>NW_012150618.1:7395185-7401846 GCF_000956105.1 Propithecus coquereli | reverse complement strand
TTTTTTTTTTTTAATGTGACTTTAAATGCAGGCTTACTTTCACTGTACGATGGTGCTTTACCTTTTGTTGCCAAGCTCTGTGTACCACCTGCATTCCTTGGCTTTCTGTTATTTCATGTTGATTGTGTATCATAAATTTCGACCTCTGCCACTTCTTTTCAGATATTATTTTGATCTCTATTCCCTTACCGAAGTGATTTTATCTGCTTATATTGAGGAAACACTATTGTCAATGAAAGACATTTATTTCTAATGCCCTGTATTTTGGGACAGTATTTCATAAGAAAATACATTGTATTTTTGTGTGCTTGTTTTGCATATAAATTCTGAGACATAAGACTTTTTATATATGTGGGGCGTAGGGAAGACAGCAAAAGAAAATCGCAATTATATAAATAATCCAAGTTAGAAGAGGATGGGTATTGTCTATAAGTAATGCCTTCAGGCTGTGTGATTTTAACTTGAGCAACATAACTTGTTTGCATTACTATAAAAAAATCCACAATCATGAATGGAAAGACTACCAATATATTTTGGAGTACAGATGAATACAAAGTATCCTTCAGCTCCATAACTTGGCTAATTTAAGAAATGTCTGCACCTTTCCTTGTGTATTACAGTCTTTGTGTAAAAATTCCTCCTTCCATAAGGGAAACTGTAACATGCAAAGAGCTCTTCAAGTGGACTGTGGCTTTAAGAGGGGCTCCTGGTCCAGCAAGGGAGGAGGAAGACTGGCTACAGATAGGACAGATTCCACCCACATCTAGGCCCCTCTTGAAATCACAGTATTCTTAGTGCTAATGGGTGGAACAAACTAGTTGATAAATTTTTATTTCTTGCTTTTATAATCTTACATGTAAGTTATCATTTTAAAGAAAATGGTAAAACAATGAGATGCAGTTTTCTTGTTTTATTATTTTTGGTGTTACAATGCTCTAATGATGTGACTGAAAGCTTATTTTTTTCATCTTCAGCTTTTACTTCTAACCTTTTGGAAATGATATTCAATGAAAATAGCTAAATAAACAAGTAATAGCATTTAGAAAATTTTTGCTTTGAAAAACTGAACTGTGTATTTTTTTTTTTAATCTGTCTGTCAGATAGCCACATGTACTAAGTGCTGGCCAAAATATTGTCTCAGTGCCAAGGGGCATTTCTAAAGAAATAGAAATTCTATAGCATGGGTGGGACGGGAGAAACAAAACTGAAAATAAACAAAATCCCAAACAAATAGGATGTCTAATCATTTTAGGATTGCACAGATATGTAGACAAATAATGATATTTGATAAGTGAATCCTAACCCACTTTCTGTTTACCTTTTCAGGCCCTAAACTGAGCTACTCCCCATATGGTTCCTGTTCTCCAGCCCTACATTACAGCACCCTGAGGAGTCTCTCGTGTACATATGCATCAACCCAGCCCCTCAAGTCCCGGTGTCCTTGCAATTGCACTCTCTCAGCCTGGAGGGTTTTGCATCTCAGATGCTGCTTCCTCTGGGAAGCCTTCCCTGGTTCTCCACCCCAAGAAGGTTAGGTGCCTGTTCCTCTGGGTTTCCACAGCCCTTCTACATCTCAGTTGTTGTTGTTTTTGAAATCTCCATCCTGCTCCTTCTGCAATGCATCTCAGTTTTGTCAATTTCCAGGTAATTATTTCTTAATGTCTATCTCCCCAAATAGACATCATTGATTGATTCATTCATTCAACATACAGTGGTGTTAGGGGAATGAAGGCAAGTATCAGTACTTCCTGTCCTAAAGTAGTTCAAAGGGAGTAGGGGAGACAGAGTAGCACCCCAACAATTACAGTCCTGTGTGAAAAGTGATGTAAGAGCCTGATGGTCCTGTTCAGAAGGGGCACTTAGCCTGGCTTAGAGGTCGAAGGAGTGTCAGGAAAGCTTCATGGATGGTGCTATAATTTGAATATTTGTCCCCTCCAAAACTCACGTTGAAATTTAAGCCCCAGTGTGGCAGGATTGAGCAGGGGGGCCTTTAAGAGGTGATTGGGTCACAAGGGCTCTGCATGAATGAATGCATTAATGGCGTTAGCACGGGAGCGGGATTGGCAGCTTTGTAAGAAGAGGAAGACAGACCTGAGCTAGCACACTCAACCTCCTCACCACGTGACGCCCTGCACCACCTCAGGACTCTGCAGAGTCCCCATCAGCAAGAAGGCTCTCACCAGATGCTGTCCCTTGACCTTGGACTTCTCAGCCTCCATAACGTTAAGAAATAGATTCCTTTTTTTTTTTCAATCAAGTACCCAGTCTCAGGTATTCTGTTCTAAGCAACAGAAAGTGGACTAAGACAGATGGGGAGACACTTGACCTGAGGCTCATCGGATCAGAGACGTTGGCCAGTGAGGCAAAGTTAATGAAGGTGGGGACGATGCTGCGAGCAGAGGGATGCGGGTGTGGGTGCTGTGGGAAGAGGAACAGGATCCATTCCGGGAACTATAGATGGGCCTGCCTGGCTAGAAAGCACAGTGCTGTAGGGGACAGAGAAGACTTTCTGCCCACCCGCTGAAGGTTCAATAATTGAGACTATGAAATAAACTGAGAGAAGGCAGATTGAGAGGAGAAAAACCATATTTCATTATATATGCACAGGAGTCCCACAAAATATGAGACTTGACGAAGTGCCAGATGACTGGAGTTTACGGAGTATCCCTGTGCTACAGAAAGGAGCAGGGGCTCGGGGCTTCTGTGGGGTGGTAGTGACACAAATTACGGGAGAATGAGGGGAGGAAATGTGTGGCGAACAAAGGTTGTCTTGTTATGCTGATAAAAAGTCTCTCGGGTAATAAAAGTTGTTTCAGAGTAGCCCATCAGAAGAATCTGTGACAACCTGTGGCAAAGTCTATGTGGGCAAGGTGTCAACCTTCAGTCTCCCCTCCCATCATAAGATCTTCCCTGGTTGATGAGTTCCTACGACAACTGCTTTCCTTTCTAGACGTACATTTCTTTTACAAAAGGACAGCTTCTCAGAGCTACTCCCCTGTGTGCAGTTTCTCAGAATAACCAGCTCAAAATATGCCAAAGAAGTTTATCCAGAGTGGCATATTCTGGTCTCCTTACAGCCATATTTCAGGGTGGCGTGTCCTGAGCCCCCAAGGTAAGCATAAGAGCAGCCAGGAAAGAGTTTAGGGCAGGGTATAGAATCCCTGATATGTCATGCTGAGGAATGTACACTTTATTCCGTGTGTCACGGACATTTGTTTTAAAGGGATTTAAATAAAGGAACAGCAAAGTCTTGTGAACACTTTGGAAAGATCATTCTAGGAATGAGATGGGGACAGAATAGAAGAAAATGAACATAGAGGCCGAGAGTCCCTTCAGGAAAAGTAGAAATCGAAGGCTCAGACTAAAGAGGTGGCGATACAGCAGCAGGGAGGAAACCAATTCTGAAGATATCTAAGGCAGAGAATAGACAGGCAGAGCAGGTTCATGGCGGATAAGGAGGAGTTCAGACTGGGAGTGCTGACTGACAAGTGTCAAGGAAACATCCAGAAGGGAAGCCCGGTAGTCAGCTGGATATTGGGATCTGGAGCACGGGAAAGGAGTCTGGGCTGGAGGCAGAGATTTGGAGTCATCTGTGCATAGTTCAAAGCTCATGGTGAGATCTCACAGGAAAAATATGCCAAGTGTGAAGAGAAGAGGGCTGATGCTAGAACCCTGGGGAACACTGCTCAAGGGTGGATGGAAAAAAGAGTCCCTGACACGAGGGTAACAAGGAGGCAGAGAGACTGAAGGAACACCTGGGGAGATGAGTGGCCTAGAAACCAGGGAAGCAGTGTCCAGAGAAGGAGCAAGTGATCAAGTGTGTTAAAAGCTGCAGCAGGTATACATATACCACATTTTATTAATCCAGTCCTGTGTTGATGGACACTATACCATGGAGTACTATTCAGCTTTAAGAAACAATGGTGATACAGCACCTCCTGTATTCTCCTAGATAGAGCTGGAACACATTCTACTAAGTGAAGTATCCCAAGAATGGAAAAACAAGCACCACATGTTCTCACTATCAAATTGGTATTAACTGATCAACGCATAAGTGCACATATAGTAATAACATTTATTGGATGTCGGGCAGGGGGACGAGGGGACAAGTATATGCACAAACAATGAGTGTGATGCTCTCCATCTGAGGGATGGACACGCTTGAAGCTCGGACTTGGGGGGGGGGCAAGGTCAACATACGTAACCTCAGCATCTGTACCCCCATAATATGCTGAAATAAAAAAAAAGATAAAAGATAAAAAAGCTGCAGCAGGAATCAGACTAAGCCCGACCTAAGAGGTTCCCAGGACATTTGGCAACTAGGTGCTCCAAAGTGATCTTTGCCAAAGCATCGCCATGCAAAAGGGGGGCAGAATTCACAGTGCAGATAGGAAAGGAATGATTGGGGAAGGGGGACTATGAGAACATGGAACTAGCAAGTGTACACTACTCTTTCTGGAAGCTTGACCATGAAGGGAAAATGGACGGACGAATATACAGTTGCGAGGTTCCTGGAAGGCATGGAGAGCCTAGCACAGTGCCTGCCCCATACCAGGCACTCAAGTATGTATTTATCAAATAAAAGTTGAAATGATGAATTGATGAAAAACTGAATAATGAGTCAGAGAAGACTTTAGACTTGTGTCCTAAAGTATTTAATTAGTTAGTTATTTATTTACACAAGAGTTGATGTAAAGGATTAACCAGAGAAGGGAGAAGCATGCAGCCTGGAAGAATGTGTGAACATTCATGTTGTAAGCAATGCAGAGAGTAAATTGGGGTGAGACCCAGGCACAGGTGACTGGAATGCATGCCCCGGAGTGACGGCAGCTTACGGGGCGGGGGGTGGTACTCACTGCTGAGAAAGTGGACATAAGGGGTGTAGACAGCATCACCAGGTAACACAATACACTGGAGAGCGAACAGTGGTGAGAAATCCCGTTGTAATCTAATGCAGATTATTCAGGGTAAGTGTAAAATTCATCTCCCTTTCAAAATTATCAGTGATCTATTGACTAAAATAATGCATAGTCAATTGTTGAAGGCAGAGACATCTTTTTACGTCATAAACTACCCAAGATACCAAGAAAGTAAAGTAACATTTGGAGTCATATAAATTTAAAGAGGTTGTTAGTAGGTTAATATTTACAGTGAGACCAGATGACCTTGGCTGACTTTATGAAAAGGGACCAGTATTTGGACAGTTTTCTCAGCAAAGCTGGAATAATATATCCTCCCCAGAGAGCTGCTGTAAGAATTACAGGGAAAAGCCCTTTTCCACGATCAAGAGTGAGCTGATGACTTTATTATGACCTAGTTTCTACTAAGGCCTTCGTGGGTATCAGTGTGCTTCTGCGGCACGCATTCCTGGTTTTTGTTCCTTTTTTCTTCTCTGATTGGGTTTGTTCTCTTATTAAATGATACAATATGTGCAAAGTGCCTGACATAGCACCTGGAATGTGGGTGTGTATGTCGATAAATGGTCGTTGCTAACCCTGACCTCCATAGCTCCTTTTCCCGACGGCTATCTCTGGTCGGCGGGTGAACCCAGAGACATTCCTCCTTTGCCATGACCTTTCAGGACTGAGCCTGATTTACAGCCTTTCATTTCTGGGCAGGTCACAACTTGGGGGCCTAATTTTCAAACTGATAAAGCTCAGGTTGCGAAATCACCGGTGGAATCAGCACAATCCCCACTGCCCATTTTGCAAAACCCTACAAGATGTGGCATTAGCTAAGATCGTTCCAATCAATGCAGCTGTCTTTCCATTAGAAAGCACGGACTCAGACATCAAATCTGTGATATTTACTCAGTTCTCGGAAGACTGGCCTTTAAACATGACCTTTGAGTGTTTACCCATGAAGGAGTTCAGAAAATGCCACCCCCAAATGTGCCTCTTTGGTATACTAGTCACTTCAAACTGAGGGCACTTGGGGAACAGCAAATGCAGGGAGGGGCTTTCTCTGAACTTTCCTTATCTGCCCACAGACAGATCCACGGAAAGGAATGCTATTGAACGCTATTGCCTTCCCAGAAATCTCCGATTGCAGCAGGCCCAGAGAGACCATCACCTATTCTGAGGGCTGCTTAGAGACAATTTTTCCTACTTGAGAGACATTTTATCTGCACATCAAGACAAACTTTATTCACGACTTTCCCCTCACCCTCCTATAACTTGTGTCCCCTCTGCCCACCACCCGCAACCCCAAGCCCCTGTTCTTTTCTGTAGCTCAGGATGCTATATAAGTTTCAATCATCTGACCTTTCAAGTCTCGTATTTTGTGAGACTCCCGGGTGAAAGTTGGTAATTAAAATGTTTTTTTTCCCTGTTAATCTGTCTTATGTCAATTTAATTCAGCCAAAGAACCTAGAAGAATGGAAGGAAGCCATTTTTCGCTCCCCTACACCCGGAAGACAGAAACCCAAGGACGCGGGCAACCCTGAGAGGTAGAGATGGGCTTTGAGGGCAAGGGGTATGGGCGTTGGTGGGGAAAGTCATTAGGCCTGACTTCACAGGTGACTCCAGGATCTGCCACCAACCCACCGGCAAGTGCAATGCCCTTTCGCGCCGGAGTTTCCACCTGTAAAGTGGGCATGATCCATCCTTCCAGCTGCATCACAGAGCGGCTCACGTCTGTGTCCATGGCACCCCCGTCCCCA
>NW_012150618.1:7356988-7394755 GCF_000956105.1 Propithecus coquereli | reverse complement strand
CCGGCCGGGCAGGCGGCGGCGGCCCAAGTCCCCGAGCCCGAGCCGCCCGCCCCGCCGCCGGCGCCCGCCCTGCGCAGGCTGCCCGGGGACCCGAGCCCCCGCGGCCGCTCCCAGAGCGACCTCTCGTCGTGCTCGAGCAGGGGCCGCCCGCTCCGGGTCCACATCTCCGGCTCAGGTAAGGGCGGCTCGGGGCGCTGGCCGGGGAGGGCGAGCTGCGGCAGGTGGCGGCGAGGGTGACGCGGACGGCCCGGGGTGCGCGCGGGGACCGGCCTGGCAGGCTGGCGGCCGGGGTCCGGGGAGAGGAAGAGGGCGAAGGCTGAACTCGCGGCTGCTGAGGCTCGGGGACCCGGGGCTCGGGGGCCCTCAGCGGAGGATGCTAACGCCAGCGACGAGTCGATGCGCCGGTGGGAGCGCGTTTCGCCAGCGCGAGTGTGCCGTCTCCGCCGGGCTGGGGAGCGCGGCGGCTCGGCTGTGCGGCGCCAGGCAGCACCCGCAGCTTTGGTTCTCAGGCTTGTCCATGCGAAAGAGGAACCTTCTTGGTCTTCAGCGCGACTTTGGTCCCTCGGAAGGGTGCGGTCCCCTCACTTCGGAGACTGGGGCCAGTGCAGTCCTTGGGAAACCTCCCAACTGCTCATGCTTCTGAAATAAAGCTTTCTTTGGGGGGGATTGCTGGTAGAAGGACCGGGGATATGAGTTCTTCCTCCCTGTAAAAACCTCTGCAGGTGGTGGGGAGCGTTTGGCCGGCTCATAGAGCGTTTCATCCTTCACTTATCCGTAAAAGCTTCAAGCCAGCACCCGTGGGGGTCTCGCTGCGTCCTCAGAGGCTGCTTTGTGCACAGGGACGGGAAAAACCAGGAACTCGGCTGAGGCCAAGTGCTGCCCGCGCTGTGCGGTGTAACCCTGGACAAGTCACCTAACCTCGTCTCGTACGTCGGTATTCAAAGTGGGGATGATTGTAAGAAATTACCACATGGGGAGGTTATGTGGATTAAATAATCGTTTTAAAATGCTTTTGAACAGAGCATTATCCTAAGAACTATGGAGCGGTTTTTTTAAAAGTCCACCAGATGTAAGTTTCCACGGATTGTTTTCTGATTTGCAATCTGCAAGGACATGTGGGAGCTGTAAAAAGTAGAAATGAAGCCAACTACCCATAGCAGCAAAAGGCCCTTGCCATGGCACGCTTGTGCACACTGCCCACTACCCAGATGTTCAGGCTCTGTGCTCCGGGGTCGGGCCTTTGGGCTTTAAAGTCAACCTCACTTCTACCTGAAGTTGTTTCCCGTTCAGAAAAGGCACATTTCAATGCCTCTTACTCTACATCAGCTAGATAACTGTTTGCCACCAAAGCTTTCTGTTTTCTTATTCTTGTCACATACTGTTTTTTTGCCACCCACCGTGTGTACTTGAAAAACATCAAAGGTATTGCTCATCTGACTTTGCAGATCACCTTGGTCAGAATTGTTAAATACAGGTAGGGGGATGTTGATCACTGGATTTGTGTAAAGATTTCTTCCTCTGAATTCGTATTGTGAAAGCATTGAGTCAAAGTGTATTTTTACCTCCTGCTTTTGGTGTCTTGGCCAAACTGAATTTGAGCCATGGATAATCTTGATTGATTTTAATAGAGATTAACTGTTCAGATGACTCTAAAGAGACAACTGAAAAATTAGTCCAGTTGGTGACTGTAGATAATTCAGTATAGCTTGTATCACCATTTTTCATTTTCATAGATGGAAATCATGGCCCCTTTGCAGAAAAGGGGCAGTAATGACCTTGTAAAAGTGAGTGTGCAAAGTGTACATCATATGAACCAGGGGCTTCAATTTATAAGATTATTTTACTTCCAAGGACTCTTTGTCTTTTCTATGCATTCTTAACGGATGTTAGGAAGTGACAACTTTTAGATCAGTTGTCCCCTGTGCCCCAGGATGCTGACATACTTGTAGAAGAGTGAACTTCTTTCATGGGACTGGTGTCATTTTCAGAACTGAGCCTTGGATCTCTTTAAGAACAGACTAAACGTGACCAGGTGCTCCCTGTTTTTCTTAGAGTCAGAGTGAAAGAGAATGAACAGGTCCCTCACTGACACACATGCAGGATTTCCCCAGAACATTGCAGCCTCGGTAGCCTGCGTAAGCCATGTAGGACAGATCAGAGAATCAGCAAGATGACCAAGCTGGGATATCTGAATTCTCTTAGAGGAGCAATACGAAGGTTACATACCTCGTGGAAACATTCACTGGTCTGGTGCTAGAGTAGCCCAGTTTCCAGGCCCTCCCCAGAAGCTTTAGGCACACACAGAGGCAGTATCTGGAGCTAGGTCAGATGTGGCTTTGCCCAACCAGCCCCTGGACCAGGAGCACCAGCCTCATTTCAGAATCCTGGGCCCCACTCCAGACCTACTTAATCCGAATCTGCATTTTGGTAAGATCCCCAGGTTGTTCTTAGGTACCTTACAGTTTGAGAAGCGTTACTCTCTGACACTGGTTTTCAAGCTTGACTGCATATAGGAATCACTTGGGGATTTAACAAAGAGCAGCCACAAAACAACCTGTGGATGGGTCTCACCCCTGGGGATTCTGATTTAATTGGCATCAGGTGCAGCCTGGCATTAGGCGCTAACGTGTAGCACAGTTTGAGAACCATTGGCATATATGTCAGCCTGGCTTGCTGCCATACTTACGGTCATACTGTGACCCAGGGGTGGTCTAGACAAGAGCAAGGTGGAAGAATTTGTTTTAGTAACTTCTCACATCCCTGTTGGTACATACTCTTTCCGCTACTGCTGCTCTGTTCTCACTCCTGATTCCAGCTAGTTGTCAAATAGTTCTTCCTAAGGGATAATTTTTAATAATGCGTTAATTCCCTGGTGTGAGTCCTAGGCAGTGTGAAGGGGGAAGGGAAATCACCTTTTGCAGTGGTGGGCAGGCTGGGAGGGAGAAAAGGAAGAGGAAGAAGAGTGCTCTGCAAGGACTGTAAGAGAACAGTATTGATCCCAAGCAAAGGACCAGCCTCTGCTGCCCGAAACTGATTCTCCCACTCCCCCTCCATCCTTCTGTCCATGAAAGAATAATAAAAGCTTGAAACCTAGCCTCTAAAATTTTGCCCACTGCTGCAGTATGAGTCGGTTCAATACAAAACATATTTCTAAAAGACCTGCTCTGCACTAGCACTGTGTTGATGTTATGGGGATATCCCAAGAGACCCACTTCCTCTGACTAGACTAGATTACTACTACATTTTTGTCAAGGAAAACATCTCAGACTTCAGGGGCTTTTATTTAACTTGTGGTTTGAGGAGTTAATTTTTCACATGATAAAAACTCATTTGTTTTATCGCAAAAACTATAGCTTTATATACATATATATTTTAGAGAAGGGGTCTCCCTCTGTCACCCAGGCTGGAGCACAGTGGCTATTCACAGGCGCTATCATAGCTCACTGTAGCCTTGAACTTCTGGGCTCAGGAGATCCTCCCACCTCAGCCCTCTGAGTAGCTGGGACTACAGGCATGCAGCACCATACCCGGCTTACATTTTAAAATCTGTACAAAAATGTGGAAAAAACAAAATATTTTCAAATAAGTAATTTTTCACCAGCTTGGGCAACATAGCAAGACACCATCTCTACAGAAAATTTTAAAAATTAGCTGGGTGTGGTGGCATGCTCTTGTATTCCCAACTACTCAGAAGACTGAGGCAGGAGAATTGCTTGATCCCAAGAGTTTGAGGTCTCAGTGAGCTATGACGACGCCACTGCACTCTATCCCAGGCAACAAAGCGAGACTCTGTCTGAACAACAAAAAAGTAATTTTTAAAAGTAAAATTGAAATAACAGCAGAATTAACAAATAAGCCCTTTTATTGAGTTTATAAAAACTGGGATTGTTCTTTACTTTATAAAAACCCCAGATTGATTTTGCCTTATGTTTTTTGAAGTCACAGTTCCAAAATTCAACAAAACTTTTGGATTTTTTTAAATCGAGTATTTCTTCATTAACAAAGTGATATTTTACTCCATTTTTAAAAGTAAAATCCTGAAACAAGGTTTTCATTGTACACAATCAGGTCTTCTCTTAAGTTTTAGACCAAACTTGTTCTGTGTTAGGAGCTCTGATATCTTTGGTTGTTTCTGATGTGCTCATCTGCTAGGCCTACAGTTCAGTAAGTAAAGAGCCTTAGGACGCAGCCCCGGGCATAGTCCGTATAGAAATTCAGCAAGTACTGACTGTCGGCCTCTTGGGTGCAAGCACTGTTCTGGACCCTTGTGGGTGGTAGGGAAGACCAAGAGGTGTTTAGTGTATTCATGTGATGCCTCTTTGTCTTGCCTGTTGCAGTTTGGGCTGCACAGAACAGAGACTCATTTGGGCCACCTCCAAAAAAAGTGGTATGGACCACTTCTTCAGTTTAGTGTGCAAATACAATTGCACCTCTTTTATCACCCGGATTCATCTTTCCAGCATCCCTATGCCCTGGTATATGTAGGGTACAAAGGTAACAGCAAAACCAGGATCTTTTTCTTGAGTCTTTAATCCCTGATGTGCTTAGTGCCGAGCGGAGTGAGAAATGTTCTGTGAGTCCATACCCGCTGCTGCCCAAGACCAGTTCTGCAGTTGAAGGTCACCTGTCCCTTTGGGGGAAGCCCCTGCTGGTGTTTTCAGTGTGTCTCCCACTGACCTCCAAGGCTGTGACTCTTTGAGTTGAAGCGTAGCATAGTGCCGTGCTGGGGTGGCTGGGTCCCGGGAGGCGTCTAAGCGCCAGCCGCCGAGCGGGGCTGGAGGTGCCCTAGGCCAGGAACAATGAACACCTGCTCACTTTACATTTCTGTAACTCAGAGTGGTTTTTTTGCCAAAGACCATCTGCCTCTAAGTTTATTTTCTGTCTCTGGTCACAGAACAGCAAGGCTACCCTGCCGAGGCCAGCTTGGGCAGTGCAAAGGGTGCCGGGCAGAGCTGGTGCCCAGGGCCTCAGATCCAGTCTGTGTTCTGCCCTGCTCAAGCTGTGCACCCGTGGTGGACATGTGCGCCCTTCCCCTCCCCGAAGAAGGGCACCTTTGTCTTTGCACAAAGGCCAAGGGCTTCTCACCCACCTTGGAGCCTGGTCATTGATCAGGCTTCATTCCAGAAGGGCCACCTTCTGTCTGATTCTTACAAAGCCAACATATCAGCTGATGGCAGTCTTGTACCAGAGGTCAGCATGTTTTAAAAATCGGTTTCACCTGTGAAGTCAGGGCTCCCTGCTAGGTCTGGTCGCAGCTAACCTGGAGCTGAAACCAGCAAGTTGTCAGGAACCGAGGCAACCAGCTCCTCCCTTTCTCTCTAGCACTTTCTCAAGGCTGGCACGGTCTCAGCTCGCTTGAGGCTTTTCGTGCCTCTCTGCTGACCAGCTTCCTCACTCTCTGACCTGAACAGATTTGCTCTCCCTCGCAAGAGCTTCTCCAGCCACCTACTTACAGACGGCGCACCACGGCTTCTACCTTCCCAACAGCAGCCTTCCTTTGCTTCCTTTTAGCTCTTGGCCCTACGTTCACCTGGAAAATGTCTTCATATTTCTCAGTTCAGATTCCCTAGAAAAGATCTACTGTGTGAAGCCACCTTTTTACCAGAGATCATAGGTCACAGAGATGCCTGTGGATTGACACCCTTTGATCAGATACCCTCCCAAGCCCAAGCCAGTTGTGGAGGGTGAGGTCCCACAGTGGCAATGTGGCCACTTAGAGAGGACTGCACCTGGGCAGTTTCCATTCATTCGACTAGTCTTTATTGAGGGCTGCTGTGTGCCAGATACTGTTCTAGGCACCGGGCATGCAAAGGTGAGCAGATATGGTTCTGCGATGCTGGGGTAAGACAGAAAGCAGAGAGAGCATTCCGAAAGGGGGTGGGCAGGCCAGATACAGCAGCATCTCTGGTGATCTAAGCCCTCCGCCATGCATTATGTTCAGTAAATGATATAATGATGATAGTGATTACTGTTCTTATTTTCAGAGCATGCATGAACAGCTAATTTACTTAAGCTCTTTAAGCTCTTGTTTGCATCAGCACGTTAGTGGTAGTTCTGAGACTGGTGGTGAAGCTGTGGATTTATTCTGGGCCCCAGCTACTGCTGAGGGTGCTCTAGGCAAGGAAGCCTTTCTTGACTTTTCATTTATTCATTCAATCAGCAAACAGCTAATGGGCTAAACACAAAGGCTGCAAAGACATCCCTCAGGAACTCACAGTCTAATGGGGAAAGGCCAATAAGCCAAAAACTACAATGTAGTGAAGTATGAGCTACAATCAATGCCCTGTCCTGGGCCTAGGGGAGAACCAGGCTTAGCTATAGGAAATGGCTTGGGGAGGTAGTCAGGAAGGGCCTCCTGGAAGAGGTGAAACCTGTGCTATCTCTATGCAAGGGGAGGACAGGACGGTGGAGTTTGGTGGGGTAGAGCAGCGGTCCCCAGCCTTTTTGACACCAGGGACCGGTTTCATGGAACACAATTTTTCCACAGACTGGGGTTGGGGGGATGGTTTGGGGATGATTGAAGCGCACTACATTTATTGTGCAGTCAAACCTTTCTGCTAATGGTAATCTGTATTTGCAGCCGCTCCCCAGAGCCAGCATCGCTGCCTCAGCTCCCCCTCAGATCATCAGGCATTAGATTCTCATAAAGCAGCGCACGGCCTAGATCCCTCGCATGCGCAGTTTACAGTAGGGTTCGTGTTCCTATGAGAATCTAATGCCGCCGCTGATCTGACAGGCGGTGGAGCTTATGTGGTGATGTCAGGGATGGGGAGCAGCTGTAAATACACATGAAGTTTTGCTCCCTTGCTGGCCCACCACTCACTCACCTGCTGCTGTGCAACCCTGTTCCTAACAGGTACCGGTCCGTGGCCCAGGATTTGGGAACCGCAGCTTTATGATACCTTTCCTCAAAGGTATTACACCTTTCTGTCCCATACACAGAATCTGGTTGTTGTTATTATTTATTTATTTTTTTTTTTTTTTGAGACGAGGTCTCACCCTACTGCCCAGGGTAGGGTGCAGTGGCATGATCGTAGCTCACTCAAACCTCAAACTCCTGGGCTCAAGTGATCCTCCCACCTCAGCCTTCCAAGTAGCTGAGACTACAGGTGTGCACCATCACACCCAGCTAATTTTCCTATTTTTTGTAGTGAGACCGTCAGGTGATCCCCCTACCTTGGTCACCCAAAGTGCTAGGATTACAGGTGTGAGCTACCACACCCTGCCAGAATGTGGTTATTATCTGTGTGATCTTGGTCAAGTTACTTCACCTCTGTGTGTTTGATTTGCTTATCTTACCTGGAAATGATTAGTAACAGTAACATAGCTCATAGGATTACAATGAGGCTGAAATGTGTGAAAAAGTGCTCTGTAAAGGATGGCACCTTTTCGTACTTCTTTTCTAGGACTTACTGTGGTACATTAACATCATGCATGGATTTGTCTCCTTGCCCACACTGCATAATTACTGGAGAGAGAAAGCATGTTTCATTTATTTTTGCTTTCTCAGTGTCTACTATAGGGCCTGGTACATACTATGTGCTCACTAAATACTTTTAGCATGCATGCATGAATTACCTAAAAGCCAGTTCCTTTGACATCAAGTATCTATAAATTGAAAACTAGCCTCAAATGATAAAAATATATGTTTGTGTGAATAGAAGATTGGGTAAAAACTGGGATTTCCAAATGTTTTGAAATTTAAAAACAACCAGAGATTTTTGTTTTTGTTTTTTAGAGAGCCACCCATGAGATCATTAGAGCTTCCTTGGGAGTTATTGTGTAAACCTCACTTGGCAACATCTATAGGGGAAAGTTTATGAAAAGGAAGTCATGAATGTCAGTCCAGCCTGAGACTAGTGGTAATGGAATCACACGACAGGGATTCCATGGCCTCCGTGGAATGCTAGTGCTGGGTACTGGATGCAGGAGAGTTGGAAGGGAGCTCCTGCTAATCCGGTCCTGCATTATTTGCCCACACCATCACACTTCATCTGTGTAGCTGCCCTGTGATAGGACGATGTATCAGCTCCATTTTAGAGATAAGAAGCCTGCTGGCTTCAGAAAAGTAGAGCAACTCATCCAGGTCCCACAGGTAGCAGAGAGATAATAGAACCAAGACTCAAATCTTCATGACTTCAAAGCTCACCCTTTTTCTCACCCCGCACTACCTTGGTGCATATGCATCACCCCTCGTAGAAGACAACTCATATGTATCTCTGCCAACAAGTAGTTTAATCTAACACTACTCAGTCCTGGAGTCATGTGTATAATTCATGCCCAAGAACCATATCTTGTCTCAAAGTACAAGTTTAGTTTCAGTTACAGTGAAACTCAGGAAAAAACATTGAAGCAGCTTTAGTGTTTTTAAAATACCATGCTGAGTGACTCATTATCTTTGATCACATTAGCTGAAATGTGCACAGAGAAGTAGGTTGCACCAGCTTGCCTTAGAAGGATGTCTGAGATCTAACTCACTTTGTGACCTATTGGCTAAAATCTGACATTTATATACCTTACTTTGCAGTTTCTTGATGCCTCTGTGAAGTCTTAAAAAAGAGTAGCTGTTGCTTATCCCTCATAACAGGAAGAAACTTGTGACTTTAAAAAAAAAAAAAAAGCACATTGTCTCTCTCAAGAACTCCAGACTGTGGCTAGGGCAAGAATGTCAGAGGTACAGTGCTTTGATTTGGGGTACATAGCTCACATACTTTAAGTGTGTGATATATAATTTATGGCCATGAATCAGGTCATCATCGTTGGTTTGTAATCTTCTTTTGTGTTCGTGTATACTTTAACCTACCTGAATGTTTGGCATATCTTCTTTCGAGGTATAATTTCTATTAAATAATCATTGAGTAGCCTAAACATCAACAACAAACATGTATTAGAGCCACGAGCAGTGGCTCATGCCTGTAATGCTAGCACTTTGGGAGGCTGATGTGGGAGAATCACTTGAGGCCAGGAGTTCAAGTCTAGCCTGGGCAATAGTGAGACCACATTTCTACAAAAAATTAAAAAAAAAAAATTAGCCTGGTGTGGTGGTGCAGCACCTGCAGTCCCAGCTACTTGGGAGGCTGAGGCAGGAGGATCTGCTTGAGCCCAGGAGTTTGAGGTTATAGTAAGCTATGATATCGCCACTGCACTCCAGCGGGGGCAGCAGAGTGAGACTCTGACTTGAAACAAACAAACGAACAACAAACCGTGTATTAAACCCCTCTTCTCCAGTCATTCCAGGGATTGATCTGTCTATCAATCTGCCTGGCTATTGGCCATCTACCTGTCTTAGTTTGGGATGCTATGACAAACTATCATAGACTAGATGGCTTATAAACAAGGGAAAGTTATTTCTCACAGTTCTAGAGGCTGAAAAGTCCAAGATCAAGACACTGGCAGATTCTGTGTTTGGTGAGGGCTGGCTTCCTGTTCATATGTGGCCGTCTTCTCACTGCGGCCTCACGTGGCAGAGGGAGGAAGCAAGCTCTCTCTGGGGACTCTTATAAGGACTTGTTCATGAAGGTTCCACCCAAGAGCTCATCTAATCCTAATTACCTCCCAAAGACCCTACATCCTAATACCATCATATTAGGGGGTAAATTTCCAACATTTGAATTTTGAGGGGTTCTAAGTATTAAATCCATAACACTATCTCTCTGATCTTTTATTCCATCCTTCTATCCACCCATCCATTCATTCATCTAACCATCAATCCACCCATCCAACCATCCATCCTTCTATCTTTCCCTCCCTCCCAGTTTTCTCTGATGCTGTCAGCACATGTCCCACCCAGAGTTCCCAAATTTACATGTCTTCAGTTCACACTAGCAGAGAGACCCATTAGTGCCCTTGGATCTCAGTTCCAGACACCAAGCATGGGCCAGGTAGCAAGCTGCATCCCTTGTGTGGACAGGTGACGCTGCTGGGGCGTACTCTGGTAGGTGTGGAGGGGATAGTTCCCAGATAAGAGGTGGAGGACTGGAAAAATACACCCAAAGCACCCATTGCCTTATTATACTAGGAGCCTGGGGAGGTCAGGAATTCCTGGGCTCCTGGGAAGCATAAGTGTCAGTGAGAAAAGCCAAACATCTGTTAAGGTAAAAAAGAAGAAAAAGAGTGGAGTTAGAAAACTATGTGGAATAAGAAGACATTTGTTTATAAGAAAGTGTGTTGTTTGGAGTTGTGGGGCAGCAAGCAAGAAGGGGGGTTTTCCTAGGGAACCCCAAGGTAGGAATAGCTGGAGATGGGAGTCACTGGCTGGGATGCAGGTGGGGGGACGCGTTGGCTTGAGGAGTGTAAAGAACATGGGGGAGGAGGCTTGGCCATGAGGATAGGTGTCCTCCTCCTGCCAGGATGCCTGACGTCCTCCTTGGCAGTAACCCACACCAGTTCCATGGAGCCATCTGGGCCCCTTTCATTTCTGTCCAGGGCAGCTGTTGAGGGTCATCTTACCCGATCCCCCCATTCCTTTAGAAAGATTAACAGTGGGCCTCACACAGCAGGTCAGGCCTGCCTCTATCCAAATGGAACAGCATGGACATGAGACCAATTCAAACCCTTGCTCTTTGGGGATTGTGTTCCCAGATGGTGACCCTGGCTTCAGGGGCCTATTCGGGGTATGGGGTGGCATTCCTCCGGCCTAATCTGATCAAACACTTCTCAATAAGTGTTTAGAGTTGGCATTAGATCGCATGGGATTATCCAGATCAAGATTTGTAGTTTTTACTGGGATGACTGCTCCTTAGGCAGCAGACAAATTCCTGGGGGGCTGGGATCTAAACGACATCTGTGGCCTCAGGCAATGGCAAAATGAGAAACTTTGCTCAAGCCCAGGAACGTACCAAAGGGATCCAGGAGCTTCCAAGTAGCTGCAGGGGGAGAAAGAGGTGTTTGGAAATTTCTGGTGCTGAAAAACCTGCCTTATACATTGAAACCTGTGTGCAAATGTCCCTGTCCCCTCCCCTCCTGGGCTGCCTGGCTGCCACTCCTCCCTTCTTCTGCACACACCTACTCTAACAGTTGCTCTTTGAGCCTTCCTCCTCTAAGGCTTCCCTTGATGTTCATCTTGGCAGGCCCTTGCCTGCGTTAAAGTATTGCCTAGGAGTGGGGCTGGGGTGTGTCAGTATGATTCAGCTAGTCCCTGCGCCTCACCAAGGAAGCCCTTAGTCCCAGGCTGTGGTTTTCACCTTGCTGTGCTGTTAGCAGGCAACAAAGAAAGGCACACCCTGCAGGGTGAAAAATTAGAGTCCTGGTCAGCCACACCAGGAGGTGCCAAGTTCACCATTTTCTGCTACATGGGGATAGGGGTGACGCTTCAGTGCATCAATGTGCTACTCAAATCAACTGTTATGGCCTGTTGGCCATAGCTCTCACCCCGAGTTCACGCATGATTTAGGTGGCAGAGTCATATTGTCTAATGTGGCATTTCTCACGTTATTATGCTTATGAATCACCTGGGGCTCTTGTTGAAATGCGGTGGGTTTGGAGCAGGGATTGAGCTTTTGCCTTTTCTACCAGGCTTCTGAGCTTTGCTGATGCTGCTGGTCCATGGACCACACTTTGAGAGGAGCAAGGCTCAATGGATGGTTTTTAATGGGCTTGTCAACTATTTAAGGACTGACTCCTTATAGCACTAATGTACCTCCAAATTCCATCCATGGAAAATTCCATGCTGCTTAAAAGTCTACTCTCGCTTTCCTGTTTGGCAAACTTTGCTATATATTATTTATAGTAGGGAGAAGTTCTGAAGGATTTAGAGAGAGCAAGCCTTTAGAACTCCCGCCTACACAGAATATTTTGCTTCAAGAGTGTCCATATGAATTTGTTCCATGAGTTTCTTTGAAAACCCTCCAGAGTCTAGTGTCTAGAGGACAGCAGGGTTAAGAGGTGAGAGTAGATTTTTTTTAACCTAAGATTAAAATACTTTATTCACTGAAAACTCAAAACTGAAATCCATTCTTTAATATGATAATATGACATTACCCAAAACATGAAAAGACAAGAGCAGAAGACGAATATATATAGCAGTCCCCCATTGTCTGTGTTGGTGTGTTCCAAGACCCCCAGGGCATGCAGATACCACCAAACTCTACATATACACTACGTTTTTTCCCATACGTACATACATATGTTAGAGTTTAATTTATAAATTAGCCATAGTAAGAGATTAACAAGAAGAATTAATAATACAAAAGCACAAGTATAACAATATACTGTAAAGGTTACGTGAACGTGTTCTCTCTCAAAATGTCTTTTTGTACCGTACTCCACTACTTTTGGACCTTGGTTGACTGTGGGCAATTGAAACTGTGGAAAGTGCAAGTATGAATACAGGGGTGACTACTGTACACTTTTGAAAAGTTTTATGATTGTGGAATAGTTTTAATTGTTCATTTCTCGGTCTGTGATGCCTTTAGTAGACAGACGAGAAGAGGGCAAGGCTGAAGGAGACTGGAGTTGAGTTTTTGATGCACAGACCATGGCTGTGATCATGAGAACGGGCAGGGAGGGAGACCTCGGGAGCCACTGCCTTGGTGGGTTGGGTGTGGGGATGTCCTTCTAGGGGGACTTAAGATGCTCAGATACGCCTGAGTATCAGAGTGTTGGTGGTATCGGTGATAATTATGAAGATATCGGAAAATAGTGAGGTTCCAGGGGACAATAAGAAGATAGGTTAGTCTTGTTAACTGTGGTCGATATTGTAATGCCCAATGGAAATACCCTGTAGAAGTGAGAAATTTAACAATGGGGAGAGGCTACAGCTCTAAATGGAGAACTTTGACTTTGAATTAAGAATGCGACAATTTATTATTGCCTTGAATGTCACCAGAACTTTCCTACATAGCTGCTTTATTCAGTAAGTAATTATTAAGCAACCATGCCATAAACTTTAATCTTTCATACGTGTAGAGATGGTCTTCCATCTCTTTGCATCCATCATTTGGGTCCAGACTTCTGTAATCTCCGCAGTGCCTCACCCATGGTAATTGTTTGTAAAGCACCTGTTGGAAGTGACTGCTTATACTTGAGGTATTTGTACTCAGTTAAAAATGGCGAGAGGCCACAGCTGGAAAAAATTAGAAGAATTGGGGAGAAAGAGTGTGGCGAGGGAGGTTAGTGGCACCCAAATCACTTAAGAGACCCTAAAGAATAAAAGCTGAAAGGACATCTTCAAATTGCATCTGAGGGAAGTCACTGGAATTCACAGCCAAAGCATTTTTGATGAAGTTCTAAGAGCGGAAACCCAGAGAGTCACTGGAGGAGTTGGAGTTGAAGGGAAGTTTAAGGACCAGAACCACAGATGGAAATAAAGGGGCAGGGGAGGGAAATAACACCAATCAACAGGGAAAGTCTTCCTGTGAAGCAAACACTTTTCCCACAGCACCTTTCAATAATCTTTCATCAACATGCTATTCTGTGCTTGGTCGGATACGTTTATGGATGATGTTAAGCACGTAGCAGATAGTGCTCTATCAAGATTAAAAACAAATTGAAGATAAGATTAGGAAGGCTGGCCTGATCTGTGACATTCAGCCACCTGTCACTGCCAGGTATTTAAGGAGTGACATGAGCAATGATGTTTCATCAAAAACTGAAACATGGACTGGACACCGTGGCTTGTGCCTGTAGTCCTAGCGCTTTGGGAGGCAGAGGATCGCTTGTGGCTAGGAGTTCGAGACCAGCCTGGGCAACAAGGCAAGACCCTGTCTCTACGAAAAATAGAAAAATTAACCAGGTATGGTGGCATGCACCTGTATTCTCAGCTAGTCAGGAGGCTGAGGCAGGAGGATCGCTTGAGCCCAGGAGTGTGACATTGCAGTGAGCTACAATGATGCCACTGCACTGTAGCTGGGGTGACAGAGCGTGACTCTGTCTCAAAAAATAAAAAATAAAAAAAAGCAGAAACATGCTTATCCCAGCGTGGAAGTGAGGAACTCCAAGCCACACACAGTTGTTGATTCATCAGCAGTGTTCCGCAGGTCTCTACTATGTGCTGGTGAGAAATCTAGTCCACGGAAACTACATTATAGTGTGGGTGTCAAGGATAAACAAAGCTGGACACTAGCTAAAGTGGTAAGGACAGATTTTAATCAGCGATAGACTACTGAAGTAGGGAATCATTGAGCGTGAACTGAGCTCAACTTCAATTTGAAGTTCAATTTGAAGTACAGAGGTGACTCGGCATTTTAAAGACAGAATGAAGGAGTAGAGAAGGAGGTGAGCAGAGGCTCGGGAGAGTCAGGGAAGTAAAAAATTACAACAAGCAGAAAGGGAGGAGTTGGTCCACGTGAAATCCATCTGGGTTGTTAACTGGTGCTTGTCAAAGTCAGACTCCTCGCCTCCCCCAGAAGCCGGAAGACAGGAGCCCTTGTTTTCAGAGATGAACAAACAGTAAGTTTTCTGAGGCAGGCACTTTGAGAGGGGTCACCCTAGGGATGTGGCCTTGAGCTGTTAGAAACTGTCAGTGTTTTGTTCAAGTCTTTACAGGCTGCGGTTGAGGCCCCCTCAAGAAGAGGGCTCAGAGGAGCCTGGCTAGAGTTTGGTCCAGGAGGGAGTCTTTGTCAGAGGAGAGAGAGAATACACAGAATAAATAAACAGTATCAGATGGTGCTGATGGAGTGGGGGGAGGGAGAGGGAATATTGGGGCAGAGGTGTGGGGACCTTAAATAACGGGGTCAAGGCAGGCCCCCTGAGAAGGCAACCTTCGAGTAAAGCCCTGGGAGAAGTGAAGGCTCCGAGGAACAGGATGAATCCCCCAGGGATGGAGCAAGTGGGGGAAGGGTGGTAGAAGGGGATGAGCGTGGAGGTGACAGGAGGCCCTGGCCTCTGTAGACCACTGCAGTGATGTTGACTTTCTTTCCGAGTGAGACAGGCATCTGGTGAAGGGCTTTGGGCAGAGGGCTGTCATGTTTTTTGATGAAGTTGATGTAGAAAGCAAAGTTTGGTAGATAACTATTTCATTCTTATCAATATCAACTCAAGAGTGTAGTGTGTCCACAAGTATGCAGGGCTATGGTGTCTGCCTCTTCTTCCTCACCCTTTTCTCATTAAGGGACAGTAATTAGCAAGTTAATGGAGTCTCTAACATTATGTGGAAGTAGCTAAACTAATTGAAGATGTTCAGAAATGTCTTGAACCCCCAACAATTCATTGTTTAAGAAAAAATTATTCAATGACACTTGGTTTTGTTTGTTTGTTCGTTTGTTTGTTTTGAGACAGGGTCTTGCTCTGTCACCTGGGTAGAGTGCTGTGGTATCATCATAGCTCACTGCAACCTTAAATTCCTAGGCTTGAGCAATCCTCCTGCCTCAGCCTCCCAAGTAGCTGCTGAGACTACAGGCTTGCGCCACCATCCCTGGCTAATTTTTCGTAGAGACGGGGGTCTTGCTCTTGCTCAGGCTGGTCTCGAACTCCTGGCCTCAAGCAGTCCTCCCATCTCGGCCTCCCTAAGTGCTAGGACTACAGATGTGAACCACCACACCTGGCCTCAATGACACTTGTAAAAGCAGGATAAGAAAGGCTTTATTCAGGACCATGGCAATAGGTGTAGGGCCCGCTGCAACGGGATTATGCAGTGGAGGTGAGAGATTGGGTTCAACTCTGAATACAACGAAGAAAAGAATTTATATCCAAGGAGCAGGGGGTGTGTTTGGGGGGTGCAGTGGATGGAAAATTACTAAGAGCAAACATTAGGGATAAGAGGATTCTTACTGAAGACAGGCCAGGTGGTCAGGCATCACCTAGGGGTGGGGGTGGAGGGAAAAGGAACTCAATCAAATATTGAGCATGGGGATTCTGGGCAAATTGACTTAGCAGGGTTCTTGCTAAACCTGTATTTTATAAGGAAGTGCACAGATGGGCCTAGGAGAAGGTTCAGGAGCCTGAATAAAGCTCGGTCAAACAAAGAATCTTTGTCACTGCTAGTCTAAGAGGTCAAGTGTGTCTTTAATTTTGTCTTTGCCTGATCACTATTGAACTTAGCAAATATATTATTAGCCATTTGCATTTTCTTCCTCTGTGCCCGTCCTGTACATAACCGTTGCCCATTTTTTTCTGTTGCATTATTTTCTTAACTGTTGGTGTCTTGAGGGTAATAAATAATCCTTTGTTGTATACGTTGGAAGTATTTTCTGCTATTCAATTGCTTTCACTTTGTTCTCGGTGCCTTTTGTTGCTCCGGAACAGATCCGGTTTTGATGTGTGAAGGTACGTGTTTATATATATATACAGAGGATTTACAAATATACCATATATGTCTGCCTTTGCTTTGAAATGCCCTTCAATAAAAACCATCCCGGCTTCTGTGATTCTTATCTTCCCTTTTTAGTGTGGGAGGCTTCCTGCTTTGCTTTGCACATTTACGGGGAGCCTGCCTAGCTTAATTTTAACTTGGGGAAAAATACAGAAGAGAAGCTATTTTCAGTCAGGTCATATTATTGTGAACACCTGTGAAATTCGAGTTATTTTTCTTGGGGGTAAATTAAAATGTAGGACACCACCCTGCCTGGAGCACATTGCTATTGTAGTTGCTGTGCAAACTGGAGGTGTTACTGGAGCCAAAAACCTTGTCACTTTCACACCAGTGACGCTTCTAGGTTTCATTGCCTCCAACCCTCAAGCCTTTGTATTAATTCTGAAACAACTAATACAGCCATCTGTTGAAAACTTGGGAGGGAAAAAGAGGTCTTTCTGGTCTGTTTTATTGTCTTGCAGGATGATCACCAACAGGGATATTCTACATTTTATTTATCAGTCTGTTCTTCCTGCTTTTCATTATGCCCCAGTTTGCGCTCCTAAATTCCTGGCCGTAAAGAGGCAAATAAAATGAACAACTACCTTACGTCATTGCATTGCCAAAATTTACTTGCTCGAGACAGGAGCCCCAACCACCTGTCTGAGTAATTTTTTTTTTCCTACCTAATCGTGTGAATTGTCTCATTTTGGTGAAATGTTGAAGCTTCCACCTACTCCCATCCTCCCACCTCCATTTACAGATAAAATCTAATTATCACCTCAAGATGGGTTCTTGACATGCAACATAATCAGACAAAAGAATTTAGAGCACTTTGACATTTAACCGTTTTTTTTTTTTAAAAAAAAGATTGTTTTTAAACTGGTGCTTTTAAAGATGCTATGTCATGATTAATTTTTTTAAAAGGAGAAAGAAAACAAAAAGAAAAAAAAGAAACCAAATCTTTTACTCTCAGCACTTAATCTATTTGTAACATTACATTGAAGGTAATAGTAGAATGGACAGTGAAAACTCGTGATGTTTAAGAAGTTAATGAACGAGAATCCTTTTAGGACTTCAGGCAGATTTCTGTTCTCTAGATATAATTACCAAATTCCCTAGCTGTGATTAAAATTTTGTGACACCAGCTACTATATAATTCAACCCCGGGTCAATTCCAGACTTTATTCCCTAACTTCATTTATTTATTTCAAGACATTAAGGTATGGACTTTTGGTGCAGGCACCTCCAGGCGCGCAGGAAGTGGTCCAGGACAGTGACGACCTCATGGAAGGAGGTGGGGGGTGCAGGCCATAATAGGAAATAGTACATTTTGCTAAATGGAGAGAAAAATTAAGGCAGCCAGCTTGAGGGATAAAACAAAACTGGAAAGCACATTTGTAACTCTGTATGTCAACTTGGATAGGGGAAATGAAAAAAGATGAGAAAAATATTTTAAGAAAAAGTTAACTAGCTCATTTGTAGGAACAGCTTTCAGAAAATCAAAATAAACATAGCTCTAGAGCAGCAATTCGGATTTCCTGTCTTGGAGGACCCTAGGTATGAAGCCGAGAACTTTTCAGCTGCTGTGAATTTGAACCTCTCAGCTCACAGAGGGCTAGTAGGCCGGGAGGAAGATGGACATCACGGCAGTGTCTCACTGACGGGTCGTCGCAGACCGAACGCACTGGCCACACCGTGCGGTCCAGCTGCTGCTATTTAGACAAATGTGCTTTTATGTGTAACAGTGTGTCATTTAAGGGTCAATATTTTTCTTAAAAAAAAGTGGGCCAGGAACTAATAAAAATGATGTACAAAGACATAGGAAGACATACTGCTCGCTCATCTTCCTCCCTCCGAGACACCACATTTTCTTTTGAAATAGAAATGAGGCCAGAATTTCAGGCCTCCTCCGTAGCCCCAGCCTCGGAGGAACTAGCCTAGCATCTGTCTCCAAAATATGCTCTCTCCATAGTTCACTGATAAGAGGTTCGTTTGATTTGACAAACTTTTCTTTTTAAGGAATAAGCATTACCAGAAGGATAAAGGCCAGTCAGTGGCCATTCACATTTTTTTTTTGCATGTAAGTTATCTTCATCTTCATCATCATCATCATCATAACTAGTGTTGTCGAGGAGTTCGAAAAGGTTCTCATCTCTCTATCATATTTGATCCTCATAAGCTTGTGCATCCAGTAGGGTTCTTGTTTACCCTGCTTCACAGATGGGGAGAGAGAGAGAGAGAGAGAGGTTTATAGCCTTGGGGCATTCAGCCAGCGAGTGCTGAAGCAGAATTCAAACCCGGGTCTTCCGAGTCTAAGTTCAGGGCTGCTGCCACCACCCCAGATAATTGGATTAATTACATCCCCACATTTTGCCAGAAGAGGAGCTTTGGGTGGGGGTTGGGGGGAGAGAGAAGAGAAGGGTACGGAAGTGTCAGAGGGGGCAGCGGTGGCGTGGGCAGGGAGGTAAGCAGAGGTGAGACGGCTACCTCACCACACGGGGTCTTGACATTTTGGGATTGATCTGACCCTGCGGGCTTGGTCCAGCTCTTCCAGACTCTAGCCGTTGTCCACCCCAACTTTGAAACAAAGGCATGCCCTTTCTTTTGCCTGGACTCTGATAGAAAAGGTCACACCTTGTGAGTGGAGAGAAGTCACATTGTTGAATAGGTAAGGCTTAGGCCAATGATCCATGGAATAAACTGGAACAATCTTCCATCCACTAGAACCGCTTTTTCTTTTTCTCTTGTTTCTTCCTTCATTCCTGCCTCAGAAACACCCTGGGAGGATGGATGGGAGCCTTCATGTCCAGATGCACCTCACCTGCTTCAGGAGACACCAGATTAAGCTCTTTCCAAGCTCTGACCCTCTCCTGGGTCCACGTGCTGCCTTTGTGCTTCTTCCTTGTCACCTAATGTCCCGGATGTCTTTATTTTTGCCCCAGGTTGGGAACCTGTAGATTGAAAGAGAATTAAAAGAAGTATTGCATAATCAGCTTGTATGGGCTATATTTGGATTCTTATTCAAAGAAACTATAAAAAAAATGTTTACACTGAATGTTGGATGATATGAAGGAATTATTGTTCCTTGTTTTTAGATGTGTAATGATATTATGGTAATTTTTTTTCTTAAAGTCTCCCTCTATTTGCATAGAAAAATATTATGGAAGAAAAAAAAATCTACTCTTTTTTTTCTCCAAAACATTCAAATCTTCCTTTCACTCACCTCCTTTCCTTTACCATAGAAACATGTCCTGTCTGCATTAGAAAGATTAAATTTCTAAATTCATGTGTAGTAATAGTACTGGACTTCTAAAAACAAACCATGAGTGTCAGATCAGTTATAATGACCAAATTAAATGTCTCCATGTCCATTTTCATTCTTTAGGCTACATGGCGGAGAGAGCAGGAAGCTCACTGTTTTACTTACCCCATCTCCTTTATCATTTTCCATAGTGAGCTTCTGCATAGAGCAGGGCAAAGAGGATGTCTAAGTGACTTCTGTAGTGGCAAGGAAGATTCAGGCTGTCTTTCCATCGTGAAGAGGTAGAGGTCCTCTTACAAAATCGAGTTAATGCTCTTTGTTTCCCAACTGGCCTTTGAGTATACAGGTATGTTTGGATTGTTAGACCTTTGAAGAGAATTTCAATACCTTGCTGCAAACCAGTATTGGTGATCAGGTGGCTTGGTGGTGCGTAAATACCTCCCTGATGATTGAGCAGCTGGAATGCACAGGGAATGGCTTATGCCTCCACCCTCATTCCCTAGGAGGAGGGGTGAACTGTTACAGAAGGGTTTCACGGGGCAGTTGGCAGTCAGAAGCAGATATAGTAGCTTTCAGACCCCCAGGCCCATCTTTGGCTCCTACCCCCATGGCGGTGTGTGGAGGAGTGCTATGCCAAGTAAGGAACGACCTCGTCAATGGTCTGTGAAGATTTCCTGGAATTTCCCCCTGCTATGATATATAGATGACTGTTCTGATAGAGCGAGTGCCTTTATGCTCTACTCCTTTGGGGTAGCTTCGGATTTTGGCTAGAATGCTCTCATTACAAACATCTGCTTTTGATTTGCATTCCTATCAAGTGGGTTGGCTCCAACAAGTCTCTCCGCCATTAAAAATTCAGAGTCAGAATCCCCTGGATCTAATGTGAGACCAACCGGTTTCAAAATTGTCACTGATCCCACTGAGGAAAGGTCAGGAGAAAGGAAGGAGAGGGAGAAGGGGACGATTTATGAGTCATTTATTAGTTTGTGATACCATGATACCATGGCTATCCATGGGAACTCTATCCTAACATCCCTCCCACCTACCTCCACTCCTGACTCTTCCTGCATCTGAAGTAGAAAGAGACAAGGTAGGAAGGAACGGAATATAATTCATCCATGAGTATGTAGGATAGCCCCATCTTCTCTTCCCTCTTTTGCTTTTGCCATGTAACAAATATTGTTAAATATAGCAGTTATTTTCAATACTAAAAAAAAATTGAGAACAGGGATTATGAGGATTGTTATGAAAACATTATCAAGATGTAGGTTTCTTGTACATACGGAAATTGTTTTAGGAAAACAAATGGTGGTTTTTTAAAAAACATTTTTACTAATGATTACATAGTATTATTTATTAAAATATAATTCACTGGGTTTGAAAAATAAAAATCAGTCCTTTAATTCAATAACTCAGTTCTTGTGGAGAAAGATTTTGGGGAAAAGTGTGTTGTAGAACTTCTATCTTTTCACAAAGAGCCCTGCAATACCAGTTGATTGATCTAATCAATTATTAAATTGATCAGGAACTGAACCAAGTGTTCACTTCTGTGTCTTTAAATTGGGCTAATTCATCCGTAAGCCATGTGACTTGTGGCCAATTAAAAATGACAAGAAACCCAACCCAGTTTGTGGCAACTGTCTTGAGCCTTCTCACTTTGATTCTACCATGTACCCATTTATCCATTTAATCAACTCTGAATGAGACTCAACCCTGTGGCAGGTGCTAAGAGACACAAAAATGAGTAAGATATCACGAGTTCCTACGTCAAGGAGCTTATTTCTGTGGCATAAACAGACATCTGACTAGTTGATTTCGATCGTACTTCAACATGATGTAATGTGGGACACAGGAGGCGAGAGGCCTGACCTAGACTGGGATTGCTGAGAGAGGTCACCCAGAGGAGGTACTGGATACCTGAGCTGTCAGGAAGGATTGAGTAGGTGCTCGCTGGAGGAAGGGGAAGAGCTTGTTCCAGGCACGGGGAGCAGTGCAGGGACACAGATGAGAGGGTTTATGTGGACTCTGGGAAATAATAAGAAATTCTGGATGGTTTGGAATATAAAATACAAGGTAGAGGGTTGTGTATGTGTGTGTGTGTGTGTGTGTGTGTACACGTATGTGTGTGTGTGAGTGTTTTCAGGCATGCGGAGTGGGAGGAAGGCAGTGTCAAGAGCTGACAGGAGTTCCAGGCTTAGAACCAGAAAGGACTCTGCGGAGCTTTAAGTGATGAACTGGCCAGACTCCTGAACCTGGCTGCCAGGCTGGCTTCATCAGTCCCAGGCCCCGTTAGGCTTAGCTGGCTGCCAGCCTGGGCCAGGCCCAGCGCACCCCCAACACAGGCAGGGACTGCGGGAGAGGAAGATGCAGTAGGCACTGACCTCCTGACCTTGGCATGATGTGTGTGTGCCGCTGGCAAGCCATTCTTTCTCTCTCAGGAGGTTCTGGCCGCTCTGAGTGTGATTTCTCTACCTGCTGTGTGACAGCGGTCTCAGCACCAGGAAGGCCAAGGCCTGTCGGGAATGGGAGGCCTATTCCATGCTTCACTGTTCAGCCGGGGCATCCATATGGCGCTTACAGACTCTCTGAGGACCCTCAGACCATCAAACACCAGCAGGGGGTTCTTAGATACTACAAAGGCTACTTCTTCAAGCTTACCACTCCACACACAGACCTCATCCAGAAAGACTGGGTGACCTCATAGCAGACACAGGCCAAATAGGAGGAAGGAGTTGCCCTTAAGGAAAATGACTCACCGAAAGGATTTTCCTTCTATTATTTCTATATTACTGCTTTTATTACACATGGAGAAAAAAAATGAATGTTAAAAAAAACATTTTATTATTTAATTTGAACATGAAATGTTATCAGTGTGTAGCCTCTTTTTAAATACTAGGTACTGTTTAAAAGGAGTTTCACAATTCCACTCTGAGCTTAATTCTGGAATTCTGAGAAAGAAACATTCATAGGCTATTCTTACAAATGAAATGTAGAGTTGCCCTCAATCCACTCATGGTTTTTGTGAAAGTTCTGGTCAAAAAGAGAATGACGCACAGGAAGCTAGGCAGTGTGTCGTGAACTTGGCAGGGTGGACGAGAAGAACATGGGTTTGCTGTTCTCCAAGGGCTCTTGCAGGAGGACCCGGCTATACCTCCGTGAGCACCAAGGCCGGCTGTGGCCTTACCTCTCCTGCCTGGCCACTCAACACAGCCCAGCAGCCCACACTCCTCCACAATCCTGTGTTGTGTTTTCTTTCCCCTTCATTACTTAACATATCGGTTGCCAAAATTACCTTGCTGAGTTTTGTTCTTGTTCATTGTTGGCATCCCCTGCTGTGGACACACACACACGTGCTAGAAAATAAACTTCATGAGAATAGGGACCTGTTGTCTTTTTTTTTTAACTCTTGTCTCTAATGTCTAGAATATTAAGTAGTTGTTCAATACTTGTTTGTTGAATGAATAACTGAATGTGGGAGGTTGTTGGAGAAGAACTGTCAGGAGGAAGTTTTGTGGTGGTCACCACCCAGGCCCCATGGTTGAAGTCTCAGCCCTTTGGAGGAAGGAGCTGCAAGGCCAATGTGGGCTGGATTTGCAGGGCTGCTGTGCACCCAGGGTGCGGGAGGGATGCCTGGTCCCCGCCTTTGGTCAGCACTCCCTGCAGCTCTGGCATAGTAAGGTGCCAGGGGAGCGAGTCACCCAGGGGCCTCTGGCGCAGCTTCCATGTTCCCATAGGAGTAGTGGCAAGACATGTTGTCATCGCATGAGCTTGAAGGCAAGGACGTTGGAGGGGAATAGAAGGACAAGAAGAGAGATGACCAGGTTCACGGGGGCAGCTTTGCTGGGGACCAGAAGCCTGCACTAGTATGTGGGGCAGTGGGCGGGGAGAGCTGGGTGATTACCACACGCGTGATCTCACCCTTAACCGCTGGCTCACGAAGTCTGAGGATATTCAGGTTGTTTTTGATATTAATCTCCATGAAGAGTATAATTGGTTGAGGTTCAGGAGCATATTTTCTCTTCCTTTTTATTTTTGGTCTCACTGTGTGGCCTGGGCTAGAGTGCAATGGCCTTGTCATAGCTCATACAACCTCAAACACCTGGGCTCAAGAGATCCCCCTGCCTTGTCTTCCCAAATTGCTGGTATTATAGGCGTGAGCCATCGTGCCCAGCCATATTTTCTCTTCCTTTGATTGTCTCTGTGGATCCTCTCCTCTCGGCTACTCTCTGTTCTCCAAACTTGTCCTCTCTTTTTGCCCCATGTCTTGACATGTGTGATTCCTGTGCCTTGAGGGCCTCTGTCTCTTCTTTCTCTGACATAGAGCTTCTACTTGTCCCTCAAAGCCCCAGTCAGATGTCCCTGCTTCACTGAAAACTCTTTTTGCCCTTCAGCCAGAGCTGCTCGCTCTCCCCTGTGTGGTCCTGTAGCCTCGTCCTTGTGCTGCCCCTTGTGTTGGAGTAATCTTGACTCTCCATGAGTTTTCAAGGGTAATGATGCTGTCTTAAAATATATGTATTTTCAGTTCATGTCACAGAATCTGGTTGTGAAAGAGCAAAACAAAATTAAAGAACATATGTGAGGCATCGGAAATAGATCGTCCACAATTGTTCCTAAAAGGCAATGAGTAGGTGTATAAACAAAATATGGTATTTCTGTACAAATGAATATTATTCAGCCATAAAAAGGATTACATGTTACAACATGGACGAACCTTGGAAACATTAAACTAACTGAAGCAAGCCAGACGCAGAAGGACAAACGTCGTATGATTCCACATCCAGGAGATGCCTAGAATAGGAACGTTTATAGAGACAGAAAGTAGAATACAGGTTGCCAGGGGCTGGGGGGAAGGGAAAAAAGGAGTTATTATTTAACGGGTACAGAGTTTCTGTTTGGGATGATGAAAAGTTCTGGAAATAGTGGTGAATGCACTTAATGCCACTGAATTGTAAAAATAGCTAATATGGTAAATTTTATTTTACATATTTTATATCACAATTTTTAAAAAAGTGATAAGGAAGAAACAAATGGAAGAATTAGCAGTAAAATGTTCCAATCACCCAAATGCAAAGGGTAGTTCAAGAGACCAGTTAAGAGGGATACAGCTCATTACAGCCTCCTTGTCAAGAGACAAAAACCTGTGTTCTTTCTCCTGACACCATTTTTAGACAGTCAGCAAGAGTCCATCAAAGTCAGCATCATATTCTCTTTTTCTGCTGCAAAACCATCATTAGCAAGTGATTTTTCCCAACACTAAATTATGCTGCTTCTGTTTATGAAATTTTATTTCAAATAAGCTGATAGAACTCAAACTTGGGTTACTAAAATGCCATAGAAAATTGATAAAATGGTTACTTTTAGTTTTTAATCTGTCTTAATTATATATATACACGCACGCACAAACAACACTTGAATAAAAATTAAGTAAACAGTTATAACATGATTAGTCATTTTATGTATTTTTATTTTCCTGGATTGGAGCCCCCTGTTATGTCTTATAAAACTTTTGCTTGGATTTTGTATTTTTAACTTTCATGTATACTCATGGGAACTCGTTAGAGGGGGAAGCCTGTATTTTAAATTTCCCTACATGAAACAGTTAAAGAGCCGGAGGGGTGGTAAGGGGGACACAAGAAGCGGGGCTGAGCTGCCGATGAGGCCGGTGGCTGGGTTGTGCATCAAGTAAGGGCCCAATGCCCAGAGATGGGGCCTGGCGGGTGCCACCAACTAACCGGACAGCAGTTCTCGGAAGAGCTGCTGATCAGAAACAGAAGCTTTGGCAGAATCTTAAATGGCAAAGTCACAAACAATAACAGGCCCTAAAAATAACAATTGCAACCCCAGCAGACCGAAAGCCCTTCTATGTGGGAAGTATAATGGGAAATCTATTGATTGGTATTTTTATCCAGATACGAGAATAGTGATCACAAGTAGAGCTGCTCCCCTTTTCTACAAAGGATGGTGGCACAAAACACGGATCCCCATCAGCAGAGTCTTCGAGCAAGAATGGCCACTAGAGTTGATAGATGCGTATGAGGAATTTTCTGGATGCAGGTGGCTGGAATGGAACGAAAATCAGCTTTCATGTGTTCATTCTCTCCTTTTACTCTTATTTGATGAGCTCCTACCCTATGCCAGGCATGGTTCTAGGTACTTGGAGGATATCAGTGAACCAAACCAATACCAAGTTCTCTGTCCTCATGAAGCACATAGTCTAGCAGGAAGAGGCAGAAAACAAGGCATAAACATCATACATGAGTAAATTATATAATATGTTAGAAAGTGGCAAGTGTTGCATCAAAAGGAAAAAGTATAGCGGCAAAAGGAAAACTCAAGAGTGCCAAAGAGAGGCGAGCATGGGACAGGGGGGTTAGATGCGCAGGGTCAGCTCTGTTGAGCCGCGGATAAATGAAGAGCCGCCTGGAGCAGGGAGTTAGCAGGTATCAGGGGAAGAGCATCCCCGGCAAAGGAGGCGCGAAGGCCCCAGAATGGGAGCCCGCCCAGCTGGGGCCAGGCCTGTGGTTGCTGCAGGGCGATCCGGGCAGGTGATGAGAGACGGGGAGCCCATGCAGGGCTCCAGGCAGAGGAGTGAACTGACCTGATTGATTTTAAAATTATTCACTTTGCTGCCGTGTTGGGAATAGAGAGGAAGGGACTGGCGAGTGAGGAGGTTATTCCTACATTCCAGATTCGGGCCGGAACAGTGCCGGTGCATATGCTGAGAAAGGGCCCAGGGCGGGATGCGTTCTGCTGGTGGAAGCGGCACGACTTCCGTGGAGTTGCTGTGAAGTGCGAGGGGCCCGGGTGGGCTCCCAGATGCTCACCCTACGCTGTGGAAGGATGCAGTTGCCGTCAGTTGAAACAGGGAAGTCTGTGGGTGTCGCAGGTTTGGCGTAAGGATCAGGAGTTCAGTTTGGACACATTGAGTTTGAGGTGTCTGTTAGGCACCTGGGGGAGATGCCGAGTAGACCAGGGTGTGTTACTTTCCTGTTGCTGCTGTGACAAGCACCACAGATTTGGTGGCCTAAAACAACAGAGGTATCATCTTACAGTTTTAGAGCTGAGAAGTTCTAAAGTCAAGGTGCCGGCGGCGCTGCATTCCTTCTGGAGGTTTGGCGGTGGGCATTCTTCTCCTTGCCTTTTCTGGCTTTTAGAGGCTTCCCGCGTTCCTTGGCTGTTGCTGCCTCCTGCGTCTTCAGTGTGCATCACCGGCCCCCTCTGTGCCACCGCCACATGCCCTTTGCTGACTCTGACTCCTTCTCTTCCGCTTACGAGGATCCTTATGATGACATTGGGCCCCCTGGATAATCCAGGACACTCTTCCCGTCTCGAGATCATGACATTAATCACATCTGCAAAGTTACTGGAGTTCTGGTGAGAGATCTGGGCTGGAATAAATAGCTGCTATTTAAAGCCCTTAAGGGTAAATTAGTGGCTCCTGTAACATAGGACAAGGTGGAGCTGGACACTGGATTCAGGGATTGAAAAGTCGTCATCATTATGTTCTTATTCTCTCTCTTTCTGTCTTTTTTCCTCTTTTCTTCCCCTATCCCCGGTCTCTTGGCTCTGGGTGTCTTGATGGATTCATTCTCTCCTACTGCAGGATCAATTCAAGTATGGACGCCAGTGACTCCGGGCTTCAGCCACCTTAGTGGGAAAACCCAGAGAAAAGAGGAAATTTCTTTCTTGTGGAGTCTGCACATAAAATCCCACAGGAAGGCTCATGGGGCCTGATTAAGTCACCTGGCTAGTTAGATGAGGCACCTGGTGTGGACAGTGATGGTTGGTCCCAAGAGAACTGAATGGAATGGGAGGAGGGGCAGTTTCCCAGAGTATAAGGGGACGGGGCTATTTCTAGAAGGGAAGATGAGATGCCAGGGAGGCAGACACTGTAGCTATACTAAAAATGCTCCAGACTTTTATTTTTAAGCTTTTTTTTTTTTTTGAGACAGAGTCTTGCTCTGTCGCCCTGGCTAGGGTTCAGTGGCATGATCATAGCTCACTGCAACCTCCAACTCCTGGACTCAAGCAATCCTCCTACCTCAGCCTGAAGTAGCTGGGACCACAGGCATGCACCACCACGCCCAATTAATTTTTCTATTTCTAATTAGAAACAGGGTCTCACTCTTACCCAGGCTGGTCTCGAACTCCTGAGCTCAAGCAACCCTCCCACCTTGACCTCCCAGAATGTTAGGATTACAGGCGTGAGCCACCACGCCTGGCCTTTTAAGCTTATTTTTCAGTAAAATTTCAACACAGCCCAAAGTAGATAGAAAAGTATAAAGATCCTTCATGTACCCATTCCCTCCCCTCTAACAGTTACTAACTCACAGTCAAATTTGTTTCTTCTCTGCACCTATCTACTTGTCTTCCCCACCTCAGCATATTTTAAAGTAAATTCAAGACATCATGTCATTTTTCCTGTAAATATTTCAGTATGTAACACTAAAGAATAAGGACTTTTAAAAAAACAAAACCACAAGGCCGGGCGTGGTGGCTCAGGCCTGTAATCCTGGCACTCTGGGAGGCTGAGGCGGGTGGATCGCTCAAGGTCAGGAGTTCAAGACCAGCCTGAGCAAGAGTGAGACCCCGTCTCTACTAAAAAAATAGAAAGAAATGATCTGGACAACTAAAAATATATATATATAAAAACTAGCCGGGCATGGTGGCGCATGCCTGTAGTCCCAGCTACTTGGGAGGCTGAGGCAGTAGGATTGCTTGAGCCCAGGAGTTTGAGGTTGCTGTGAGCTAGGCTGACGCCACGGCACTCTAGCCCGGGCAACAGAGCAAGACTTTGTCAAAAAAAAAAAAAAAAACCACAATACCATTATTGTACTAAAAAAATTAACATTAATACCATTAGCTATTCAGCAGTGTTCAAATTTCCCCCATTGTCTCATAAATGATTGTTTGAATCAGGATCCAAATAAGGCCAATCCTTTCCATTTGCTTCACAATTTCCTTTTGCGATGTCTCTGCAGATGGTTTGTCTAAAGTCATTAGCAACCAGGCACTCCGTTCTGGGTTCTTCATCGTCTACACATCCTGCTCGTTGTGTCTTTACCGGCACAGTGGCCCTTCTCTTGTCACTGTAGCGCTTTCACTTCTTTAATTCACTCCCTCGACGCAGCAAAGTGGCTTTAGCACACCCGGTATTCTGGAGTCATTTTGAAAGTGGCAGATGTGGTTTAGGTATGTTTGGCTTTTGAAATCCCCCAGAGATCTAGATACGCAGCAAGACTCATGGCTCCCTCCCTCCTTTGCTTTCCCATTGGGAGAGGAGAACAGAGGTGTTTCCTCCTAATAATTCTCTCCATGTGGGCTTTTGTCTCAGAGTTCCCAATGCCAGTCTGCTCCAGATAGAACCTTCCTTAAGTGGGTCCATCAGGACCTTGCCAAGACAGACAAATTGCTGAGTTGAGAATGAACTTCCCTCTTGCGGTTTGCTGTGTGAGACTTTGACCGGTCCGTGTATCCCTCAGATGCGTCGAGGTTTAAGATGTGCTCTGGGGAAGGGGGTGGGGAGAAGAAAGGGAGTTATAAAATACGGACAAACCTCACCTGTAGAAAGGTTCCAGCAATTCCATTACCCTCTCAATGCCGTTGAGAGAATTTTGGTGTGGTTGCTATGCATCTTTTCACGTCACTGTGATCCCATTCACCCTGATATCATAAACACTTCTGTTCCTACATATTTTCCTTTACTTTGATTTTTAAAAGATCCATAGTATCCCAGGTCTTCTTATCTGGTAGAAAGATGAATCTACTGAGTAGTGATAGAAACACTCAGAGTCAGGGGAACTGTGTCCCAGGCTTGGCTTTGCCACTAATTAGAAATTTGACCAAAGGATTAGCCCCTAAATTCTCCGAGTCTTCTCCTCCATTAAGTGGGTACCACATTGCTTACTTCACAGGATTGTTACAGAGAGGAAATGAATTAATAAGGTTGTGGGGTCCTTGCAAACTCTAAATTAATATTCAAAGATAAGGAGTTAGTATGGATGTTTAGATGCCGTGAGGATATAGGAACTATGTGGTTAGTTCTCCCTGTTGATCAAAGCTACTCAGACCTTGAAACCAGAGCCTGACGGTTAAGGAGGAAGAAGCTGCAAGTTGGAGCCATACTCCAGTGGCTAATTCAGGGTCGGGGCTCAGAAAATAGCTGTCGAGCTGCACTTTGTGGACGATGTGCTCTTTTCCTCATCCCCTCCCTCCCGTGCATAAGCAGGAGAATTGCTAAGGCATGGTTGAAATGTTAAATCCAGAATGCGGTAAGTACTGGAAGAATGGGAGCTCCGATTCCTTTAGCAATGAAGCTGAGCATCTCAGATGTTTCTGATATCCTCATGAGGATTTGTGAAACTTTCACATTCTTCACATGCCTCTGAATTTTGATGTTTTAGAACAAATGTCCTTCGAGCTTTGCATGTTTCTCACACACTGTGGGAGCACAATAAATCTATGTTGACCTGCATTGAAGTATAAGCAGAGGAGAATTATGCATATAAGTATGGTCATTATTTACACTTCTCTTATTGAACAGGTGATTACAGCATTTCTACAGTATAATAGATCGATGCACACATTTGGATTTTATTAATCAGAGCTGCAGATGTGTTCTGACCATACCCCTTATTCATTCAGTTCTGTTCCTTTGACTGTTTTCTCTATTCCTGCTCCCAGATACATTTCTCCCTGGAGACTATTTTCTTCTGGACTAGTCTCTTAAGCGTCCCAACCGATATTTGGTAGGGACTTGTGGTGCTCACTCGTGTCCACGGGGAAGGGCTGCCCTTTCCTGCCTCCCTTGCGGTTGGGCAGGGCTATTTGATCAGTTCCGGCCAGTGGGCAGTGAGGGAAAGACGTGTGTGCTTGTGGGCTGAGACAGTGAGAGGCTCATGCACAGTTCTCCAGGGTTTCTTTCCTCACTCATCAACTGAGGAGGGCACAGGTTCAGGACATCACAGCCACGCGACGGTAGAGCCTCCGTCGGCCTTAACTCTGAGTCACCACGTGAAGACGATCTCCCTGGAGAGTTACGTGGCCCACAGTGGACTTTACGTGACTGGGAATCAGTTTGGGTGATGTCAAGCCAATGAAATCTGGGGCTTATGTGCTATTGTGGCACAATCTTGTCTATTCCAATTACACGTTCCCACTCTAAAACTGCTTCAGCCTAATTCTCTGAATTTTAAACTTTTCTTGTATGTGGTTAGTAAATCCTGAAAAATTTGATGTATTTATATATTTTAGATTACAGTCAAGTATTTTCCAAACTGTGGCATATATGCTGATGGTACGTGAGATCATTTTACGTGGGACATAGATAGACTTATTTGTATTTTAGATATTTATTTACATTTATAATTTGCTTCTACTTAACAACAAGTGATGTGTCTTTTCCATTCTTAGTGGTTGCATAAATGTTTCTTTTACAATAACTTTGGGGAAAATGAAGTGACTTAAAGAGAAATATCCAGTAGATGTAAGTATAGTTGATAAGCAGATACGGCGAAAGTCTGAGAAGTGGTATTCAATGACTGAAGGTTTGGGAAACACTGTGGATGGTAAATTATATGGCGGGATGTCTTTTAAAGAAGATCTCCACCAGACAGGGAGATTTTCATATTTGAGACCTCGTGCATAGTATTAGATTCAGATGTTTTTGAATGAGTGGCTATTATTATAAATTTTTTATCCAGAAACTTAAACAATAAAAGTCCCAGTCCAATTCTTTGAGTTCAGTTCCATTGTTTTGATCATCATCCTTTGCTCTTAAGAGGTTCTGTTTCCCATAAGTGTATTAGGCTCAAATCAGATTTAATCAAAGATTAACATCCATGGCAACATACCATTTAAGAATTTAAAATGTGTGCATAACTGATATTTTTAAAATAATGATTTTCCGTCCTTTGATTCTTTCCTAACGATTCAGAAAAGAATGTTGCTAATGGCCACTCCGGCCGTAATCGCAAATGTCTTTGTGCTCAGGGTTGTCCTGTGCAGTGTTGTACTTTGACTCCTCTCGCTATGCTGGAGATTAAAACGTGAGATGAAGAGTCACATACTTGTCAGTGACATGGACAATAAACATTGTTCTTGTGTGGTAACACATCTTGCATTTCAAATACAGCCATGATCCTTTGTCAGCCAGTAAATTTATTGAAAAATAAAATACAGCCATGAGACTGTTCTATCAATAGCCTTCTGTTAATTGGCATTTTTATGCTTTTTCGGGACAGCTACCAGAGCTGTTCCTGATGAGGTGACTGGCGTGTCGCCCTGGGTGTGGCAGCCTACTCCCCACTCTCCTGTAGCCTCTGCCCCTAATCTCCACGCATTTTTATGGAGATGAATCATTTCAGCAGCAGCCTTAGCCAACATCCACAATGGAAAGGAATCCACAGAATGGGGCCAGTGTGCGGTGTATGTGCAAGTGAAGTGGCTGATCCGTCCCCATGCTCTGGTCGGGACCTCTACCTGACTGAGCAAGGGTCATCTCAGGTCGTCTTGGCGGCTGAGACTCTGCTTGACCACGAGAGCCCTCCCCTCTCTTCCTCCCCTGAGGACCACTGCCCTGGTTTCCTGATCTAAGCAATGGGCAAGTCACTGAAAGTGGTGACTGAGTTTATCATAAGGACTCTGAGACCTAAAGAGGCAAATTATTTTCATATATACGCACGTGCGCGCACACACACACACACATATATATATTTTTTTTTTTGAGATGAGGTCTCGCTCTGTTGCCCAGGCTGGAGTTGCAGTGGTGTCATCATAGCTCACTATAACCTTGAACTCCAGGGCTCAAGTGATCCTCCTGCCTCAGCCTCCCGAGTAGCTGGGACTACAGGTGTATGCCACCCCACCTGGCTAATTTTTCTACTTTTGTAGAGACAGGGATCTCACTATGTTGCTCAGGTTGCTCTCAAACTCCTGGCCTCAAGCAGTCCTCCTATCTTGGTTTCCAAAAGTGCTAGGATTACAGGTTTGAGCCACCACACCTGGCCAGTATGTTCATATTTTTAATAAAAATTTTAAAACTTTCTAATTTAAAATAATTTTAATTTTAACTGCTTTGAAACTAGTATGTAGCATTCTCATATACCCTTCACCTGGCTGCTCCGAATGATAACATCTTCAAAACCGTAGTAAAAGGATTGAAACCAGGAAATGAACATGGACAAAGCACATACAGTATGGTACTGCTAACTCATCTGCAGATCTTATTCAAATTTAGCCAATTATCCCACTAATGGCCTTCAATGATTCATTTCTGCAACAATTATTATTGTGGTGTTTGCCAAATGGTGACTTTCTCTTTCGGTCATTTCTTCCACATTTATTAATTGGAATTCTTCTGTAAGGAAGAACAGACTCTTCTGAGCTATTTATTCATTCAGTTATTTATTTGTATCAGTATGGGCTCATGGGTAATTACATTATTCTATGGGTTATAATCCATTACGGTCATTACTTATTTTCTTGCCCAAATTGTTGCATAATTGGCTGTCGAGAGTTTGGTTCAAGTTCACTCCCGTGTCCATTTGCCATCCCCCCATCATTTAAAAAAATCATTTCCTTACTTTCTGGAACCACAAGACATTCTAGACTCAACTTGTGCTTCCTCTGCCCCTACTTTGGAATCCACTGTTTCTCCTAGGAGCCCTGGTTTCAGTATCATTTTACTGTTAGGTTTATAACATTCTATTCATATTCTTGGAAAATTAATATTTTCCATATGGGAGATTTCTATGTAGGAGATATTTAGATATTTTTCTACCGTCTACAGTACTGATTAATTATGAAATATTGGTCCACCAATGTGTCAGATATAAAGAGCATTTTCTATTTTGACATACATGGTTAAAAAATGAGAAGCCATACAATTATAGTTTTCACCAAAAGATCTGTTATTTTCTTTCTTATTAGCACCTAACCACAGATCCAATATCTTTTAGATTCTTTGTTGTTTGTAGACTTTGTTGTTGCTAAAAATTCTTTTTGCTCTTCTTTCCATTTTTTTCTAACCTCCTTCTTCTACAATTTTGCTTGTCACTGGCCTAAATTTTCCTCTGCTCATGTTTTATCCGGACATCTCCATTCTTCGCTGAATTCCTGGTATAGCATCTCGGCTTCCTGGGCCCTTGTGCCAATTTTCTGGTCAATCTGATTGATAAGTAATATAGCCTCAACACTGGGGTACACCTGAAAGTTTCTTGACCAAAACTAGAGGGTCTAAATGCCTCCATCAATTGCGTCTCAATCATACATTTTTTTCTAAATAGAATATATGTACGTATGTATGTATTTGTTATAGAGATTGATTTCATACTCAGATACTTACAGTGGTTTATTGTCTCTAAATTCACAAATCTTACTCCTATAAATCTAGTTTTTGGTATTGCATTCTAAAAGCATACTTTCTTTTATCTGTGGAAGTTCTGTCTTCACCAGATCTAAATCCAGAATAAAAAATGAAATGTTTTTTACTTTCTAATTCGAAGTAATTTTATCCTTACAAAACTGTTGTGAAACTAGTACACAGTGTTCTCATATACCCTTCCCTTGGGTATATGTATAATTTCCTTACACATTGTATTTATTGCATATTACATCCACGATCTTTTAGTCAACATTTGTTGAAAACTGCCTTAGCGTTGCTTTCTCTCATCTCCCACCAGTTACACTCAGATATTCCTGTGGGGAAACCACCTCTACCCCACATGATCAGCCATTTGGTTTGCAGGGAATGACCCATTCTTTGCTGCAGGGCTGGGCTCTACTTGGCTTTGGCCGGTCAGCCTTGGCCGTGTGCTTGGTTTCTGGATGATGCATGATTCAGTTCAGGACATGAGATTCTGGAGACTTTCGCTGGGGCTTGTGAAAGACAAGTTTCTTCTCCATTGCATGGAAGCCCCTGGATAGTACATTGTCCTATTTATCATCATGGGGGCAGCTATCCCAAGTGTGAAGGTGACACACTTAGAAGGGAAGAGCCTAGAAAATTTCCAAGCCTTGAAGATGGATACATCTAAGTCTGCAGCCAGCCTTACCCCCAGACTTCACTTTTGTGAACCCATGAATCCGTTCCCCCACCTTTTTGCTGAGTGTAATTGATTTAGGTTTTCTGTAGCTTACAAAGATTTACATTAATATAGATCCTTTTCTGTGCACCCTATCATGTTATTTGTGCCTGTGTTTGCACTTAGCTACTTTTCATAGTTAATTAAATATCTGCTTTTCCTTAACTAGAACATGATGTTCTTGACACTGTGCACTAAAACCCTTACCTGCCTTTCTGATCTTTGTACGAGTCTTAGCATATCCATTTAGCTGTGCTCTAACAGGCCCAGATCTGGGTCTGGTTCTCCATCACTGTTTATGGAGTTGTGAGTTTTATTTAATCTGCTACCTGTATTAGTTTTCTATTACTGCATAATAAATTACCACAAATTTGGTGGCTAAATAAGTCAGAGTTTCCATGGGTCAGGAACCTGGACACAACTCAACTGAGTTCTCTGCTCAGGGTCTTGTCAGGTTGCAATCAAAATGGCAGCTGGGTTGTGTTCTCATCTGGAGGCTTGACTGGGAAAGAATCTGCTTCTAAGTTCATTCAGCTTGTAGGTGGAATTCATTTCCTGCATCTGCTTTGAAACTAGTATGTAGCATTCTCATATACCCTTCACCTGGCTGCTCCAAATGATAACATCTTAAAAACCATAGTAAAAGGATTGAAACCAGGAAATGAACATGGACAAAGCACATAGAGTACAGTACTGCTAACTCAGCAGGGCTGAGGGACCCAGGTTTTGGGACTGTCAACTGAAAGCTGCTAGCGGATCTCACAGTGGGCTTCCTCAACGTGGCTTCTCACTTCTTCAAGCCTGGAAGGAGAATCCCTCATTTTTGTCTGCTAAGATAGAGTCTTAGATAATGTAACATGATCATAGAGTGGCATCTCATTCTTTTTGTCGCATTCTGTCCGTTAAAAATATGTCATAGATTCCACCCACACTCAAGGCTAAGGGGTTATACAATGGCATGGACATTGGAGGTGGGAAATCACCGGGGGTCACCTTAGGGTCTGTCCTCCACACTATCTTAAAAGCGTACGTTGAAAGTATCTTCTTGTAGCTCCATAACATACTAACTCTCATAGAATTCAATTAGATTTTTAAAATCACAACTACATTTTTTTCCTACTCAGGAGAGGCATTACGTTTACTTGTATTTTCTTTTTATGATCACCTGCATTTTCTTTAGGTTGAATCATTTTACAAATACCGATGAAATGATTCTCGGGGACATGTTTAACTTTTCAAAACATTGTTATGTTCTTTGGGTGCCACTGAAAAAAGCATTGGCCCCGAGCTGGCTGCATTGGAAATTTGATGTGACCATTTTCCCAACAAACCAGGACCTCCTCAACAGCAATACTGAGAAGAGCCTCAAGGGACCAAGCAATGTCTCCTGCAGATATTTCATTTTTGTTCTAAATCTAATGGCTGGCCTTCTGCCATTTATTTATTTTTTTACTAATAGAATTGTGTAAAAAGAAAAACCCCAAACATTCCTTTACCAAAAGTAAAAATTAACATGTCTAATAGAGACCTGTGAAATTTGGCCAGATTTTTTTTTAATCTATGCAGAATGCCTAGATGTGACTGGCTTATTACATTTCTCAATATTTTCTTAGCTAGTTAATTATAACGAAGTATCTATTTGAAACATAATTAATAGCTATAACTAGGCAAATAAACATATAATCACCAACACCCTGAAAACATTTCCAACCAATAAATTCAATAATTTTCTTGCATGTATATTTTTCGTTTGACTCTATATCTGCTAACTAGTTTCCCCATTTTGTATAGTCTATGGATGTCATGATTCACCACAATTGTTTATAGTTCAATAGGATGGCTTTCTCGTTTTCAAAAAAAATCCTAAAACAAAAACAAAAAACTTGGTTACTTTATTCCTGTCTTTACCTGTGTTTTAAAAATTGTTTTACATAGTTTCTATGACCTTTTATAGGCACCAAGTCTTAATTTTCTAACACCCCTAGAAATTTTATAGTGATGATTATTTTACATGTAAATTATCTGTCCTTTATATTCTTGATGGTAAACTGCTTTCAAAATGCCAGTTTGCAAAATGGTATTCGGAAAGATGGATTTAAAGGGGGAAAAAAAAATCAATCTCTCCCTAGCTGCCGTTTTGCAGTTTAGACACTAGATGGCGTAGTGGTCACACTGATCAGCGAATGTAATGTTGGCTAGACAACGGAGACTTGATATTTGAGCTTAATAGCTTCTATTGAAAAGACAGATGTATCTATAAATGTATTGTTTGAATAGCTCTCTACTGTAAAGTACTATAGTCCTTGAGAAGCAATGAGATAAATTACTTTTTGTTTTTAACTACTTAATTTTTATTTATCTTCCAATCTATTAAAACTATTATTGGACTGTTTTGTTAAATAAAAATCCAGTCCTTCACAGGGTAAATTGTTTTCAGAATACAATTGATTCTTAAGTACATTAAGTCTTCCTAAGTGGACATCTGTTTTCAATTTAGGGGAAAAAAAATCTGTGTTCCAGTTCTGTGAACAAATATTTTAAAAGTTTTTAGAAACTTTTTTTTAAGAGTTGCTGTTTTCAGCCAATAGAGCATAATCACATTTCTGCAATGAGCTATATCAGAAAAAGCCAATGTCCTTGGCTAAATTGACTGTAAATTGCTGTCCAACAGAACTAACGTAAATGTTATAATCTATATATCCACAGGGCTTTTGTTTATCTTGGCTGGAAATTTGGAGCATCTGCAAATTTGGTGTCTTCACATTAGATTACTCTTTGTGTGACAGAATTTGCGATCCAAGCCTGAATCCTTTAATTACCTTTGAGTTATATAACACCCAGGGGACAACTAGGAGAAGATGCTGCTGTATAACACTCGACTCTCATGACATGGCCTTGGAAGGTCTCTCTTCTCACGCATTTTCTAGATTACGTATTTTAAAAGTCACGAGGTGATTTTCTATTCCTGAAAAAAGCAAGTTTGCTGAATTGCATCCATTCAAAAGGAAACTGTGCTTAAAAATACAAGAAAACAAAAAGGTTAACAGACTTTACATTTATTAACTTTTCGAATGGTGTTCATTACTATGTAAATGGCTTCAAGTCAAAGGTTTATTTCTAATATTTACCTCTTCAGTTTTAAAACATAAATTGAAAGAGGTAATCTTGGTTGTTTTTAAGTTAAACTAAAA
>NW_012150618.1:7353325-7355373 GCF_000956105.1 Propithecus coquereli | reverse complement strand
AAAAATGCCAGAAACCAGCAAAAACACCACTTTTAGCAGATTGCCCTATTATGTATATGGTTTTTAACCAAATTTTCATATGTAAGATTTAAAACAGGTGATATGGTAATGCTAATTACCACCAAAGAAATTTTATTAGACTATGTTCAAAAAATGTCAATATTCATGCATGATATACTCGTGTGCCATATAGTTATCAACGGGCCTCCTTTGTTCAAAAGCTGATAGCAGGGGCTGAGGACAGAACAATGAAGCGAACTAGCGTGGTTCTTGTCCTCACTTAGCTCACACTCGGGGGAGTGAGAGACAGGGAAAGAGGCACAAGGACTAGTGTGATGAAAAAGCATGAAGAGTCCCCGAGTCAGGCAAGGTCGCAGAGAAGGAGCTTGTTTGGGGGGGGACATGGTAAGACCTGGTAAGATGAGAGAGCAAGGGACCTCTTCCTCAGAGAGTGGCCTGGGGGAGAAGCTCCTTTTCCGTGGCAACAGAGGAATGGCAGGAAGGCCGCGTGGGTATGTGTATTCATTACCTATTGCTGTGTGACAGATTACCCCCAAATGTAGCTGCTTAAAAAATGCACTTCTTATTTCTGTGGGTCAGGAATCCCAGCCCATCCTAGCTGGGCCTCTGGCTGCGATTCTCGCACAGATTGCAATCAAGACACCTGCCAGGACTGCGGTCATCTCCTGGCTCCGCTGGGGAGGATGTGCTTCCAAGCTCACTCGCACAGCTGTTGGCAGGATCCCGTTCTCCGTGAGCGGTGGGGCTAAGGACTCGGTTCCTTCCTGGCAGTTGTCTGGTCGGCCACTCTCAGTTTCTTGCCACGTGGGCCTCTCCGTAGGGCCGCTGGCTTCTCTCAGTGCAAGCCAGAAAGAAAAGCAAGAGAGGGCAAGCAAGATGAAAGTCATAATCTTGTGGTAACCCCAACTTAGAAGTGATATTGTGTCACTTTTGCTGTGTTCTGTTTATTAGAGGGGAATCTCTTGGTCCAGGCCACACAAGAGTGTGGGTGGCTGAAGGAACGGGAAGATAAAGGTCACTAAAGACAAGAAGTTCAAATAACTGAGAGGCTAAGGTGTCGGATGGGTCACCCACATCAATGCTGAAGTGGGCCAGGATGGTGAGGGGACCTGTAGTAGAGGCCAACGCTGAGCTGGGTGCAAAAACTTCTGGGGGGGGAGGGAGAGTTACAAGAAGCCTAGAGATTCCAGCAGGGACCACTTCTGGCCATAGGGCAGACTAGACATCCTAAAAAAGTCTTCTGTTACAGAACACCTACAAATCAGAGGCTCAAAAATAAATACATCCCTTTAAATGACTCGCTGAAATTTCAAAAAAGTGGGGGAAATCCCTCAGGGCCAAAACCAGAGGGGGTTGGACACCAAAGTGACAAGGATGCACTGAAGTCACAGCCAACCTCGGGGCTTTTATCAATATCCTAGAACCTTTTCCTAGTTCTCGAGTCTCCATGGAGACAGAGGGTGAGGTTATCTGGTTTCTGCTCTGTTGACTATGGCATAGACTCTGTAGTTGGAGGTACGAAGGTGACTAAATCAAGTCATCCTCCCTTTAACCACAAAGGCCCTGTGAGATGAACGCTATCTGTTTTTGCCGTTACACGTGGGGATGGCAAAAGGCAGAATCCTGGGCATTGGCACCAGGGCCTTGGGTCTTAATGCCTAAGTGTGTCACATAAACCCTGGACAAAAGGCTGTACCCTCAATAAGGGGGAAAGCTAGAAAAAAATCTGTCATTAAAGGAAGACAGGGAAACTTACCTGTTTCCTCTTAGGCTGTGGATGGAAAAGACCTCCCATGAAAATTCGTAACTGTAGTCCCACCCTCACGCAGGATTGGGGTGAGAATTTATACTGCCTGTTTAGGTCTGCAAATGCCAAGCCAAACAAATTACTTAAAGTGGTTCTAGGTTCGAGCACTGGAGGGCACCCAGCCCAATCCACGGCAAATCCTTTCTGGAAATGGAATCTCAGCGCAGGTTTGTGCTGTTCCCATACATTGCTCAACTGAATATGAGCTCACAAATCAAAA
>NW_012150618.1:7323186-7350415 GCF_000956105.1 Propithecus coquereli | reverse complement strand
CGATTAAAAGATTCAGTCTGAAGTCTGTTGAGAAAAAAGCTGGATGCTTTTTTGTGGACACATTCAACAAACTATTGTGATATTTGAAAGCAAAACAGTTGTCTGTTTTGAAGCCGATAATCACTATTCTTGCACCCAGCCCACAGAACTCTACGGGAAGGATTGTTAAGAGTGAAAAATTAGTCCAATCTCAGCACAAATTAGAAATATTACGGGCAGTGAAAGATCTTCTAAAGCCTTTTTATACCTGAGATCATTGATCTCTTATAAGTAGATAGAATTTTAGAAGAGTTCTGGCATTGACGAATGTGGAAAGATTCTCCTAGCTATAAATCGGTACTTAGTAACTCACTGCGTTGTCAATAGAAATATGTGTATCTACGAGTCCTAAAAGTTATATGGGGGAAATCAACCTCATTGGTCCAGTCGTTCAGTAGTCTTGAAATTTTTGGAAACATTTTCTTTTTAGAAAATGGAGCCCTTTTTTTCCAAAATTTTATGGACATCATACATGGAAAACTGATCAAAGTAGAGCTGCTTCTATTAAAACATCTGAACTTTCTCAAGGGGCATGAGTGAGACTCCACGGTAACCTCAGAGATACCACGAAAAAGTACCATGAGGGTCTTGTAGAACAGAGTATGAAAACCACTAAATTACACTAGATGTCCCAAATGTCAGTCCTCAGAGTTAGGCTTTCTTGGGATCTACCCAAAGAAAGCAGAAGGAAGGAAATAATAAAGTTAAATGTAAGAACTGATGAAATAGAAAACAAATACATGAGGATCAACAAAGCCAAAAGTCAGTTCTATGAAAAGGCTAATGAAAATGAGATACCTGGAAATATCCATGAGAGAGAGAAGAAAAGCACAAATAAACAGTGTTAGAAATGAAAAAGGAACACACCTGTAGAGGTTGCAGAGATGAAAAGATAGCAAGAGGATACTATGAACAATTCGGTATCTATAAACTTGGAAACAGATTAAATGTACATGTTCCTAAAAAAATTTAATTGACCAAAACTGGCTCAAGAAGAATTGAAAAATTGAAAAATCCTGTAACTATCAACTGATTTGAATCACTGATCAAAATGTTGCACAATACTCAGATTATGCTACTGAATTCAACCCAGCATTCAAAGAACAAATCATTTTAATTGTGTTAGTTTGCTAGGGCTGCCGTAACAAAATACCACAGGCTGGGTGGCTTAAACAACAGAAGTTTATTTTCTCATAATTCTGGAGGCTGGACGTCTGAAATCAAAGTGTCAGCAGTTATGGTTTCTTCTGAGGTCTCCTTGGCTTGCCAATGGCTGTATTCTTGGTGGCCTTTCCTCTGCACGTTCACTTCTGGTGTCTCTTTCTGTGTCCAAATTTCCTCCTCTTTTAAGGACACCAGTCAGATTAGATTGGGCCCACACTAAGAGCCTCGTTTTAATTTTATTATCTCTTTTAAAAGCCCTGTCTCCAAATACAGTCACCTTTTGAGATACGTGGGTGTCGGGACTTCAACATATGAATTGGGGGAAAGACATAATTCAGCCCATAACACTAATCTTACACAAACGCTTTCTATTATAGAAAATGATGAAACACATCCCAGCTCATTCTAGAACCAGGCAAGGATAGCAGGAGAAAGGAAAATAACAAACTTATTTCAATCATAAAAGTAGATGGAAAATTCCTAAACAAAATGTAACCTAACCCAATGATGTATTTAAAAGTATATCAGTCATGCCCAGGTTGAGTTTATTATAGAATACAATTGCTAAAATTCTGTTCTCAGTAATTAAAATTCATAGTAGCAGAGTTTAGGCCAGGCAAGGTGGCTCACACGTATAATCCTAGCCCTCTCTGAGGCCAAGGGGGGAGAATTGCTTGAGGTCAGGAGTTCGAGAGTAGCCTGAGCAAGAGTGAGAACCCATCTCTACTGAAAAATAGAAAAAAAATTAGCTGGGACACTAAAAAAAGAAAAAAATTAGCCGGTCGTGGTGGTGCTCGCCTGTAGTCTTGGCTACTCGGGAGGCTGAGGCAGGAGGATCACTTGAGCCCAGGAGTTTGAGGTTGCTGTGAGCTAGGCTGACGCCACAGCACTCTAGCCTGAGCAACAGAGCAAGACTCTCTCAAAAAAAAAAAAAGGAAAAAAAAAACATAATAGCAGAGTTTAAATTGATTAGTTTCCTGGTATTTAGTGATTAAAGAAAATCTAATTATTTGAAAAGAAATTTAATTTACATAAGAATTGGAATTCTGGGTGGTCTTCTATTCACTAAAATCTATGGGTCTTATTATAAAACTGATTTTTACTTTGGTATTTTACCTGTATTTGGTCTAACATTCATTAAAACTTTTCACGGGCTGCAGATAACTTTTAGGAAGCGGAAGGATCCACATTCATAAAAACCTCACAGTGTTTCATATAAGGCCTAATGAGCTTCTGGAGTTGTTCAGAGGGGAATGGCAGTCTGTGACTTCAAATGTGCCTTTGGAGCAAATATCTGTCAGCCTGTGGCTGCTTAAGTCTGTTATTTTAAGACACTAATCAAGAGGAACAGCAATTCACCTCCCCCATGTTATTTATTCGAGACTTAATGTAAAATCAGTGTAAGAAAGTTAATTACAGCATCCTGGATTGCGCAGTCAATAGGCATTTGCAATTACAAGTGGATACTATTGAAAATCAGAAAGGGGTCGGGGGTGTAGTTCAGCGGTAGAGCATGTGCCTCACATGTATGACGTACAGGGTTCAATCCCTCGTACCTCTACTTTGCCCTTAATTAAAGTCCTTTAGAAAGAAAAGGAGAAAGGAAGAAAACACCAAGTGAACATCATTCAGTAAACTTTTTACGTTTAAATGTGTCTCCAGTAGTTCAACAACTTTCTGTCTATCCATCTCTCTATCTGCAGGAACAAGCTGTCTTACAGGTTGTATCTGGAGATCTAAGAAGGAAAGAGCCTTATGTCTTATTAGCTGAGGTTTCTGTGGAAGCTGAGTCCCCTAGATCCTTCGATGAAAGGGTCTATTATGATGTCTTTCTGCAGGTGGATTCGTTTTGCCCTGTTGCGTGTCCTCAACCTGTCTCCCACCCCCAGATGGCAGTCTTACCAGTGCATGCTGCTTGTCACCAGTGGATTGGCTAAGACCATAAATGAAGCAGAACAAATCCATACCCACTACCAGAAAAACTCAACGTTTATATTCTATTGGCAGTGGGCCAAGTATAATTATATTTGGATATGAAGGACAGCATTTCTCAAGATAACTTTATCTAAGTATCTCAGACAGTATTTCGAAGTATCAACAGATGTTTCTGTAATTCTTTGTGCCTTATGATACTTACTTTTGCCCAGTCAGCTGGGACATTCTGCATTCGCTTCCTTAGAAAAGGGTGACAGAGCTGAATGCAGAAAACCATGAAGTCAGCTCCTGATTTCTGAGTGTCAAAAGCCTAGGCCTGGCACAAGATAAAATACTGGGAGGAATTCTTTGGGGATACGTTTAGGACACTCTGGAATGACCCTGCATCAAGCATGTTGAGAAAGAAAGAGGAACATCTTTTTCTTTCTAGGTGTTTTAGGCAGGTGGCTGAGAGTGTCATGGAGTCCCATCCCCCCAGCCCCAGAGTGTGGCACAGGAGCAGAGAAGGAGCTTGTGAGACCAGGAGGGCACTGAGGTGGCTTTTTCCCATCCTGGAGTTACGTGAGAGTGGCAGGATGTTTCCCAGAGCCCAAGGGCAGCATGAACACAGCCCAGAGAGGCTGTGGGTTCAGGGAGGAGGCGTGACACAGCAGTGACCTGCGTGCACCTCTTGCCCAAGGCCAGTGAAGACCGGATGGGATTGAGGTCTTCTTTCTCACAGGGTGCCAGCAGAGACAGATGATGGCCCCAGTGCTGTGCTTACACTCAGACATGAGGGCCTCCTATTCCGGGTACCACCTTGGCCTCCTCCAGTTACCGTCTCTCCCGGGGCAGGGACGTGGGCCAGGCAATGTGCCCACCTGGAGCCCAGACCCCCTTTCCTACACCATGCCTGGATTACATGAGGTCCAAACAGGCCCCAGCCCATGTCCAGGACCTCCTGGGCAGCTTCCCTAGATCCATCTTTATAGAGGTTGGGGGCAGATGGTACCTCTGATATTTGTCCCTCTAGAGCAGAAAGGGGGTGGCTGCTTGTGGAGATGTGTTTACAGAAAGTGGGTGAGTGAATGTCAGAGGTGCATGTGAACCTCCCAGTGCAGGACAGACCTGGGGGTGGGCAGAGAAGGTAGGGGCTTCAGGCCAGGAGCCCCCTCTCCCAGTGCCACCTTGCTCCAGGCCATTAGGAAGGTATATTTGTTAAGGTTGGAGGATAGAGCATATTGTAATTAATGGTGAGTTATCTTGATTTATAACTTCTAAATATTGAGACATATGGGATATGGGCTTCCACTTGCACTCTTGCCCTGAACTCCGCAAATGTTATAGGCAGGCTTGGATAATACCAAGCCTGGATGATGGTTAGATGAACCATCATCTTCATTCAGGTCTCCTGCTTATTCCCTGTTACTTAGCAAGTTCTCTAGAACCTTACCCAACTCCAGGGAAAGATAAGCATAAGTGGAGGTAGGGAGCTCCAAATTAACAGATTTTTCCATCCAGAGCCTTCATGAAATCCTGACTCCAAGATGTACCATTCACATTGGCCTTGCGCTCCAGGGGGCGCTAGTCACATAGACTGGTGCTCTACGGCTGGTCACTTGACTCTGCCACTCGTCCTCCTGCTGATCATTTGCTTATGCTGTTTCCGTTGACCTAGTCATGCTCCTCCCTCTGTCTGTCCAACTCATCTGTGAAGCCTCCCTGCCATCTCTAGAACTTACCCATCATTCCTGCTTAATTTATTATCTATATTACACAAGTTACCTATTGTCTAGCATCTCTAGCTCATAAAGTTATCTATTTGAGAGGAGAAATTGTATCTCATACATATAAACTCATTGAACAAGTATTTATGGAATACCTGCTAGATGTCAGGTATGTATGAGATGCCAGGAATTCAAAGCAAATTATGGCCCCATCCTCACAGGAAATCGTGTGGGAGATGAAGAGCAGTGACCAGGCAGCTGCTGTGCATGTGGGAAGTGTTACGGTGACAGAACAGGATCTCAGGAGGAAAAAGAAAAGATATCTACCCAGTTTTAGTAGGCCAGGGAAGGCTTTCTAGAAAAAATGGTGTCTAAATTGAAACTGGAAGGATGAGTAGGGTGATTGATAAGCTATATCTAAATTTCTTGGAGATTATTGGCATAGCTTCGTTTCTGCTTCACAGAATTCCAGGGGAGACTCTCAGCTCAGCATTAAAAGCACAGCACGTTTGTTTTTGGATTCAATGTACATATTCTTTTCAGATCTTCAGTGGGTATTCATTTATAAAAACAAAAGGAGAAGAAACTTGGATTAAGCAATTTAAGGAAAACCTAATTTCATCTGTAGAAGTTCTATAGAAGTTCTTTATAACCTTGTTTACATTCAGAGTTAGTAAGATCTTATCCATGTAGATCACTGTTTATAAAATCACTGTTTATAAAATGAGTCCCCCATTATCTGATTTAAATTTTAGCTAAATCATTGATTGATTCAAATATTGAATGCTCGTGAGGTGTTTATAGGGGAATGATGAATGTGTTAGGCCCTGTGCTGGGCACTTTCTTCTATGTTAGCTCACTTCAAAAAGGCAAAAGTGACATATAATTTCTATTGTAACAGCAACCGCTTCTCCATGCTCTCATTTTGGCAATATTTCTAGTGCACACTCTTTCTCTATTCTCCCTACTATTGATTAGAGGCTCTAAAGTAGTCCTAACTTTTAAAAAGGATATTCTGCTTGTCTGTTTTATTTATGTTGCAAATTGACATCCCTAATCCAAAAATTCAGAACTTGAAATGTTCCAAAATCTGAGACTTTTCGAGCACTGACCTGAGATGGTGGCAACACTGCTTTCTGATGGTTCATTGTATATAAACTTTGTTTCATGCACAAAATTATTAAACATATTGAATAAAATTACCTTCAGGCTATGTGTTTAAGGTGTGTGTGAAACATAAATGAATTTTGTGTTTAGACTTGAGTCCCATCCCGAAGATATTTCGTTATGTATATACAAATATTCCAAAATCCAAAAAAAATCCCAAGTCTGAAACAGATCTGGTCCCAAGCATTTTGGATAAGGGATAGTCAACCTATACTACAAATGGAAATCATGGACATTGCATTTGGGGCTTTTGTTGTTGTTTTAATTTTTTTAAAAAATTTTATTTTTAATTATTATGGGTACATAATACTTATATATCTTTATAGGGTACATGTGATGTTTTGATACAGGCATACAATGTGAATTAATGAAATTAGGGTAATTGAGGTATCCATCACCTCAGGCATTTAACTTTTTTTTGTGTTAGGAACATTCCAATTCCACTTTTAGTTATTTTAAAGTATACCTTAACTTATTGTTGATTATAGTCACTTTGTTGTGCTATCAAATGTGGTTCATTCTATCTAAGTATATTTTTGCATCCATTAACCATCCTCACTTTATCCCCCTCTCCCCACTACCCTTCCCAGCCTCTGGTAACCGTCATTTTACTCTCCATCTCCATGAGATCAATTATTTTTAATATTTAGCTCCCACATATGAGTGAGAACATGCAAGGTTTGTCTTTCTGTGTTTGGCTTATTTCACTTAACGTAATGTTCTCCAGTTCCATCCACGTTGTTGCAAATAGCAGGATTTCATTCTTTTTTGGCTATATAATATTCTGTTGTGTATATGTACCATAATTTCTTAATCCATTCATCCAATGATGGACACTTAGGTTGATTCTGTATGTTGGCTATTGTTAGTAGTGCTGCAGTAAACACGGGAGTGCAGATAGTTTTTCGATATACTGAATTCCCATTCTTTGGATGTATACCCAGAAGCGGGATTGCTAGATCTTATGGTAATTCTATTTTTAGTGTTTTGAGGAACCTACATACTTTTTGCCATAGTGGTTTCACTAATTTACATTCCCACCAACAGTGTGTATGAAGGTCCCCCTTTCTCCACACCCTTGCCAGCATTCGTTATTGCCTGTCTTTTTGATAAAAGCCATTTTAACTGGGGTGAGATAGATGATATCTCTTTGTAGTTTTGATTTGCATTTCTCTAATGACTAATGATGTGGAGCATTTTTTTCATATACCTGTTGGCCATTTCTGTGTCTTCTTTTGAGAAATGTCTATTCGGATCCTTTGCCCATTTTTTAATCAGATTATTTGATTTTTTTCTATGGAGTTGTTGGAGCTCCTTATATATTCTAGTTATTATTCCCTTGCCATGTAGGTAGTTTGCAGATATTTTCTCCCATTCTGTGGGTTGTCTCTTCACTGTATTACTGAGTGTTTCCTTTGCCGTGCAGAAGCTTTTTAGCTTTTTGTGATACCATTTGTCCAATTTTGCTTTGGTTGTCTGTGCTTTGAGGGTATCACTCAAGAAGTCCTTGCCCAGGCCAATGTCTGAAGCCTTTCTCCAGTGCTTTCGTTTAGTAGTTTCATAGTTTCAGTTCTTAGATTTATGTTTGTAATCCATTTTGATTTAAGTTTTGTATTTGGCAAGAGATAAGGGTCTAGTTTCATTCTTCTACATATGGATATCCAGTTTTCTCAGCATCATTTATTGAAGAGACTGTCCTTTCCCCACTGTATGTCCTTGGTGTCTTCATTGAAGATGAGTTCACTATTGATGTGTGGATTTATTTTTGGGTTCTTGATTCTGTTCCACTGGTCTACGTGGACATTGTTGTGTATTATTCCTCTGCCCCACTGTGACTTGTCAGAGCAGCATCTTGCTCACTGATGAGTTCCTATCACTCTGCTCAATGCCTGGCCTATGTCAGTGCTCAGTAAGTGTTCACGGAATGAATTTGTACAATAAAGTTGTGATTTTGACAGCTGTTCATCTGAAAAGCCATCGGAGGTTAATTACTTGTGTTTAGAACCAGTGGAGTATTCTGATGGGATACATAAACAATACGTGGGAGTTGACGTAGATTGAACACCAGTTATTTTCTTGTAAATGAAAATGGGGTGTTGCTGCTGCCCAAGGGGAAGGAAATAGGATTTGATTATGGTCCAAGGAGCAAGCCCTGGCTTCTGCCTCAGCGCTGGCCTTAGCCTAGACCGTGCTGGCCGGCACCTGGGCTTCTTCCAGAGCTTGCCATCCATTGGTCTGGAGCCAGCAGTCTGAGCTGCTGCTCACATGCACGGAGGCCGCGCTGGAGCCACTACAAGTACTTGGCCCTGTTTTGCTCTCATTAACCAGGTCAGAGCTGCTGGCTGCTGTTGCTGTCAGGTGGGGTGAATCAGGTCTGTGAGGACATGTGACATCATAGGGGCCCTCTTATTCTAACCAGCTTGTTTTAGCAGAGCTCCTTTGTATAAACACGTTAGCTGAGGGGAGAAGTTCTGGTACAAAGACTGTTACATAATGGCTTTATGAATAACATACAGCTTCCTAGAACCAGTCTTTTTCTGTTGCATTTTCAAACCAGGTTTTAGAAGTAAGACAATTTTAGATTCTTATAGTAAGAACAGATTTAGAAACTTTTCTAAGGTGTGACGCATTTGATGCAAAATATAGATGGACAAGGAACAGTATTTCTTATTAATAAGTCCAATGGGATGGTGATGGTCACTTAAATATATATGAACTAAGGCAAGTATGTCAAATGACACGTTAAACGCTAATTAGGTAAAAGAAGACGTGCAGGTGATAGCCTTCTGATTTTCTAGTTGTAAAAGTAAAGGTAATTTTGTTTCCAGTATGAAACTAAAACGCAGGGCTTTGGGCCACATTTACTTGGCTCTGAGGAGTTTTTAAATTCTGTTGAAGCAGAGCAGGCGAGGCCTGGGATATCTCGAGAGTCACGAGCATTCTGTGGTGCTGACCCGGTTTGGAGCTTAATTATTTAAATGTTTCCAGACTCAAATGACTGATGAGCTAACATATTTTTAATTTAGACATTCACAGAGCAAGCTAAAAGATGTGCCTTGATAAACTGATGTTCTCTTGAATTCTATGCCATGCATTTTATTTCAATGCCCACATTTTAAATTACAAATTTGAAATTTTATCCAAATTTCAAGGAAACAGAGTCCTGTATTAATTAGTTCTAGTCCCCGGTGAAAGCTTTCATAAAGAGGACTAGAGGTTGTTTTGTAGTTGTTGTTATTGTTTTTAAAGAGACAAAAAAAATGCTGTTAGAATAATCATTTCAATAAAAAAAGGCACCAGAATGTTCTGCTTAATTTAGCCTTCCAAAGATAAACACACTGATGAATCATTGCATGCTGATGCTTAATTCTGTAACCTTTTCCTACTCCCTTCCTGTCTGCTGAGTGGGTGGGTTATAGGTAGACTCACTTAGGGAGAAGTTTGTTTCTGTTAGACTCCTTTTAACTTTCCTACGGTTCAAACTATTTCTGATATAAGCAATACCTACTGGGGGCTCTTAAAATAGTACTTTAAAGAATAAGACAATATTTGAGAATTATTCATTTGTAGAGATTCTATAAAGTTAGACAAGTTACTGATCATCGAGCTTATTAATTTAACTATCTCGCATGAATTGCAGATATTTTATAGTACCATCCACATGCTAATTGAGTCTTGATCCTCAGTCCTGCAAAATTGGCCTTGGGAAAAGACTTACCTTGTGCCCAGCAAACCAGATCTGGGAACCTCTCTCTCCCTCTCAGTCTGGATACTGTCTGTTTAGCACATGTTCCATTTTCCAAGTTGGGAAGAGCTAACTGAGCTGGTCATTCTTTCTCAGAAGGTTTACATCCTGGGGGTTATCCTTGTTGCTGAGGTTGCCATTTACCTGAACTTCATTAGGAAAGAGACTCTCATTACTTCCGTCTGTATCCCCAGGTTGTTAGCAGAGTATCAGTAATCAATGTTTAACCACCGATGTTTTTGAGTGCATAAGATAGTAGGTTTTCAGCAAGTGAATGTTTTTGGAAATACCAAATCTCTCCACAAGAATCACAGCATCCGAGTCTGAGGCTGTTGCCAGGTCTCTGCAGCACTTGCTGCAAATCCTATGAACTCACTTGGCTGGCCCACGGTCCCTCTGTCCTCTGCCTGCATCCTGCATCAACAGCCCTGTTGCTGACAGCACAGCTCTCCTGCCTCCCTCCCTCCTGTGTTTCATCCCCTAGTGTCCATATCAAGGTCACATTGCTCTGTACTCCGAATCTTTCCTTCTGCCCTCTTCCCCTCGGTGTTCACACTCTCCACACTGTGGAAGAGCACATTCATTTTTCTCTTGGGAAAACCCATTGTAGGGAAGGGACAGGAATGATTTCCAGGAAGACAGTTGCTCCCCCTAGCCTCCAAGAAATGAAAGAAATGCCACTCATGAGCTACTTGCTGTCCCTTCTTTCCCTTGAGGAGTGCTGAGGAGGTCTAGGGGACCTCAGTGGCTTTGCACTCTCACCTCGAGCAGTTGTACTGAAACATAGTGCTGGCTTCCAGGTAAGTGGTGAAGGCCTCTTGTATTTTCATTAAGTGGTTAAATATGATTTCTTTTATTCAAAGTGAATATCATCCTCTACCCATAGACCTTCCTAAAAATAAGGTGAAATCCCTACTAACTGCAATCCACATACCAAATGAGGGCATCCAAGCTCGGAATAAGATGCATTGCATGTGTCATCTTTGGACAGCTCAGTTTTCATTTTTTCTGGACTCTCGGATTTCTCTTCTGCTGTTTTTCCTGATGGGGGTCCAGGGATAAATGGGTTAGAGGGATTTGATTCCCCTTCTCCCCCACATAACACAGGGTTTGAGGTTCTTGCTGAAAGATTTTTTAAAGTCTTTATTCAGGCTTGGCCTCAACGCTTTTGGTGTTGACCTCTGAGCATGCTGGACCCTGGTTTTCGAATGCCGTACAGAGCTAGATTCTTGGAAGGCCCCCAGGTCCATTATATATTGACATTCTTTTTTATAATTCCTCTGTTCTTCTCTCCTGGTAAATACCCTTTCTTTACCTACTCAAATCCCACTATTGGTGCCCTTCCTGTCCCTCTTCACACCATGTGCTATATGTTCTACCTGTTACCTAACACTAAAGACTTCAGGTGCACCTGTGGAAGCAGCAGTGGGGACTTCGGCTGTCCTTGAGCATGTTCCTGGGGAGAGGAAACTTTTATTATTAATCAAATGACTTGATGACATGTAGTTTGTTAAGACGATGATGACGCGGTAGGCTGAAAATGGCTCCCCAATGAGGGCCACATTCTAATCCCTGGCACCTGTGAATATGTTATTTACGTGGCAAAAGGGACTTTGCAGATGTGATTCAGTTCAGGATGTTGAACTGGAAAAATTATCCAGGATTATCCAGCTGGGCTCAGTGTCATCACAAGGGTCCTTAGAAGAGGGATACAAGAAGTCAAAAGAGGAGGAGGCAATGTGACGATGGAGGAAAATTGTGGAATGATGAGGCCACAAGCCAGAGAATGCAACAGAGCCTAGAAACTGGAAGAGACCGAGCTGGAGCCTGTAAAGGAATATAGCCCTGGCAGCACCTTGACTTTAGTCCTATGAGACTCATTTTGGATTTCTGACCCAGAACTATAAGAATAAATTTGAGTTGTTTTAAGCCACTAAGTTTGTAGTGATTTGTTACAGCCCAAACAGGACACTAATACTGACGAAAAGACAATGGAAAAAGCAAACCGAAAGCAGAACCGTGAAGCAGGTAGAGAAAGCAGTCACAGGAGGGCTAATCGCCTCTCTAAGAACAACCACAGCCTCCCCCTCCTGGCCCATTTCCCTGCCACTGTGTTAGAACCCGGATAAGCCTGGATTGTTATTCAGTGCCTTTCCTGGATTTGTCCTTCATATCAGATTCCAATGTTTATCTCCTTTCTTCCCCCCATGGCTCCCAGGACCTTTTCTGTAACCACCTTGCAGGAATCACAAGACCTTACATTCCTCAAAGACTGTAGCTAGATGTTTGCTGTGGTCCTACCAAGTCCTTCGAGAGCCATTTAGATGGCTGATGTTGACGCTTGCTGTTATCTGTGCCAAGTTTAGTTGTGTGAATTGTAAGTGCAATAGATTAGTCCTTTGTAATTAAACTTAGATAGGATCTCACCTCTGACTCCTTTAGAACAATAGTGGTAGTGGGAGAAGTCTGAGAACTTGGTCCCCAGTTAAATCAGCCAGGCATTTATTGATTACCTTCTGTGTACTCAGCACTTGGCTCTAGGTGTCCCAGGCTGATATGTAAGATTTGGGTCACTTCCACTTCTTTCTTCAATGAATGCCTGGATAAGAAGATAAAAGCAGGATGGTGAAAAAGAATCATTCTCTAAACAATCTGAATACTTACCCATTTTAAAAATAAAACCTAATGACAAGTGTACTTTTGTAGAAGGAAATAAAACTTTCATTGGGCTATTTAAGGAGATGAGGAAGAAATTGATGCATGAGTGAAAAAAAAAGTAGCAAATGCTTTTTAGGCATTTTCAGGATTTTCCTGTTGGTGAAATGTGGAATGGCCAATAGTTAGAATGGTCCCTGCCTAGATCACGATGGTTATTGATTCATCCATCACTTATCTGGTCATGTATTCATTCTAATAACAATTATCGAGCACTCAGTAGTGTCCTAGAAGCTATGAAGAAGACTTTCATGGACTGTATATTATAGTGGAGGCAATCAATACATGTTTGATGAGGAATAACCCAAGTGAACAAAAATATTATTACTAAAGAAACGTTCATCAGTTTAAATTTAAGTCACTCAGAGCCTAGAATACCTTGTTTAATGAATCCCAAAGAGGTAGCTTATGTAAACTTTTTGTGGTTGCAAAAATGGTGCTTCCCTTCCTAGCCTGTAGGAATGGCTCACTAAGATCCAGCTTAGACCTTTCCCTCTTTCTATGTTGTATAGATAATTAAGATATACCACCCTTTCTTTATGGGATCATAAGTCTGGAAGGGATCTGAGAGATCATCCATCCATTCTGCCAACTCGGGCACAAATGTTTTCGGGAGCCAGGTGGGCCACGTAGGTGCGTGCAGCCCAGTGTGAAACAATAGGGAGTGGTGGGGACTTTGGCAAACTCAGCATATGCCTTGTCTAAAGCTTTCAAGTCCTCGCCAGGCCAAATGATGGTGTCATTGAGCTAGATTTGATTAGGCCGTCAGTAGGCAGCTCTTGATTGCTCATCTGAGAAAACAGTAGTCTGACCCTTTCTTAAAGCCTACTAGAGAGAATCTTCTTTGTGACCATGGACAGCAGACTGCCCCCAATCAGGCCAGCAGGAGCCTGCCAGCCATATCAACGGAGGGGAACTTGCTATCTTGTTGGGGTGAGTACCCCTCACACTTTCAACTAACTGAAGGCTTGTGGAGAGAACTTGCTCAGGCTGTATATTCCTGGAGCAGATTCTCTGAACCAGGTTTTCCTTTGTTTGCTGGTTTTGTAAGAGTAGACTCATCACAAGCAGCTGTGACTTCCCCTGAAGCAATAGGCTACCGTTTTGGCTGACTGATAGAGTCAGGAGCTCTTTTTTGCCAGTTACTCAGCACTGAATCAGATAGATACCTTCCTCTGCAATCCAGCGACCTGGTTGCATTGCTACTGACTCAATAATTTTTTGAGCATTGGCCATAATAAAGTATATGTAAAGTTCCTGAAAACTATTTTTAAAAATCGTTGAAGTGATAAATAGATTGAGCTGGATAGTACTAAGCATATATCATTCTGCTTTGATTTATAGATTTATAATTTAGTCTTCCTTCAGAAATAATTTTTAAATGCAGCTATCTCCTGGAATTTAGAAAGAGGCTTGTATCTCAAAGCTCTTTACAGGCAGAAATTCTACTGTGTTTATTTTCATACCAACACTATTGAGTGCTATTAAAGGCCAAGAGGTTTTATTTTTTGGTTGTTTATTGTTTTTTTTTTTGCTAACACAAAAGATTAACTTTAAACATTTTATTAGTCAAATTGAGACAAAAGCCTGCAACTTTAAAAGAAATCATTCTTTCACATTAAAATTAGGAGGTCGACAAAATTAGATTTTATAAGAAGAAGTTGGGCCCATACACTGAGCCTTGCCATCTCTGATAAAAATACTGTTGAGTATTGACATTACAAGTACAGATGCTACAATAAAAAAGACCTGAGTTTGAATCCAGATCTATCATTTGTGCATTTTGAGGCAAGTTTCTTTTTATTTTATTTTATTTGTTTATTTATTTATTTTGAGACAGGGTCTCACTCTGTCACCCAGGCTGCAGTGCTGTCGCATCATCATAGCTCACTGCAGCCTTACACTCTGGGGCTTAGGCGATCCTCCGGCCTCGGCCTCCCAAAGTGCTGGGATTACAGGCCTGAGCCACTGCACCTGGCCTTGAGGCAAGTTACTTAACCTCTCCAAGCCTTAGTTTCTTCTCCTAGAAAATGGGGATAATAATACTGCCAAGCTCAATCTTGTTGTTAGGTTTAAATGAGATAATGCATAAGAAAAGAATTAGCCACAGTGCCTGGTAAATAGGCACTGCTGAAAAAATGAGAGCTGCTATCACAGTTCCTGGCCTGAGATTCAAAAACAGGCGTTAGCTCTAGGTTACTCCAGGTTAGCTCAGGTCCGGAAGAGAAGGAAGGAAGCCTGTCACTGGTGCCCCTAAGTCAGAATCATCTGGAAAACGGCCTTCTTGGGATCTTAGATCTGCACAGGTTGCTAGCCAAGGTGTTTGATGAATTGATTTTCACTGTAACTGCGAGAGCTTCCCGTGATAGGTTTTTGTAAAACCTGGGCTGGGCCAACGCTCAGCTTACTTCTCAGCCGGGTGCTTTCAGTTTTGTGTCAGAGTACAGTGCTGGGATCAAGGCTTACTAGATTGACACCTAAGGAATCTCATTTAGATGTCAGAATTTGCTTCTTAGAGAACTCCCAGGTTTATTGGTTTTATTAGAAAAGCTAAATATACTTTACATATTTGGGAACCGTCTCTTTGTGACTTTTCATTTTATTCACCAAGGTGAAAATTCCTTTATTCTCTGAGGTGGGCTCTTTAGTCTTCCAGCCACCAGTGTGTTCACTTTGAGATTCATTGCTGAGTAGGTGTCGTCTGTGTGGACTCCTGGGTCCCAGATGGTGCTTTTTACTCTCTCCTTCTTTTGCATTTTTATTGTAGAAAAATACATTCCTGGGCTTTCCTTTTGATGACTAAAGAGCATTTTCTCTATTTTCAATCAACTCCCCAGACACACCTTTGGAAACCTGTCTTTTTCATACTACAGTAGCAATATCAGCAACAGACATTAAATGCCTAAAATGTTCAAAACAAAACAAAACAAAGTATTAAATACCCATTTCTTGTAAGCTCTTCCCCAAATGATCAGATGAACATGAGTCCTATGGGAATTATAATAATTACAGCATAAAGGGTGGGGGGCAGAGGAGGTTAGGTGGAATACATGTGGGAAGCCCTTGGTAGATCACATTGGGAGGTAAGGGTTTGTGGAAGAGAGGGAGCTCACACCTACGATCTCTCTCTGAGAAGTGGGGATATGAGAGCTGCTGAGAGTTGAGCAGAGGGATTAGAAAGGGGGTGGTTAAGGGGAAGGTTTGCAGGAGGAGTTGAGGCACCACAATGAGGGAACTGGGAGAAAACAAGTTGATGATTGTGAAGTGCTTAGAAGGCAAAGCTGAGATGGGTTGCCCCAAATTTATCATGGTGCCAGTTGTCTTTGGGCATTAAAACCTTGCCCAAAGATACCCAGTTCGTGAGTAAAATTAGGCCTCTAATCCAGATCATCTGATATTTTTTCCCCCGTGCTCTAGAATAATAAAGGTAATGCTATCCTTTTGGTCTGCATAATCTAGACAAAGATAATAACAAAGAACTTTACTCACAATGCATTTTTTAAACTTTACTCACATGCATTTTAGCATGAACAAACCAGGTAGTAATTCTATTTTGCATGGTGGTGAGTAAAAGTAGAGTAATGGAAGTTTCTCCATGTGCTTTCAGTTTGTCGGGGAAGCTTTCAGAGAGGTGAGAATGATGTAATTTCTTGAATGAAGGAAGGGAAGTGGTCCAGTGATTGAGTAGAAGAGTGAATGTGCCGAGAGTTCAGCGGCCAGCAGAGAAAGAAGGATGTGTAGACGTCATTTGTGGTAATAGCAGTGGACCATTAAAAAATTTAAAAAAGCAACACAAAGTGGAGTCAGGAAAACAGGCAGAACTTTGAAGGAGGGAGTTTGTGCTGCAGATAGCCAGTGAGCAGGGCACTCAAAGAAATTGGCATGTCGTTTCAATGTATGTGTGTGTGTGTACGTATATATTAATTTAGAAGTTATATACATGAACTTCTGGATAATACAGCATGTATATTATGCAGCATAAAAATAAAACAAGGTGAAATAAACACTATTTCGAAAGGAACAAAAGTTTATTGCATTAATAAGACAAAACTCCTATGGATAAAAATTGTTAATTTTTTAATGAGAGCAGTGACTGAGTATGCCTCATTATTTTTTTTAACCTTGATTTGATGATTCAGACGTAGCAAGTCCATGATGTGGTTCTCAACGAGTTTATTTTATACCTGATTTAAGGACAATCAGAGTTAGAAAAGATACCTTGTTGAAGAAGTGCCTCCTTGGCTAAATTTGCTAAATTGTAATTCAATCCCATTAACCTTTGATACGAAACTCTTGGTTGAGTTGAAAGCCAGTAAATGGCTTTCTCTCCTGTGGTCCTTGGTTATTCTTGAAAACTAATCAGTGGGTTGCATCTTTATATTTTAGCAAATGAGTTGTAAATCCACTGAAATTCTTCATTTCAAAGCTTTTAAAACCAGATTAAGAATTCAGTTTCCTAAGTTGTGTCATCTCCATGTTATGGAACTACTTTCAGCACATTTCAAGTCCGAGATATAGAACAAATAAAGGTGCCCTGGAAATCTGGATCGTAAATATTATTGTTGCTTAATTATTTCTTTTATATAAAATACATTAATAGAAGTCCTTAATATTTTCTTTTCTCACCAGTGTGGATCATTTTGCAGCTTGCTTGATGTATGTGCAACCCATTTGGAGAAAATGGTCTAAGTAATCAAATTATTTCTCTTCTTTTAGTGGTTGCTCTTAATTTTTAGAAAGATATAATGCTTATATAACCATAAATTTGCCTACCAATTTAAAATGTAGAACTATTCAGCATGTCTGAATCTAAATCTGAAGTTATTCCATGTTTCCATTCTTCTTTGACAGTTCGAACTCCCATTTCACTGTGCTTGTCCAGTTTCACCTCTTTTTATAAATGTTTTTGTTAATTATGAAATTATTTCATAATCAATAGTTGTTTAAATATACTAATACATTTTATCAGCTTCTCACTCATCATTGGTTTTTCATCCCGTATCTTTTCTCTGAGTTTCCTTTTCACCTCATGACAGTACATCCTTTAGTAATTGTTAGTCTCTGTCTCTGTAGCTGTGAAAATGTCAGTGTTTTGCTGATGAACGGTACAGCTGTATATAAAATTTAAGGTTGACTGTTGTTTTCTTTCAGTGTCTTGTCTTTTGGCATTCGTAATTGCTAGTGAGAAGTCTATGTTGCTCTAAATGTCATGACTCTTTCCTTTCCAAGATTTCCCACTAGTTATTATCCACATCCGTCTATTTTTGTCTCATAGCCACCTTTTTATTCCATATTTGCCTATTTGTTTTTGATAGATGCCATGCCTTCACTGAAGCATGCTTATTTTTAAAATCTTTATTAGATTCTTCCATAACATTGTCATCAAGATTAAAATCATGTTTTATTGGTCATTTTATTTATTTGCTTTTTTTGTGTATTAGCAGTCTTAAAATACTTTGCAGTTCAGCTTGTGCATTCATTTTGAGTGGAAGGTCTTTTTTGTTTGCTTGCTGCTTTGGTTTTGTTTTTACAGGAGACCCCTCCCCACACCTTACAACTAAAGAGAAATCTCAAAAAAAGAATGTTTATGTGTAATCGAAAATATAGGCATGCCAAGTAAGCATTGACCTAAAATCCAGATAGTAGAATGTTAGCTAAATGTCTAATGTTTCTTTGCCCCGATCTTTCTGGAAATACCATCTGTTGCAAAACTTTCTCCTATGAGCCTTTTATTGTTAATAGTTCAGGGATTTGGTGTAGTACTTTTGAGAGTTATGTATCCGAGCACTTTACTCATCAAAACTATCTGTATCTGATAGCTGTTCTTGTAAAAGCAGTGGCCGAAATGTTTTCAGAACAGATTTCCAGTAGAATTTGTTCCGAAATGAGCTGAGAACAAGCTTTCTCAATGGTACTCAATATTCCGGTACTTGTCTTTATTTCTTTGGATGAATTGAAAAGAGAAAAGGTAGAGATGATGAGAAAGGCTGAGCTGGGTGTCCAAGAGAACTGCTGGGCCAAGCAATAGAGCTACTTGGGCAATTCACTTCCTTAAGTTTTCTCTCCTCAGAAATAGAGTCTGACTTTATGTATAAATGTTTAACCAGCATGGCTAGGGCCAACAGAGTGTGACTTTGTAGAGAAGGATCCCAGTAGGTCCTCTAAAGGCCAAACCATGTTATCACAAGCCTGTGATTCTGGAGTTGCTCTGCCCCGTGGAGAGGTGTTTCCAGCTCTTGTTCTCCATCTGAACTGTATCTTAGTCCTTCTGGACTTGGATTTCACTCAGAAAAGGCAGAGCATTATTGTCACTGGTTCTCCCCTGGGCCCCCAACAAGTGAGAGCGTCTCGTAGGAAAGTTAAAAAGTAATGTGAAATAGGCAGAGCTTTTCTAGGAAGCCAGAACATTCTCTTCTTTGAAATTGAGAGAGAGAGTTGCTAATAGGATCTTTTGGGAAAAGATGTGGTAAAGATATGCTTGGTGGTTGGGCACAGCGGCTCACTCCTGTAATCCTAGCACTTGGGAGGCTGAGGTGGGAAATCGCTTGAGGCCAGGAGTTTGAGACCAGCCTGGGCAACATAGCGAGACGCGTCTCTACAAAAAATAAAAAACTTAGCAGGGCATGGGGGTGTGCACCTGTAGGCCCAGCTACTTGGGATGCTGAGACAGGAGGATCGCTTGAGCCCAGGAGTTTGAGGCTGCAGTGAGCTGTGATCACACCCCTGCACTCCAGCCTGGGTGACAGAATAAGACCCTGGCTCAAAAACACAAAACAAAACAAAATGTGCTTGGTGATGAATTTGAAGTCAAGACACTGTGGGCAGCCTTGCTGTTGCTACCTCAACCAGATAGGCCTGGAGTTCCAAACATCTTACAGTCAACCTCAGGCAAATGATCTCCTTAAAAACACAAACGGTCAGGAGTTGTAGCCTTCTTTTGCAGGTGGGATAGCACTGAGGGTACTTGGATGCAGGTGCACCCAATTACCCACACCGGCCTCGAACAAGTTAGTCTGATTCTAAGCAAACTTAGAAGCTACATATGGGAAGGTTGATAAAAATGGGAACTAAATCCATACTTAGAAACATGATGTATAACATCAGGCTTATTGATGCTGGTATTAGAAAGGGCCTGGTGAACATTTTTCATTCAGACATTCCCCAGCAAGAGCATATCAATTGTGGATCTGAATTAAGCCAAGGGAGTGAGCTGGGGCTTGAGGAAAATGATCCACTTACTGTGCTTTTCATTGTGACATTGCCTTCCTCTGATGCTTGGGGTTGAGGGGGACAGTGTGGTGGTGGGGGGGGCAATGTCCAGAACAGAGAGACAGGAAGCAGATATGTCCTTGGCAATTTAGGCAGTGTTGGGACAGGGCCTGATTTCCAATGGACACACACATCAGTTTCCTGACTTTAGGCATCTTCCTGTGTCACACGTCCCTTGTTCATTCCTTGCAACAGCGGTGGGGCGGTCTGCGTATCAAGCAGGTGAGGGAGGGAGACAGTGAGCTCCTAAACAGGTAAGGGGATCCTGTGGCAAGACAGAATTAAGGATTATTTCCTGCCATTTTATTTAATTTTAATTTTCGGTAAATTACAACTATATGGGATGTGATGTTATGATATATGTATACAATGTAGGATGATTAAATCAAGCTAATTAACATATCCATCACAATACTCAATCAGGTACCTTTTTATTTATTTATTTATTTTTGAAACCTTGATTTCAGACTAATCATGTACCGTTTTAAATTGCAAAAATGTACTGAAGGACATGGTCCCTCATCTGAAACCTTTGGTGTCAGTTGTGTGTCAGAATTTAGAATATTTTTATTTTAGAAAAGGTAACATAAAGCATATACTATATATCACGTGTCATCCCCAGCAGGGTCCGGGCAGATTCTTATAACCTATTACATTAAAATTTCTATAACAAAATATGATTATTTACTCTAAGTGTAAATAATCTTAAAATAAAGATTTTAAATAGCATCACATCACTTCAAGTCAGGTTGTGGCACCAAATGTATTTTAGAGCCAGACTTTTTAAAAAAAAAAAAAAACCAAACTACTTAAGACCTTCAGAACTTTCTGGATTTTAGAAATGTGTATAAGGGATTGTAGATCTTATATAAATCACATCATGAGTTAAGGAGTATTTAATGGGCTGTCCTTGGAACCCAGTCAGTGTTTAGAGGAAAATCGTGTTTTGAATGACCAATAAAACAAACTTTTGGAACATAATCCACTCATCATTTGGGGACTAACTATATTAATAAAAATAACTGAGAGTCACATTTTGAACTGTGGACAAAACTAGAATAAATATATTCATGTTAGACGATATGCACCCCAATAGATAACACCTCTTTATTCCTCACCAAGATCTCAGACTTGATGTATCTTCTCTCTTTTATCTTTCTTATTTCCCTGTTAACTCCTCTTTTTTTCTTAAAAATAGTTAGTTTGTCCTAGATTTCCAGCTGATGACACTCACTGTAGGTAGTTGGCAGGTCTTAATCAGGGCAAGCAGATGAGGTGTGGAAGCCACAGTGATTTCAGTCTTTGGGGATCCAAGCAGTTTTTTTAAAACTGTGTGTTTTTTTTTTTGAAATTCATAGAGTGATATGTCCTTAAAATTGTGTGACAGAATTACACTAACAGATAAAAATCTCAGGGTAAAATCACTGAGAAGTTCAGCTTTTCTCTGAGGAAAACATTTCTGAACTATCACTGATATCATCGATGAAGTATTTTGCTCCAACAAATAAAAGAACTTCAAATCTATAGGAAAACCTGAAGTTACATTAAAAACAAAAATATTTAAACTCGGAAGCTGTTGTAATTGGAAACTAGGTTATAAATAATTTGTAAGTGGTTTGTCACTAGGAATTCCAATGGCATAAAGAGATGCTTAATAAACGAATTGCTTTTCAAATTTAGCAACCCTGGGGGTATGATAACACTATGAACTGTTTTTTTAAAAACCTGTCAAAATAAAAAAACCTGGAGAACCTTACTGTACTGTGGATTCATCATATCGTAGGTCAAATGAGGTCGTTGTAAATCTTTTTTACTATATCTAAGAAAATGCAGAAAACAGAGTTGTGTTGTCCCCAGAGTCTAATGTCATCCCAGCCAGAAGGCCTCGCACGTGATTTCTTCAGCACTCTGCTCATCCCTGTGTCCTGGTATCTGTCGTAAGCAGTTTTCGGTGTCTTTGAGGGTCATCTTTACATAGCCAAATTAAAGAACAGAAGTGAAATGGGTTTTCTTGTTAGTTGATGCATTTTACTTGCTCTTCCAATTTCCACAGCTGCAGATAATAACATGCCATACAGTCCCCTGACCTCTTTTGACAATTATTGTTTGTATTACTAGTGACATTTAGTAAAAAATCCCTTGAATTTCTGTTAGGATAGGTGGGCAGAAATTTTTTTTTCCTATTCAGATCAGAAATAGGAAAGCTAGTCATGATGAAAACATAACCAAAATGGAATGGCCATACTCAGCATCTCAGCATTTATTTAGAGCAGAGACATTAAAGGTAGCCTTTATTTTTCAATGTTTTATCTGCTACTCCCTGCTCCCATCCCCCAACAACAACCAAAACACTTTAAAATTTTAAATTGAAAAGTCGCCCAGTCATTCAGTGATGTCAGTGACAAAGGCTGAACCACATTTAGACTAACCCCAAAGAAAGGATCGTGTATTGTATTTATTTTTAAAGATTCCTTTTTACCTTGTCATGATCTGTGCCTCTTTCTGCTCCTGTTTGCCCTGGCACCTTTTGGAAAGCACTGTGTCTTGCATAGCATGTGCACTTTTTTCCTGAAATGTGCAGCACACTCGACATTGCAGTGATTTTTTTTTCTCTTCCTCCTTTGCTTAGAACAGAGGTAGAAACCCCAGGGGATTCAAGTACCCACTTGATAGGCTCAGTCTCTCTTAATCAGCCTGTAATGGAGCTAATGGCTGTTTGTCATCCTTGGAGATATTAATTTCCTGGCGGTGTCTCCTGCAGACAGTGCATGAAAGATGCTCAGTATGCCAGCAAGGGTTGATAATCATTAGAAGGGCAGGGTGCTCCGTTAGCCAGAAGAGCCAGGGTTTCCCGGCTGCCAGGCTACAGAACTCGCCTCACCACTCCTGAGACATGGACAACGCCGGTAGGTAAAAGAAGCATGAATTCTTCCTAGCTGCTGGCTTCCTCTGCAGTCTGCATCTTTTGCTGCAGAAGGTTTGCCTATTTGTTGCTCTAGTTCTGCACTTAAATGCTCAGGACTGGGAGGCATGTAATTTGTTAACTCTGCTGCATTGTCCACAAGGCAATTAGTGTTTGCTTTGAAGTTTAGGGATTGGGAACGCAGATTATCATTCCGAATTCACCTTTTTGAAGACTACACTGCTATTTTATTTAGGCTGCAGGAAATGTGGTGTTTGATCCTTTTGTGCTCAGAACAGTGGGTGTAAAATGCACATAGTTAATGAAAAAATCTGTTACTGAGGGATGGCAAAGGTGGATGGAATCAATATTGATGAGCTAAACAAAAATTCTTTATAAATATTACAGCATGCCCAGTGTAATAGCATAAGAACTCTTTGGTCTGATGCTTTCATCTTCATCTTAGAATGCAATGTTGAAAATGTTTCACTATCCTCTGGTATTTTAATCTCAGAGTACAGACCTTAGTGGCCAATCATGTATCTTTTAAAAATCTATTTGTTTTTAATATCTTTACTTGTCAGACAGACACACATAACTACTGAAGTATTGTAATGTCACTTAAATGATTAGCTTAAAATTACTTCTCAGGTGGAACTTTTTTCTTTTTTCTTTGCTGTAATGAACTTTAGAAGCTATACACTGTGGGCTTACTCCCCATTTCAGTGCTATCTGCACTCGATGCAGAATTCTCCCAGCTACGTTATAGATTCTCTGTCTCCTGAAACTCATTAGTTCAGTTACTCAGCTGGTATCAGTTTTACCAGGGTCCAGCGCCTTCAAGGCCTTGAGACGCTGTCAGCTCTCAGAGGATACGTCATTTAAAACACATTCTACACCACAAACCACCCACTGGATTGGTAGTAAAATATATTTGTTTATGAAATTTAGCTATTTCAGTCCTTAGTGCAGGATAAGCTAGCAGAGATTTTAAAGGCAGTGTGTTTTGAGTTCTTTTATGATATAGCTTACTAGGAATAAAACTCCGTGACTAAAACAATTTTGTCTTTGACATTGAAGGCATTGAAATAAATTGGAACAGTATAATATCAGGGATGAAAACTTCAGGGTGGTAGAAGAAACAAAACCAGTGTAAGGGAGTGTGTGTGTGTGTGTGTGTGTGTGTGTGTTTGTGTAGTAAGAGTAGGACGGAGGCTGGATTCATGCATATGCATTTTACTCCCATCTTGGTCATTAAAAAAATATACTGTTGGGCTTGTCATAAAAACATGTTTAAGTATGGTATTCTATGACAAGGCACAATTTGAAGAGCCACCAAAAGCTTCTCTAATTACAGCAGGAGAATGAGTAAAAAATAAATAAATAAACTTAGACTCCCTAATTTAGCCTCATTTGAAACTTCTGCCACCCACAATTAATTATACTGACATCCTGGCAGAATTATCACTTTAATTCAAGTAAATGCCTTTCTTTACTGACTCATATATTTATTTAAAGGCCATTTAAGAAAAGGAAAGAAACTACTGTAGCAGCCTTTTTGTGGCCTTAAAAAATGTTTAGAGTTATTATTTCTCTTTCGACTAACTATAGCTTTGGGAGATGTTTGCACAATTTTTAGTTATATTTGTTTATGTAATTAAATGCCATTAATAAAGTGCCTCTGCTCTTGACTAGTTTAAGAATATTTATACCCTGTGTAGAATGGCTTGTAAAGCAGCAGTTTCTCTATCATTTCAAATTTTAGGTGTCATCTCAAATATAGGCATGGATACCTTTGAACAGAGTAATAGGCTTTTAAATAGCATTGTTTGAATAGTTCAGAAATAGCATTTTTCTTATAATGGTTTATAATTGGCTGTGCGTGATCATTGTTCATGGAAATTTTTTGATGATGTCAGCAGCCCCTCTTACAGGAGGGAAATGTAAACCTCCATTACACACACACATTTCAATAAAGTGTATTGACTAGAAGGAAGGCCTTTAAGATAGCACTGGTAAGTGGCCAAAAGAAAAAAAAAATCTGAAATATCTTTAACATTATAACAAGAGACCCAATTAATGTGGACCGTTGCAGTTTTTCCAATTTAATTTAAACAAGATAATGATGTCGACTATTTGTCTAACTGTTAAAAATCCAGACATGGGTTGAGGCACTGGATGTCAGAGCCTAACAGTGCAGAGCTGAGCACCAGTCTTAACAACTGGATCATTAGTTTCAAGGAGCCAGGCCTCCCTCCAGCAAGGCTTTCTGTGTGGGGGTTTGGATAATTGTCAGGCAGAAATGGGCGCACGCAGGCCGAATGCCTCTAATTTATTCGAGTCACACAGGACAGTGCATCAGAGATATTTGTGTGTGGTTTCTGTTGTTAACAAGTAACAAAGATGAGCCACTTGGGACTCTGGCCCTGTGGGTGCCACGTGTCCATTTCAGCCATCATACCTGTGTGAGCCTGTCCTTTCTTTCCTTAGCAGCAAAGAGCTGACATTCCCACTGTCTCAGAAAAGGAGACGTCCCTTCCCCATAACTGCTCTTACGTATTCGTTTAAAAGCTTTTCCCGGAATAACAATAAAATATTTATCAAACTGTGTGTGTGGAATATGTCAGGGCAATTTTAGCCATATCTTCTTTTTTTATATGGCTATTTCCTCTTCGAAGTTAGATAACAACTCAGAGTGGTCCTTTCTAATTACAAACCTGTGACTACAACTACAGTCTGAGTTATTTTGCAAGAGTGTTGATGTCCCTCTGCCATTTTTCTACCAGACGTTCATCAAGTGGTTCTCATGAGTTGTGATAGGAGGCGCAGAGGCAAAGCTGACGAGTGACGTGTGATTATTATCTGAAACGCAATGTTTTGAAATGTAATTCCTTATTCTACAGGGCAGAGTACTGTAAAAGGATCTGCAGCATATATTGTGCTAACTTTGTTTGAAGTCGAGATATTTCCATTACCATGTGTGGGTCATAAGAAGCACCCTCTTTTGGAGGGGAGGTGGCAGCTGCCGAGAGTCCTGTGCCCTCCGCTCAGTTCTAGCTCGGTGGTTCAAAGGCTTTTGACACTTGATGTACAATCACTGGGTTTGAGAAGTTCACAATCTGCTAGGTCTTGCAAAAAAGACTGGAGGGTTATTTGTAGCCAGACTGTGGAAAGATTTATAATGGAGTGGTCAAGACCACTTAGGTGAATGCTGGCTCCACCACCTGCCATCATGGCGACCATGAACAAGTTATAGAAACTCTATATGTATTAACTTTATCATCTATAATTGGTGACAATAACTGTTCCCATCTCATAGGATTGCTATAAAGAGAAAATAAGATAATACGTGTAAAGCTTTTGGTATAATGGCTGGAATACGGTAATAGTGCACGCTGGCTGTTGAGAGAGCCACCAGAAATTGAAGCAGGTTGCTTTATGAGCTTCAAATATGTGCTCTAGCATGGCTCTGAAAGCGATGCAGATGACAGTGTGGGAAAGTGAGCAGTTATGAGCAAAGAGACCAGTCAAGGGGTTGTCTCAGGAATGTAATGGGAAATTCATGTGGGTGTTGCAGTGGGGATGGGGTTGAGGGGCGTGCTGGATGTGCTTCAGCAGAGCAGGATGAGTGGATATGGAGGCAGGGAGAGCTACACCAGTCAAAGGAGACCTTTGAGGTTTCTAGTTTGAGAATGTAAGATAATACTCCTGCGCTACTAAACACAAAGTGAGTTTTAAGGGAAAGACAAGGAGTTCCATTTTGGAATTGTTGGGTTTGAAATGCTTCGTGTGTTGCCCACTACCCATAACAGCTGTTCACTGGTGACTGTTTAATCCACTGAAAGGTGTACACAACACACGCACACAAACACACACACACACAAAATTCCTTACCAACCATGGATTTAAGATAATGTAAGGCCATTGATTTGCTGGGATTTTTTTACCCTCGGTTTAAAATCTTTTCTATTTTACATGTGCTTTGTTTAGTTCATCCCAGTAAAGCCAGCAACAGCGAATGTGACCCTATTCCTTCTGCCCCCAGTCTGTGGGAGGCCTCCCTAGGATGGTGTAAACAAAGGAGACTTTCAGTACTTCATCCTTTCATCATAGATGGAGCTAAGACAAGGCCCAGAGAAACATGCCCCTGAGCACTGAAATAATTTGCGTAAAGGCCAGGCTGTTACACAAGAAAATGTGAGCACAGAGACATTTTATTTCAAGCCGGTTCAAAACTTTAATAGGAGATTCTACCTTAGTAGCTCAGGCTGTCATGCCAAAGCTCCTGAACAACTCATGATGGTGATTCAGGAGAAGGGTTACCTAATGGAGCAGACTTCTTATGTGAATTTTGAAAGAGGATGCTTTCTAGAATATTTGACTATGTTTGCAAACTGCATTTTGTGCCATTTAAAATTTTTTCCTCTAATCCCCCACTTTCACACTATCTTGGTCTATCTATAATTTTGTTAACCATGATACTTTTTAGAAATATAATAATGTTATATATTTATCCACACATATATACATAATATGTACACACACATTTGCATGTATATACTTTACGGGTGTACCTGTGTGTGGATT
>NW_012150618.1:7304147-7320445 GCF_000956105.1 Propithecus coquereli | reverse complement strand
AATTGTGATTGCCTTTCTTAGACCTGAATCCTTCAGTCCGAGCACAGTTTTGATACCTTAACAGGTGTGAAGTTCAAATGCTGACATTCGTTGCTGTTAGTAATTGGCCGTTCTTGACTTGCTTAACTTTTATCCCCATCATTTCCCACACAGCTCTGCTCCACCGGTCTGTTCCGCTCTCTGTTCTGAATGCACAGAAGCCTGTGTGTGTTCCTCACCTTGGTTCTTGCTGTTCTTCCCACCTGGAATGCCTTCTCTTCCTCGTTGTTCATCCTTTCGTCCATACATCCAGGGAATGTTGCCTGGTCACCCGCTCTGAGCCAGGCAATGTGCTAGTTAGTGTGGATATGGGGGAAATGGGACAGAGATTCTCTCACCATGGGCTTTCATTCTAGCAGAGAAAGCAAAAGTTAATAATGAATAGGCAAAATACCTGGATTGTGATTAGTGCTGCCAAGTTAACACATTGGAATTTGGAGAGAGAATGAGGTGGGGGTGGAGGACTGCTCTAGAAGGGGTAGTCAGAGAAAGCTTCCTGAGAAGGTGGCATGCAGGCTGAGACCTGCGGAATGGAAAGGCATGAGCCATGGGACAGCCAGGGAAAAAGCATCTCCGGCAGAGTGGTCGGCAAACGCACCTGCCCCCAGGTAGGACATTGATTGGCATGTTCGAGCAACAAAAAGCAAGGCCAGCGTTGCTGGGGCCTGATGGGGGGTATGAGAAAGGGCCCCAGACAAGGGCCAGGGGCCCCGGGCCAATCAGGAATGTTCCCGAGGTGTGGCGTCTGTTCTCCTGGGTCCTAGGAGCCTTTGAAGAGTTTTAGGCAGAGATGAGACGGGATGATTTCAAGGCATAACAAGACTGGGAAGAATGGACCAGAGAGAGCCAGGAGTGGAAGCTCCCGAGAATGAAATCTACTCAGAAGGCTCTCGATGGAGGTGGCAGTGGTGAGGAGGGGTAGAGGGGACTTCCTGCCATCCCAGTCCTGCGCCAAGGCTGAGCACACATCCCATCTTACAATGGATGTCTTCCAAACTGGCCTCCAAGCCTGACGTTTCTCAGGGCACTGATGGAAGCCACCACCCAGCTTTATACTCAGTGGAAGTCTATCTGCGATCATCTCCATTAGAATCTTTCCTTACCATCCAGATTTTAAAAATCTTGAGGGCAGATACCACATCGTAGACATCTTTTGTATCTTCCAAAGAATCAAGTGAGGGTACTCAACTCTAGCCATCCATTACTACCACATGGAAATCTTTTCAAAAACACTAATCTCTGGGCCCCACCCTGGACATATCCATCAGAGTCTTAGGAGTGGGGTCAGTTCATTGGTATTTGTTTACAAGCTCCCTGGGATATTCTAATAGACCCCCAGGGTGAGATCCACCATTACAGTCTCTCTCTCATTCTCTCTTTCCCCCTCTCTCTCTCATTCTCTCTTTCCCCCTCCTCCCCTCTGCCACATGAGCAGGCCAGTCTAGCTGAGAATTTGTGCTTGGGAATTATCTGCCTCCAGGTAGAACATGAGGCTGTGACAGTCAACAAGACCTCCAAGGAAATGGCGGAAAGAAAAGCGCAGAGGTGAAAGAATGCTTCTGGGTGACATATCAAAATGGGAAAAGGGAAATCGAATCCAAGCTTTCTGTAATCCATTCTTTTGCAGTCTGTAGACCTGCTCAAAGGTGGCTACAGAGAGACTTTGCCGCCCACCTCCTAATCAGGGAGATGGTTTTCTCTTCCAAACAAATTAAATACTAAGAGTGAAGATTCACCACAGCAGCAAAAACTATTTCTGAGACTTTACACGTGAATTTTAACTAATAAGAGATGTTAAACAGCCATTGTCGAGTTTTATATAATAGAAGAGGTACATTATTATGCTCCAAATAGCACTGCTATGATTTGATCATCACTAACTGTATCTATCCCGAGTGGCTGGGTCAGAGCCACCATTAGACACCGATGCTATATTTGCTGTATCCATGTGACTTGCCACAGATGCCCTGCTTTTTAGTGATAGAGAAATAGGTCCTGCTCCACCTTGCAGTTTCCCCTCCAAACACACACACACACACACACACACACACGCACACACACACACAGAATGAGTTTCAGATCATTTTGAACTAACAGTGACCTTAAATATTAAAGCACAGGGATGATTTGATAACTTGCTTTTCTAATATTTTGCTTAATAAATGGTGCTTTTTACAACAGGCTTAATACATAACTTTCAATAGAGACAGTAACATTTAATAAAACCATCTTTTATCATGTTTGACTTACTATCTCACCTGGTTATGAGGATCACTTGAGAAAGTGTAAGTGACAGAGGGTTTTTACTCTAAATGTTGATACAAATGAAGCATCTAGTACTGGGAAGATCCCCCAGGGATTGGTGGAGGATGATGTGGGGTGTGGGGCAGGGGGACACTCCTCCTGGTTTTGCCTGTAGTGTCAAATTGGCTCTGCCACTTATCCCTGTCACCTTCCCTTACACACCCCCCACTGCCATCTTGAAAAGCCTCTTCCTTATGTTAGACCCAGCTCAAGTGTCCCCTTCTCTGCAAAACCGTCTGCAACTCCTCTGGATAGAATCAGTGTCCCTTCCCCTCCCTTCTCCTCCTCCTCCTCTTCCTCTCCTCTCTTCTGCTCTGTCTCTCCTCACTGTCCTGTATTGGAACACGTATCAGGTGTGCTCTAATGCGGTTTCATGTGTCCAGCTTTTCCATTAGGCCAGGTCTCCTAAAGGGCAGAGTCTTGTCTTTTTGAGCCCCGCAGTTAGTGTAGCCTCTAACAGAGATGTGTTCAACAAGAAAGCAAACGAATGCATTAGCCGAAATAAAGCCTGGTGTCTTTTCTTGTGTGCTATTACTTACATAGAAACTATGAATTAATTTTTATTGGCAATTGAATGATGTGGCCATATGCCACTTAACACAAGCAGTGGTTCTTAAACTGGGGAATCATTTGTGCAGTTAAAATCTGTCTGCCTGTCGTCCGTCTATCCATCTGTCCATCCATCTACCTACCTATCATCTATTCATCACTCAATCAGCTATCTGTCCATCTATCCACCTATGTATAGAGAGCCATCCCGGCCCCACTCCAGACCTACCGATTCAGAATCTCCTGGGAGAGAAGGAATAGTTGTACTTTTAAACAAGGTGTCATGGTTCATTCCACTGCACACCCTTGGTGAGACCCAGTGTCAGTCTAAGAGACATATGATGAAGCTGCTCAAAGTGGGTTTCCACTTCTTTGTGTTATAAGATACTTGATCACTGCCATTGTGGAAACACATTGTTATTAGAATCATGAAAGATCTTGTGCCATGTACAAAAATGCTCTGATGCATCCTATCGGAGGCCTGCATTGACCTGAGACTGTTGCACGGGAGTGGTGGTGGTGAGTTCTGTGTTCTCCTCCTCCACTCACTAGCGTTTGTATCCTTAATGGAGACTTGCTTAAAACCTTGTCCACCCCACTGGCCTTTAATTTATCACCTGCTGCCTGCCTGTTTGCATCTCATATACTTGGGTGTTATTTTCTTAGTAATGGAAATTTGGCAATTATCCATTTTTAAAAGCAGCTTGACGTAGGGCATTTTTAATAAGGGGATAGAAGGAAAGACTGCCGGTCCTGACCTTTGAGAATGGTCAGCGTGGTGTAAGAGTGAAAATACCTTCGGCTTCCTGTGTGAGGTCATCGTCTTCAGAGCCGGGATCATGTTTGCCCGAGGTACTCTCAGAACAGACATCACCAGGTGAAGGAACCAATTTGTTTGCTCAAACAATAAGCATTTTACAACATTCATTAACCTAAGGGTCACTTTTTTAAATTAAGGAAGTTCAAAGACATTTGTTTAAATAACTGTATGACTATGATGATAGTTGAAAAAAGCCAGAGTTGAAAATTAAAGCCAACTTTGTCTTTAAAATCCAGACTTTGTGGAAAACCAGGAGCTCTGTAGCATACATTTAGAATGAAGTGGCACCTTTACCTTTGAAATTTCCTGGCTTATGTCAGTTTTTTTGTCACAGCCCTAACGCTCTATAAACAAAGGTGTCTCTTCTACTAACAGATGTGGGCTTTGTCCTTAGCGGTCTCAGGGAAGATTTTCATGGCGCCTCAAAACTATAAAAACTTCCAATGTACTTTTGAGCACCTGGGTTATTTTAAAACAAAATCGAGGCCCGCAAAACTATGTTTTAAATGCAGGACTAGAAATAAATGAAGTTTTTATTTTTTTTAAATGCTGTACATGCCTCAACAATATTCCTTTCATCTTGCAAAATGCTTACAAATATAGCTCATTTCTCACAGTTCTCCCGTGAACTATGTAAACACTTCAAATCATCAGTTCTGCTTTTATGGATACAACACTAAGGCAGAGAAGTTTGTTTGTTATTTATTTATTTACTTCTTTACAGAGGGTAGCCTCATGCTCAGCTTAACTGCACATGGAAAATGCTGCATTGACGTCTGAAATGCATGTCTGGTTGAGTCTACGCTTGGCCATTTCCCAATTCACAAGGCATGGGTCATGCCAAATCTGATTCCCATCGACTTTTATGCAGAAGGAAAGCCAAACACAGTTCATCCTTTGGGGTTGTGTGCAATATTGTTTTTCAGGGAAATGTGGTTATATTTTTCCTGGCCACAAAGACTGTTTCAGGGGAGGACAGGCAAATGGCTTCGGTTGCAGTGTCTGTGAAACACAACCGTCCCGATTTGTTATTTTGAAGCTGTCTGTACTAGGATAGGCAATCAGGTGATCAGGGGCTGGAAATGAGCTGGAAATTCTAATGGAGGCTTATTATCAGGGGGCCACGCCTATGAAGGGCATATATTTATATGGCAGGTGGGTAGCAGATGGGGGACGGTACAGACCTCCAGGGGAAGGATAAGAGGAGGATGGTCAGGGAAGCCCCAGCACTTTCTCACGGGGAGTGAGCTTGGAGATCCAGTTCTAGAGTAGGGACTGGAGTTTGGGGTAGGGAATTTGGACAAATGATAGAGCCGCCAAGGCAGATGCCTAGCTTTTATGAAACAGGTTGACAGAAGACGTTGGGAGGATCCAACAAATTCTACTCTGGCTTATTCAATTTGGTGTGAGTTGGCAACGAAGAAGACTCTGGAGGGCACAGGTGAGTTCCCACGCACCCCCAGCCCCTCAGGCCTCCTCGGTGCAGAGGGGCCAGGTTGTTCCTACAGTTCCAACCTCTCTCGCTCTCTGGAGCAGCTATAAGGAAGCTCACCCCATCTTTCTTTCTTTCTCAAATTGAACATACTCCAATGCTTGGAATAGTGTGGACTAGTGCAAAGGAACTGGATTCGGAGTCAGAAAAGAAGGGTGCAGTTCAGACTGAGTCTGTTCTCCCGGCTGGCGTGGGGCCTGGGACACGTTCATGGCCTCACTTTCCTCGGCTACAGCACAGGCTTAACTGTACAGTCATGGGTGTAATGTGACAGCAGACTCATTTAGCACCTATGAATGTTAAATCTTTGTAAATCTCCTCTCGTCTCATCCTCACAGCTACCTGACAAGGTGGTCATGAGACCCCACCGTGCACCTGCTCCGGCTCCCAGAGTTCCCGAGTTCTTGTCTCGCTCAGTTCTTGCATTTTGCTGTTGTCAGTGCACCTGCCTCTGGCAACTCCCCTCTCCTTCCTTTTCATCTGCTGTTTTCTTCAGTTGTATAGTCTGGGAAACCAGATGATCAAGGTTGTTATCCTTTTGTCCAAAATAATCGTACACAGACCCCACTGAAGGCCTCAGTAGTTTCCAATGACTCATGTGTACAGGCTGTAGTTCGTGAATTTTTTACATTTGTTTGGTTAGTCACAGTTCGGTTTATTTCCTGGTTCTTGGCATAATTGAGGGGGACAGCTAGGTAGCATCTCTTAACGTTACCTCATCATCCTACGTAGAAATCTTCAGGGATCCTGCCCACGCCCACAGGGAAAAATTCAAGCCCAAGACTTCATGTAAGGCACCTGTGTCACCAATACTGTCACCCCCTCTAGTTGCACAGTCCTGGGCCCCAGCACCCCAAACTCTTCATCTCATCCCAAACACAGTGTGTTCTTGCTGCTTTGCTTTGCTGTGTGCTATTCTCCTTGCCTGCATCCAGCCTGCCCACTAGCCAGGGAACTGCTCTAGGGCACTTACCTTCTCCTTGGTTTCCTTAAGGCCCAGCACAGGATGTGCTGAACACAGTAAGTACTTAATCCACGCTTGCTGACTCGCTGCTTGTGCCCTTGCTACCAAGCTGCAAAATGTTCTATGGGGTACAATGATGTATTCAGACCATCTCATTACATAAATTTAAACAATATTTAAGGAGAAAAGGATAGTTTGAGGGAAATGCAATTGAAAGCAAAGGTGCAAAATGCAGCTTAATGATACTAGTAAAATCCTTGTCGACACAGAGATAGTTCTTGTGAATCTTGATTTTTTTTCCTGTTTGACTGACATTAAACCAAATTTAGAATTTTAAAATGTATATTTTTGTAGCCATTCCTTGCAGGAGAAGATAGAACATGTAATAATTACAGTAATAAGTGTATTGAATTTGATATCTCATAAAGAAAGAGGTACCATACACGTAAAAAAATGTTCTCAAGGGAGATGGGAGCATATCAAAGGAATAAGGCCTGTGAAACTTGGTCATAAGTTGAAGTATAGAAAGGAACCAGCCTCTGGCCTGAAAAAGGCTCAGTCCAGTGACACTATTTATCCATTTTGGGGGGAACATTTCAAATTACCTCCCTTTGGAAATTCTGTTCAAAATACCTAAAATGTATCCATATGCTTATTTTTTTATTTTATTTTATGTTTTTAGAGATGGGGTCTCACTCTGTCACCCCAGCTGGAGCACAGGGGCATGATCATAGTTCACTGCAGCCTTGAACTCCTGGGCTCCAGTAATCCTCCCTTTTTAGCCTTACAAGTAGCTAGGACTACTGATGCATGCTAATTTTTTAAAAATGGTTTTTAAACATTTTTAAATGGTTAATTTTTTAAATTAACCATAGATGCTGGGTCTTGCTATGTTGCCCAGGCTGATCTTGAACCCCTGGCTTTAAGCAATCCTCCTGGCTCAGCATCCTGAGTACCTGGGACCCCAGGCATGAGCCACTGCGCATGGCTGTATAACTATGCTTGAATTGTCCCTTGCTTATGATACATGTGGAGGGAAATAAACCCTTAGTCATAATGCCCAAATGAGAGAGAAATTGTTCTGAACTATTTTTGAAAATGAGTTAATTTGAGTATTGCACATAAAGCTGGTTTTAGATTTATAAAAACTGTGTGCATAAAGCAATGTCTGGAAAGAGTATATCCCAAGCTAGTAGCAGTTCTCAGTCCCTGAGAAATTAGAGAGGAATTTTTATATTTTATTTTATTTTATTTTGATTATTATTTTCACAGAGGCAGGGTCTCGCTATGTTGCTCAGTCTGGTCTCGAACTCCTGGCCTCAAGCAATCCTCCCACCTCAGCCTCTCAAAGTTCTAGGATTATAAGCATGGACCACTGCATCTGGCCTATATTTTATTTTATACTTTTCTATTTTTGGTTTTGTTTTTACAATAATCATGTACTGTTTTAGAAATTTTTAAAAAGTGAATAAAATATGTTTTAATCAGGTAACTGGAAAGCAGCACATGTTATATTGTCTTACCATGTATGATGGATAATATCCTGGGTACACCTCAGAGCCCTCCCATAATAGCATGCTAATGACATGGGCCCCCACCCAGAGGAACTTGGGGTGTGTTGTTTGAAGGTCCTGCCTCCCCACCCACTCCCCACCCTGACCCAACATAAGCTATGATTGAACTTGTTCCTTAATTCAATCAGAACTACCTATGAAATCTTCATTCTTATGATAAAGACTCAGTCATAGTTATTAATTAGTATTCACATGCAATATTATCAGAACATGAACATTTTAACTAGATTTTCTTCTACCTTCTTAAGTTGAGGGTAGACTTGAGGATTACGGGTAAAATAAGCAATTTGGGAATATATCACCAATCTTTTTTAGTGTTGTGGGAAGTTGTTTGTTTTCATGGTATGGGGCTTTGTTCAGATGGGTAAATTCCACCCTGTGTCTATCTGGGTGGAGACATATGTTCCAATTGCCTTTGAGGAGCTGCAGGCCTAAAGGTAGGACCCCCGGGTGCCCTGGGTCAAGTGGGATGGTTACTAGAGTGTCTGAGCCAGGAAGATAAGTGTGTAAAGGCTTGGCCAGGGAGGCGAAGCTGAGTTTGTCATTGTGCCTACAAGTTGAGTATAGTAGCAGAAATCAGAGATGGAAACCATGGTCAAAAGCTGAGAAGATATATATAGTCGAGGAATATGATAGGAGCAAATCTAGTAAGTACCGTTTCCCTGATCTCTCTTATGGATATTTACTGAGTAAATCATGTGTCTCATGTTAAAAGTATAGTCACATATATGTACAATAGAATTGGATAATTTTTGTGCCAGAATGATTGTCTATTATGAAATATATCAAAGTTTTACTTGGTCACTCAGAATTGAAACTATACCACTATCTGGAAAGTTCATTCAAATATTTGATAACGTGTCAAATAAGTCTATGCTACATGTTGATTTCCATGTCACCTGTGCAATGTGATTCCACCAGTGAGTGTGTAAATTTGGCAATTGTTAAAAATGACTGGGTGAAGCTTATTGGTTTGAATTATCTTGAAACACCTCTTTCTTATTTCCTTTTATGTCACAAGTTTAGAGTATGATTTAGTCGAAAGACATATTTAGCGTATATGAATTGAGTGTCTACCGCTGGGGTACTCTTCTGGGTGCAGTGAATACAGCAGTGATAAAACACATCAAGTCCCTCTTGGGATAAATAGACAGTAACCAGGTAAACAGGTAAATATAGGCTAGAATGCCAGGAAGTGGTGAGAGCCGTAAGGAAAAGCAAAGCAGAGTGCTCTGTCAGGGGTGACTGAAGCGCTCTCTTAGGTAACATGAGTTTCTTTCCAATGATTGGCTGTCTAGCTGGGACTGGGTTACAAAACCTGGGAGATTTGTAAGCATAGCTTTGTAAAATCTTCTTTTATCAGTTTGGTGTAAGTTCAAGTAAGCACTCTTTTTTTTTTTTTTTTTAATTTCAATTTGCTTGAATGCTTTAACTTTCCTCCTGTTTCAGTTTTCAAGAAGTGGCCCAAGGTCATGGAAAAATGCTAAGAATTTCACCTTGTCTTGTGTGACAACAGTATGAAGGCCCATAATTACATGCACCATCCCCACCCCTGCCAAACCTGCAGTGACCCAGATTTGTTTGAAATTTAGCACAAAACTGCATTGTTATCAGAGGATGTTCCCATGAGATAAGAAAGGCCTGGCAGTATTGGGGGTGGCAGCTTGATTACACAAATATTAAATCATGCCTTCCTTAATGACAAAGACCTGTTGTTTATCCTTATAGAGAACAAGTTAACACGTGTTTATTTCTAGAAAAGCTTGGTCTGAAGAGCTTCTGCCTGTCTGTGCTATGCAAACCAGTCACCCCAGGGGCATTGCATGAGGCCTGTCAAAGAAAGAAAGACAGGGATGGATTTTAGCAAAGACATTAGAATTTAAACAGCCAAGGAAGTTTCTTTCACAAATTACATTGAGCAGGTATACATTAATTTCAGAATGTTGATACTACTCAAAACAAGTTTGGAATTTCTCTTTTAGAATTGTTGTTAGAGCTCCTTTATAAGATAGACCTAGACTTTATTTGGGTTGTTTATTAGTTCATTCTGTCATTCACAGACATTTGCGAAGCCTTCCAGCTGCCAACATGGTGCTTCTTGCTAAGCGTATGTCAATAAATTAGAGCCGCTTTTTGCCTTTGAGCTGCCAACACTGTAATGGGGAGACAGATGAGATATAGAACTAGGAGTGCTTAGATATCTGTGAACAAAACGAAGTGGAAGGTCCAGAGGGAAACACTGCTTGGCAAGGTGGGGGAGGCTCCAAGGGAGGTGACATTTGGGATGAAGTGTTTGAAGAACAGGTTGGAATTTGCTAGGCAAAGGGAAATATGAATTTCTGGCAGCAGCCTTTGTAGTTACACATTATTCTTTTCAAAGCAAAGATGGCATCGTTCAGTTTAATAACTTACCTTATTTAACTGACTTGGCCTAGAATCTTAACTAATTCCCAAAAATAAATTTACTTGCAGGACATAAATATTTTCTACCACTTAATTCCATAAATATTTACTGAGTTCCTAATCATGGGTAATATAGTCTGTCACTATGTTAGATAGCCTTGGAGAATTCAAGAGAGCCTTTCTCCATCTTTTTATTTTTTTCCTGAGGTGAAATCCATAACATAAAATGAACCATTTTAAAGTCTACAATTCAGTAGCATTTAGAACGTTCACAATTTTGTACAAGTACCACCTCCATCTGGTTCTAAAACATTTTCATCCACCCCCCAAGAAAACTCTGTGCCCGTGAGGCAGTCATTTCTATTTCTTTCTCCCCCAAGACCCTTGCAAATGCCAATCTGCTTTCTGTCTGTATGGATTTACCTATTCTGGACATTTCATATAAATGGAATCATACAATATGCGACCTTTCGTGTCTGACTTTTAAACGTATCATAATGTTTTTAAGATTCGTCTATGTTGCAGCACGAATCAGTACTTCATTCCTTTGTGTGGCTGAATAATATTCCATTCTATAGATATATCACGTTTTGTTTCTCCATTCATTTGCTGATGGACATTGATTTGTTTCTGCCATTTAGCTGTTGTGAATAGTGCTGCTATGAACATCTGAGTGCATGTATTTGTTTGAGTACCTGTTTTCAATTCTCTGGGGTACACACCTAGGAGTGGAATTGCTGGGTCATACGGTATTACCGTGATTAACTTTTTGAAGAACTGCCGAACTGTTTGCCACAGCAGCTGCACCATTCTATATTCTGACCAGCAGTAAACGAGCATTCCAATTTATCCACATCCTCACCAACAGTAAGTATTTTTCAGGTTTTTTTTTTTTAAATAATAGCCATCCTACTGGGTGTGAAGTAGCATCTCATTGCGGTTTTGATTTGCGTTTCCCTAATGACCAATGGTGTTGAGCTTCATTTCATGTGCTTTCTGACTATTTTTATAACTTCTTTCCCTCATCCTTAATGGCAATTCCAAACAAAATAAATTATAAAAATATTCTGAGAAATGATAGCCTTCTTAGAGTAGGTGAAACACCTCACAAGAGGATGGATTTTAGGCAGGCAGTATTCATTGGGCTATGTAAATTATGGCATGATTGTTTAAAATCCAAAATCACTCATGGGAAGTTACTCAATTTGAGTCATATCTGTGATCTTCCCATTTCTTCAAAGCATTTTGAGATGCTGTTATGGATTTTGCCTGTGGGCTAAAGTTTCATAAATTCTATAACATCCAAATACACATACATGTATATATTTGGTTGGTATAGAGTTTGTAACATTATATATCTATTTGGCTATATAAAATTTATGAAATTATTCATATGGAGGGAAATTATATGAACGTATATAGAGGGAGAAATAGAAAAAGCATGTGTTCTAGGACTAGGAAGGGGTATTGAACTTAGATTTCAACAGTTCAGCTCAATTATTTCATTACAGCACATTTCTTCTGTTGTCTCACCAGAAATAGAATGCTCTAGAAAGCAAAAGATATCCTTCTCAATATTTCCAAGAAGTTGCCACTCATTTTTTCTCATCACTCCATAGGAATACAAAGATGAGACACTCCAGACAAGGAAAGGCCTAAACCTAATGTTCTTTGTCCAGAGTAAGAAAGACGACCCCAACACTGTTTGCTGTAGGAACCAGCGCCCACTGTAATACCTTCATGTATTCAGAAATTTTGCATGGAGCACCCATGGCGTTGCAAGGATTGTTCAGGCTTTGGAAATATAGCAGTGAACAAAACACAGAGCTTATATTCTATCAGGGGAGATGGATAATGAAAAAATACACCATGTGAGCAACGTGAAACAAAATAAAGCAAGAGGTAAGGAGCATGGCAAGGCTGCTCTTGTAGAAAGGGTGGTCACGGAAGCCTCTCTGAGAAAGTGCTGAGACTGGAACGAAGTGAGGGAGAAAGCTGTGTGGACACTGCAGGGAAGGAACAAAGTGTAAAGGTTCTGGACTGGAGCATGATTCACCCATTTGAAGAACAACTTGGAGGCCAACTTGGCCAGGGTGGTGAGAGTTCAGAGGAGAATAGTAGCAGGTAAGTTCAAAGAAACAGCACATGTAAAATAGGCCAGTGCCAGCCAGGCATGGTGGCTCACGCCTGTAATCTCAGCACTTTGAGAGGCCAAGATGGGAAGGTCACTTGAGGCCAGGAGTTCGAAACCAGACTGAACAACATAGCAAGACCCTGTCTCTACAAAAAAATAGAAAAATTAGCTGGGCATGGTGGCACACGTCTGTAGTCCCAGCTACTGGGGAGGCTGAGGCAGGAGGATTGCTTGAGCCTAGGATTTTGAGGTTGCAGTGAGCTATCGCGATGCCACTACACTCTAGCCCAGGCAAGAGAGAGACCTCATCTTAAAAAAAAAAAAAAAAAAAAACATAGCACCTTAAGATAGGCCAGTGCTAAAGACTTACTTGGAATTGCAAGAATCAACTTGATCTGTCCTTGCATTGGGCATCAGGTCTGATTTCTGGCTCGGTAAAATGTCTGTATTAGTTTCCTGTTGTTGCTGTAACAAACTTAGTGGCTTAAGGCAACACAAATGTATTATCTTGCAGTTCTGGAGCTCAGAAGTCTAACAAGTGTTAGCAAGGCTGCATTCCTTCTGGAGGCTCTGGGGGAGAGTCCATTTCCTTGCCTTTACCAACTTGTTGGAAGCCGCTCACATTCCCTGGCTTGTGGTCCCTCCCTCTAAGTTCAAAGCCAGCAGAGTAGAACTTTCTCATCTCAGACCTCTGCTCCTGTCCTATGTTTGACTCTGACCCTTCTGCCTCCATCTTATAAGGACGCTTGTGATGACACTGGGCCCATCCACATAATCCAGGATAGTCACTTCATCCTCAGAGTCCTTAATTTCATCATATCTGCAAAATCTGTTGCTGTAGAAGGTAACATCTTCATAGGTTCTAGGGATCACGATGTGGACATCAGGGCAGGGAGAGGGTGAAGGTAGGGGAGGAGAAGAAGCATTGTTCAGCCCACCACGGGGGTCTTTCTCTCTCGAGCCAAGTCTGAGTTCTCAACAGTGCTGGTCAGAGCCCTCACTAGGCTATATTGTGATTACTGGGGGTTCATTTTTCAGATGCTTTCCCTTCACTTTCTGGCCAATGGGAAAGGAGATGAACGTTTAAATGCATAAGAATCTTGTTGGACTGCAAATCCTTGAGGACAGAGAAGGCCTCATTTGTCTCTTGAACCCCAGTACCTAATGGGTACTGCTCAATAAATACAGAAGGTGATGGTGGTGGGTTCTATCATGAAATGAGGGGCAGGTGTAATTTTAGCGGTTTCTTAAAGATGCCCGTAGAAATAATAAGCTCCTCTAACTCCAAGTACGAATACAGATCTATTATATGAAAATCATATTGGTCATACGCCCTCTCCCTAGACATCTCTCTGGGAAAGGAAAAGAAAAGTAGAAGATGTCAACCCAGGTCTGATGTGAGGGACAGAATTTTACCATCCGAGAAAGAGCAGAACATATATTTGGCACCCAGTCTAAATTTTTCCTTTCAGTGGTATTTTTAAAATCAAGTGAAGTTTCAGCATTTGAATTATTATCAAGTCCCACATTTGGCAAGGAATCAGCTAAATATTAAATGAGGTAATTGGGGCTTTATTCCAAACTAACCAAGACCTCTCTGTGATGGAGAAATACAGTTTGGCATCCTCATGGTGCCTCCACAAAATGTCCTTGAGTATTGGGATGGAAGTGGATACAAATTAGTGAGCACTGTGGGTCTGAGGAGGTTGAAGATTTTACTGGCCACTTTATGGGGCATGGGTTTGTCCCACCACGTGGGTGGCCTTTGGCTTGAAATATTGTGTCACTGTACATAAGTACGGTGGAGTTGTTTACTTGTCAAGTGTGCTGCCAAGAGGAGGAAAAAATTCCAGGGAGAAGCATATTGAAAGGGAGCCCAAGACACAGCAGTGTGCTCTTCCACGATGAGAATGCTAAGCCCTGAGATAATGAAATCCAAATTAAAGGAGTGTTCAGGCTGCTGCTCAGATGCATCTGGAGCGTTCTCTGTAATGTGTCATTCATTGCTGGGAACAACCTGTAAAATGTGCCATCTGCAACATGTGGCACCGCAGACTTCGCGAAGGAGCAGGCAGGGTGAGCTAAGCTGACCTGCAAAGCAGTCAATGGTATTACAGCTCGTATGTTCATCTTCTTGTGGTTTGAATTTTCTGTTAAGGTAATCTCTGTGACAGGAGGAAGATGACAATCTTGGATACATGACCAAAATAACTTCAATAATGGGATTTTGAGTCTTTCTTAACTATAATATTAAGATAAATGATTATAAATATAATTTGAAGATTAAATAAGTAAAGATCTTTATTATCATTTCAAAATTTTTCTTGTTCTGCATGAATGCAAACGTTCAGGAAACAAAGTATATCTAGGGAAGATAGAGTCAGGCATGTTAATTCTGTTTACTTTTAGATGAAATTGAAGAAATATATCTTAGTATACCAAATCTTTGATTTGGTGACATGCTTAAATTAAGTGCAGTGGAAGGATCTCTGTGAATACTATATATTGAGTCCCTACTATAATAATTTTACTCAGACTTTAGTACTAAACTGAAGACTCCATCCCCTAATTATGGCTCAAAACAAATTAAAAATTTTGCGATAACTATTATTGACTCAGTAAACAACTATCATTAATCCTTCATTGGGTTGTTGCAAGGGTTACATGCGTTAATATTTGCGAAGCCCGACTCCTGACATGTTATATATAAAATAAATGAAGATCATGGGAATGAATTTCATTTACCCAACATTCTTGGTAAGGCAAAGTAAATTCCTTTGTTTAATTGAAACTGAACAAAGCAGGTTTATATCATACTTAATTCACTTGAGGTGGCATTGGAGGGCTCTCTTACACTCTACATCTTTCCACAAAGTTACTGAGAAGTCTTAATAACCAATGCTTCATGCCCAATGTGTGTTTATTAATGGCTGCTTGAAGCAATGTACACTGTAGCAATATATGATTCCACCAATCCTTTCTTCTTTTCCTTCCTTCCAAGGAATGAAATAAAGTGCTTCATACAAAGAGTGAATGCTCATGATAACCTTTTATAAAAGGGGGCTTTGTACAGTATCTAACTCTCCACGTGTTGCAGCATTCCCAGGAGACTTAAGCTTCTGCAAAGAAAGCATTTTTGAGCCCCCTTCCTGGCTCCAGCCGCAGAGCTGCGGTGGCGTGGCATCTGTGGTCCACCCAGTTAGTTTGTACTAAATTGACTGGAAGACTCTCTCACAATAATAGGGAAAAGACAAGGCCACGAATTCAGCTTATTTCTTGACCAACAATGTCCAGCTTCATTTGCAAACCCCACAAAGTGGGTCTCATCGACAAAGGCAAGTTTGCAGCCTGGTCCTTGGAACTCTGTGTATATTCTCGAAATGAGACCATCTTAGAAATATTGAGCTTCTTATAAAGTGTACACACTCTTAAAAGTATCATGTAGAGACAGAGTAAGCAGAAAAGGACAAAAGTGAGGGAAGCCCTGAGATTCTGTCTTTATGCTGCAGTCCTTTTCTGATCAAATTTGTTCCGTCTCTAGGGCTGTGACTCTATCTCTGTTATGGTGCAATGCCATTTATACTGGAAAATTGAAACTAATATATGAAAATGAGTAGTGATGGAATTAAGCCAGAAATACACTGGTACAGATGCGCCTTTGGAGCAGGGAAAGGAACTGAGATGGTTCACCTCCCAGGCGGGCCTTCGTCCCTAATCCACCAGTCGGTCTGACCCTCCCTGAACCTGGCTGTAAGCCGATGCTCCGTTTGCATTTTTCCGGAAGTAGAGAAGTAAAAGTATGTTAAGGATGTATGCAAGGATGAGCACCTTAAGCTATTTCCTTTCCCCTGTCTCAAGCACTGGCTAAAACTGACCTAGAGAAGGCTGCTTCCTTGAGGTCTGCATAGTATTGTTCTTTAGGCTGCTTCTATTTTGGGGAGAATAAGTATATTTTTAATACCTTATCCTGAGTATCTATATTTTACCTAAATATGTAAGTTATATTTAAAAAAATTATT
>NW_012150618.1:7301648-7302122 GCF_000956105.1 Propithecus coquereli | reverse complement strand
TTTATATACCCAGAGTTTGTTGAAGAAGAGCTGGTCTGATTTTTATATTGAGGTCTTGGTGCCAGCTGTGACTTATGCTATGGTTTGTGTTCGTCGTGTGATAAGTGTTCACAACAAAGGAGTCAGATAATAGGGAGGCCAGCTAGATGATTTATCTCTTATCTATTACATTGGAGAAAGAGCCTTGGATTCATGCTCAAGGTGATAAAAGACGATAGTATCTGTGTGACGAGGTAACAAGCTGATGACTGTACACCAGGGCTTGTGCAGATTGCTGCAGGAAAATCTTGGGTAATTTGCATACCACAAATATTTGCTCATTGGATATGGCTGAAAAATGAAACAGATATCGAAGCAGCAAATATAAAACCTGGCCTTCTCATGGGATCTCATAGCCACAAATTAACAGGTTATTATAACTTTAATAACGAGTATTTTAATTTTAAATTTTTTCTATCTATTTTTTTTTGTTTT
>NW_012150618.1:7299524-7301598 GCF_000956105.1 Propithecus coquereli | reverse complement strand
TTAATAAACTTTATTTTTTAGAGCAGTTTTAGATTTACAGCAAAATAGAAAGTGCAGAGAATTCTCATATACTCCCTGACCAGCCCCCCTCCCCCAAAACGTCCCTTACTATGGACATCCACCACCAAAATGGTGCATTTGTTGCAATTGTTCAACTTACGTTGACACATCATCACCTGAAGTCCATAGTTTACATTAGGGTTCATTCTTGGTGTACATTCTATGGGCTTTGACAAATGTATGAAGACATGTATCCACCATTATAGTCTCATACAGAGTAGTTTCACTGCCCTAAAAATCCTCTGTGCTTTGCCTATTCATCTCTCCCTTCCCCCCGAGCCCAGAAGCCACTGATTGTTATACCGTCTCCATAGTGCTGCCTTTTCCAAAATGTCTTGTACTTGGAATCATACGGTATGTAGTCTTTTCAGATTGGCTTCTTTTGCTTAGTAGTATGCTTGTAAGTTTCCTCCATGTCTTTTCATGGCTTGATAGCTCATTTCTTTTTAGCACTGAATAATATCCTATTGTCTGGATATACCACAGTTTATTTATCCGTTAAACTACTAAAGGACACCTTGGTTGCTTCCAAGTTTTGGCAATTATGAATAAAGCTGCTGTCAACATCCATGTGTAGGTTTTTTTATGAACATAATTTTTTAGCTTATTTGGTAAAATACCAAAGAGTACAATTGCTTGATCATATAAGAGGCTATTTAGCTTTATAAGAAACTGCCAAACTATCTTTCAAAGTGGCTGTACCATTTTGCATTCTCACCAGCAGTGAATGAGAGTTCCTGTTGTTCCACATCCTTGCTAGCATTTGGTGTTGTCAGTGTTCTGAATTTTGGTCATTCTAACAGATGTGTAGTGGTGTCTTATTGGCAATTCTCTAATGACATATGATGTTGAACATCTTTTCACATGCTCACTTGCTATTTGTATATCTTCTTCAGTAAGGTGTCCGTTCAGGTCTTTTGCCCATTTGTTAATTGAGTTGCTCATTTTCTTATTGTTATGTTTTGAGAGTTCTTTGTATATTTTGGCTAATCATCCTTTAACAGCTATGTCTTTTGCAAATATTTCTCCCGGTCTGTGGCTTATCTTCTTATTCTCTTGACATTGTCTTTCACAGAGCAGAAGTTTTTAATTTTAATGAAGTCCAGCTTATCAATTATTTCTTTCATGGATCATGCCTTTGGTGTTGTATCTAAAATGTCATTGCCATACTGAAGCTCACCTAGATTTTCTCCTATGTTATCTCCCAGAAGTTTTGTAGTTTTTCTGTTTATATTTAGGTCCATGATCCATTTTGAGCTAATTTTTGTGAAGAGTGTAGTGTCTGTATCTAGATTCATTTTTTTCGGATGTGGATGTTCAATTATTTTTAAGGTGAACTTTTTAAGATGAAATACAGGTTTAAGATTAAAGTAAAAACAGTCCTCGTTTAGAAAGCAAATATTTTACTTAACAAGGCAATATCATGAAATAACTATGATAATTATATTTCATTCTACTTTTAGAAAATGCTAGTCAGTACAGATGTGTCTATAGACCTTATTTTTATTGTACTATGACAGGTCTTCAAGAAGGAAGTAAAATTACCTCTTGAAGAAAATGGCCTGGAAAATGTTAAACCCCAAGTCCTATATTGGCTTTTTTCTATGTAATAACTTTAGGAACAACAATTTATTTTTTCTTTGCAGATAATTCAACAATAAAAATATAATTATTGAATTACACTTTCTTGCAGAGAAGGTCATAATATACGTTCTAAGTTCTCGTCTGGAAAGTTACATCTTAAGAATGTACCGTTCTCTTCAAAGGCTATAATTAAACAAATATATTTTCCTGCTGTCTGATCCTGCCAGAATAGGAACACTTAGTCCTGTTCATTAAAAAAGAGAGCAGTTGTGCTGAACATGAAACTTATATTTTTAAGTTTTGATATACAGTATTGTATATATTTAAAGATCGTATTTATATACCCAGAGTTTGTTGAAGAAGAGCTGGTCTGATTTTTATATTGAGGTCTTGGTGCCAGCTGTGACTTATGCTATGGTTTGTGTTCGTC
>NW_012150618.1:7296196-7298024 GCF_000956105.1 Propithecus coquereli | reverse complement strand
GCCTCAGCCTCCCAGAGTGCTAGGATTTCTGGTGTGAGCCACCATACCTGGTCTGCTCTAATGGTTTTATGGTTTCTCTTTGTTATATATTTAGTACATGAAGTGTTATATATATTTTGTTATATCTGAAATATACTTTTATGTGAGTAGTGAGGTTGGGATCCTCATTTATTTTCTTTGCCAGTATACTTCTATACACCGTTCATTAATTTTCTGACTCATTTGAAGTATCACCTTGGATACATATGTGTTGAAGCCTGCTTCTGAATGTTTTATGTCAGTGTTTCTCAGAGAGCAGTCAATAAATCATTTAAGGTCATCTGTGGTCTGTCAGGCAGTCTGTAGGCAGTTGGTTTCCAAGAAAAATGTAATTAAACTATTTGATTCACAGATTTAGAAGGTAAATTATGATTTACACAGAAATCCCATGCTTTCTTATTATTTTCATGTCTTTAAACATTGCCTATGTGTTAGCTCATCTTGGGTAACGTGTATTTACCAGGGTACATTTTGTCATGAGCAATGAATTTTCAGGTCATTTGTGTATTATTATTTTCATTGTGAAATTTTCTTTCTTCTTATTTCAATTGGACTATGATACATACCAAATTCACAAAAAAAGATGAATGGATTCAAAGTAATTCATTAAAATATAAATGTCAAGTCTTTCTGGCTGCCTCATATCTTGCCTTTCTCATTTGGAGGAATATAATTCTAGCAGAAAGTGCAGCGGGTCCTCCCCTGCCATCTCCTGGCTGTTAGCACTTGGACACATGGCGTAGGGGTCGTCCTTAGATGCTCTTAATCCAGATTCTCAACCCCGAGGGGTGCCATGAAGGAAAGGATCTGTTAGAGATTTGTCGTGGCAGCAGAGACATGGTGGTGCTCAGAGGTAGGAAGGGAACGTCCAGGGGCTGTGGAGTGCAGCAGCATGCCTGACCCGTGGCAGTGCAAATGATGATGTCCTAAGCAGGTGGTTCTTCAGAGGAATCCTTGCTGTGGTTTCTTTCTTTGCTCTTGTCCTCTTCCATGAGTCACCCAGTATCCTTCCAATTAATTCCTTTTCTGTTTAAGTTAAACATATTTTGTTGTTTGTAGCCAAAAAAAAAGAAAAGGAAAGAAAAAAAGAAAGAAACAAAGAAGGAAAGGAAAGGAAAGAGCATAGGAAACATTACAATGATATTTAGATTTTCTTGGACTGGTAGTTCTTCTCCTAGTCCTCAATATGTTCTCAGTAATAAAACTTTGCCAAATATAAGTATATTCATTTTCTGCATAACAGCTTATCACAAATTTAGCAGCTTAAAACACATTAATTATCTCACAGTTTTCATGGGCCAGGAGTCCAGGCACAACTTAGCTGGGTCCTCTACAAGGCTAGAATCTAGGTGTCAGCCAGGACACAGGTCACATCTGGAGACTTGATTGGAGAAAAGGGACTGGTCTCAGGCTCACTTAGGTTGTTGGCAGAATTCAGTTCTTTGCAGCTGCAGCACTCAGGGAAACTTGCTTCATTAAAGCCAGCGAGAAGAGCAAAATTCTAAAGCAAATCTGCCATGGAGTTGGGAGTCTTTTATAACATAGCAGAATCATAGGAGAACTATCTCATCACCTTTGGCATATAAAATAACATAATTATGGGAGTGACACCCCATCACCTTTGCTATGTTCATTCTAGTGGTTATAAGCAAGTCTCAAGTTGCACCCATACTTGAGGGGAGGGATGGCTCAAAGGCATGAATACCAGGGGACAGTGATCATGGGACCACCTTAGTGTCAGCCCACCACAGAGCTTTCATGTCAATTTCAAACAAAGACAATAGCATTT
>NW_012150618.1:7289595-7291166 GCF_000956105.1 Propithecus coquereli | reverse complement strand
GATGATATGCCTCAAAAAATGACAATTGCTGCAAAGCACTCTGAAGTACCATCTGCCTTTCCAAAACAAATTAATGGATGAAGTGTACCTATAGTAACGTAACATTGTAAAACAAACATAACAGAACTTTACATGTTCAAGAGATATAATCTTTAGGTTTATCACACTGGGAGTTTGTATTTATGCCAACAAGGCTACCATTGCTCAAAACACTTCAAAAATTACTAAGTGAAAATGTATTCAGAGCCACTTTATAAGTGACACAAGCATAAGAGAATTATCTTGAATTCACACTTTGCTTTATGTCCATGTAGATTGCCTCTGTTTTACTTTTGGTATCTAGATGATGCTCGGCTCCTTCAAAAAGAATCAGTTGTGCTGGAGAAAAAGTCTTTGGGTTTTGGGATGATAAAACTTGAATCATAGTGGGAGAGATTACTAACTCTCCAGCAGATGACAGATGGAACATACCCCAACATGAACAAGGATAGAGATGATTTTAATAAGACAATTGACAAGCCTGATCTAATTCATCAAGACCTGTGCACCCAACAAATAGATATACATTGCTTTTCGGCAAACATGGAACGTATACAAATATTGACTATTTTTATAGTCACAGAAGTTTTAAGAACTTCTGAAGGTTAATTTGATGCAGAAAACATTTTCTCACTATAATGCAATTAAATTAGAAGTCAACATTACCCTAATGATGATGTGTTCTGGTTCCTAGACTGGATGACAATTTGTTGTTATTAATACAGTCATATGCTGCATAACGACATTTTGGTCAATGATGGACCACATACACAGCGGTGGTCCTTTAAGATATAATGGAGCTAACAAGATTCCTATTGCCTAGTGACGTTGTAGTTGTACTGCTGTAGTGCAATGAACACATTGCTCTTGTGTTTATGGTGACGCTGATACGAACAAAACTACTACACTGTCAGTCACATAAAAGTATAGCACATATAGTTATGCACAGTACATAATACTTGATAGTGATAATAAATGACTATGTTACTGGTTTATGTAGGACTATAGTTTTTATTGTCCCTTTAAAGTATACTCCCCTACTTATCAAAAAAAATTAACTGTAAAACAGCCTAAGGCAGGTCCTTTAGGAGGAATTCCAGAAGGCATTGTTATCATAGGAGATGACAGCTCCATGCTTATTACTGCCCCTGAAGACCTTCCAGTAGGACAAGATGTGGAGGTGGAAGACAGTGATGTTGATGATCCTGACCCTGTGTAAACCTAGGTTAGTGTGTGTGTTTATGTCTTAGTTTTTAAGAAAAATGATTAAAAAGTTAAAAAAAAATTAAAATAGAATAAAGCTTATAGAATAAGGATGTAAAGAAAGAAAGTATTTTCGTATTGCTATACTATGTGTTTGTGTTTTTAAAGCTAAATGTTATTACAAAAGTCAGAAAGTTAAAAAACATTAAAAAGTTTATAAAATTAAAAAGTTACAGTAAGCCAAGTTTAATGTATTTTTGAATCCGGGGCAGAGTGAGTGCCGTGGCGTCAGCCTAGCTCACAGCAACCTCAGACTCCTGGGCTCAAGC
>NW_012150618.1:7285978-7289545 GCF_000956105.1 Propithecus coquereli | reverse complement strand
ATCGCTTGAGCCCAGGAGTGTGAGGTTGCTGTGAGCTAGGCTGACGCCACGGCACTCACTCTAGCCCGGGCAACAGAATGAGACTCCGTCTCAAAAAAAAAAAGAGCATTCTAGGTGGAGGAAGTAGCAAGTGCAAAGTCTCTGACCGAGGAATATGTCCTTCGGGGAAGAGAAAAGAGGCCTGTGAGGCTGGAACAGAGACTCCAGGAGAATTAAATGGGGCAGGGTTGGGGGCTCATGGCAGGCCTTGTAGGCCCCTGGGAGATCTTTGGCTTTTACTCTAAGTAGAATGGAAAGTCATTGCAATGGCTTGATCATTTTTCTGTAAGAGTTCTGACAATAATAAGGGAGAGAAACAAATAACAAAAACGGTCTCCCAGGTTGTAGTGCGCATAGGTTCCTACATAACGCTAATGGAACATGGCCCCAGGGCATCTGAGATTATCTCAAATACTAGAAACAAATTTTTGATTAAGCTAGCTATACCATTTTTGAGTTAATTTTTCATTTTATATTAAGTAATCTTCTCAAATACATATTTGCTTAGAAAAAATATAAAATACATATTTTGAAAAAAGAACGGAAAAGTTAAAAGTGTTTACTGAGCAGGCAGATTCATAATACTTCTTTTTTTTTTGTCTGAGACAGAGTGTCACTCTGTTGCCTTGGCTAGAGTGCCATGACGTCAGCTCACAGCAACCTCAAACTCCTGGGCTCAAGCGATCCTACTGCCTCAGCCTCCGAGTAGCTGGGACTACAGGCATGTGCCACCATGCCCGGCTAATTTTTTTCTATATATTTTTAGTTGTCCAATTAATTTCTTTCTAATTTTAGTAGAGACGGGGTCTCGCTCTTGCTCAGGCTGGTTTCGAACTCCTGAGCTCAAACAATCCGCCCGCCTCGGCCTCCCAGAGAGCTAGGATTACAGGTGTGAGCCACTGCACCCGGCCAGATTATAGTATTTCTAAAGTCTATAGTAGTGTACAGTAATGTTCTAGGCCTTCACATTCACTCACCACTCACTCACTGACTCAAGCTCCTTTCATAGTAACTGCCCCAGTACAGGGATACCATTTTTAATCTTTTATATTGTATTTTTACTGTGCCTTTTCTATGTTATGTTTAGATACACAAATACTCACCATTGTCTTCCAGTTGTTGCAGTATTCAGTACAGTAACGTGCTATTCAAGTTTATAGCCTGGAAGCAATAGGCTACACCATATCGCCTAGGTGTGTAGCGGGCTATTCCATACATTCTGTGATGTTCACACAACAAAATCATCTCATGACACATTTCTCAGACTATATTCCCATTTTAAGTCACTCGTGACTGTATCCTCATTTTACTCCTTTAATTTCCTATTTGTCTATCTGGCTAGATTAGTACATGGTACTGTGAATTCCCATAGGAAAGACATCTAATGGATTTGTTGAGTCAAGGACACTTCCTGGAAAAGTGACTTTGGACTGAGACCCAAATGATGGGCATGAGCAAAGTTAACCAGGACACTCAGTCAAACCGAATAGAATAAATCCTTAAAGAAAAGCATCAGTCCCTCTTAGCAGGGTGGAGACCTCATGGGTTTATCACCTTTTAAAGGTCCCACCTCTTAATACTGTTACTATAGCGATTAAATGTCAACGTGAGTTTTGGAGGGGACATCCAAACTATAGCAGCATGTGAAGATCAGGAGGCAGAGGTTGGAGTGCTGCAGTCACAAGTTAAGGAATCCCTGGGGCCACCAGAAGCTGGAGGAGGCAAGGAAGGATCCTTGTCCAGTGTGTCCAGAAGGAGCACAGCCCTGCCAGTTGCTAACTTCAGAACCGTGAGAGGATATATTTCTATTGTTTTAAGTCACTAAGTTTGTGATCATTTGTTATGACAGCCACAGGAAACTAATACAAGTTGCTTAGATGAAATTTAGTTCTATGTATATATTTTTTCTTGCTATACTAAAGAATGCCTAGATATTTATGCATATGCCTAGCTCATAGTGTTTATCCCACCCATGTGTGGCCAAAGGCTACAGAAAGTTGAGTTGTAAGTAGCTGCACTGGGGTTAAGTGCACTGTAGCACTTTTCTTTCTTTCTTTCTTTTTTTTTTTTTTTTTTTTTATCCAAAATGTGTTTAGTTTTTTGGGATGGTTTCCCATTCATTCAAGCAGGGTACTTAGTGCTGCTTCCTTCTGAAGGAACATCCTTCTGTATGTAAGCCTTGCTTTTCCTCCTGTAGGCTGGCAGAGGACAGGAGAGCAACCAACACACAAAACTACTGTTTGTGGCTGGCTAAACACTGTGGTGGTTTTTATAGCATCCTGGGCATTTCACATCCATGAAATTGGAATTTGGGCCCTGCACCAGGAGCTTCTTTTTCTTTCCTCTGTTCCTCTTCTGGAAAGGGATGAAGGAGATCCTTTGCGAGAGGCATGTTCTCGTGGGAAGGCCGTCACTGCAGGAAAGGCTGTAGCACCTTTCTAATCATACTAGGTCCTTGATTCAGTATGTCCTTTCCATTTCATGTAATATACCCCTAAACCCCAGGCGAGGTCAGGAGACACTGACCTTATTTATTCTGTTGTCCAATAAATAGGATTTCAATCAATGTCCTATTATTTTCAAAGACCCAGCTTCTGTACCACATGGTTCTTAGGGAACAGTTCTTTATTGTCTGAATTGCAAGTAGGCTTGCTTTTGGAAACACTTTGAGAACCTAAAAATAGTGATTAGTTGTGCCCCTCCAAAATTCGTATGTTGAAATACTAACCCCTAGCACCTCAGAATGTGACCTTATTTGGAATAGGGTTGTTGCAGATGTAGTAAGTTAAGATGAGGTTATTAGGGTGAGCCCTAATCCTGTATGACTGGTGTCCTTATAAAAAGGGAAAATTTGGACACAGAGACACTCACACAGGGAGAACACGATGTGGAGATGAAGACAGAGTTTGGATGATGCTTCTACAAGCCAAGGAATGTCAAAGATTGCCAGCAAGCCACCAGAAGCTAGGACAGAGGCATGGGGCAGATTCTCCCTCACAGCCCATCCTGCCCACACTGTTATCTTGGGACTTCTAGCCTACAGAACTGTGAGAGAATGAATTTATGTTGTTTAAGCCACCCAGTTAGTGGTATAGCAGCCATTAATATGGCTTGGCAACTCCCTATTCATTTGCTTGGGAATTGTTCATGAGCACCAAGATGGCTCATGGCAATAGAAAAGACTTGATTTAAATTATATTTCAGGTGATTTCATCCTAAATTATTTTGGAATTAACTATATTAACAATATTACATACTGCATATATAATAATGAATTGAGTACATCATTATTTTACAGACATATCATTGGTGAGCAAATTTATACAAATTTCTGTTTAAATAGCTCTTTTTTAAGGGCAAAATATTTCATAAATAACTTACTCCCTGACTCCTTGATTGGCTTCAGAAGTGTATTGGAGCAGACATAATCTCAAACCAAATTTAGCATCGCTTCTATTTGGAAAATATTTTAGTGGCTTAATTTAGAAAAAAATGTTTTAAATCAACAGATGGGGGTCATATTGTGAA
>NW_012150618.1:7275440-7285275 GCF_000956105.1 Propithecus coquereli | reverse complement strand
CTAAATAAAATTAAATTTTAGGGAACTGATGTAGAATAACTAATACTTCAGGGTAGTATATAGTCACACTTTTTCCATTGTACTGAAAGTAAAATTCAACTTATTTGCTGAAGAATGCTTCAAATACACTTGACATTTTGCATAACAGTATGGTTATCAATCTGTTTTATTATACCATATTTCGATTCAAATGACTTTTAATGACATTTAATTGGACTTATGAATATTTTGGGCTTATTTTATTATTATAATGCAAGATAATGGGTTATTTACTTAAAGTTAGACTTCATGTTCAAAAATGCTGTTTCTCACTTTATGCTGTAGGTCCGGCATTCCCAAGCTAAAAGAAAGGTGAGAAGGTAGTAAAAGTATTTGGCACGCTTCTGTTACAGAGGGATGGATTTCGCATAGGAAGGGAAAAACTTCCAGTGACTATATTAAGAATGATTGTGCTGGTATTTATAATTCTTCATCTTTCCCATTTTTGAGAATACAGATGTTGTTCTTTATGTTCTATAGGGTGTTCTTTAAATCAATGGAGAATAAATAGTTTAATAAGCAGTGTTGGCATTACTACTTAACAATTTGGAAAAGACCATATACCCTTATTTAACACCTTACATAAAAATAAATTACAGATGAATTAAAGATATACATCTAAAAATATTTAAAAGTACAGAAGAAAATATTTCCTAAAGTGTATTTTCATGCCGTTAGAGTATGAAAGTCATTTCTTAATATGACTCTAATATCAAAAGCCATAAAAGAAATGATTGAAAGTGTTGACTGCCCAAAAATGTGTAACAGTCCTCTATCAGAAAAGATAAAAGATAGATTTGAAAAACAGGGGGGAAATATTTACGCAGAGATAAACATGTCAGAAACAATGGCATGCATATTTTTCTTTTTTTTTTTTTTTTTGAGACTGGGTCTTGCCATGTTGCCCAGGCTTGTCTCAAACTCCTAGGCTCAAGTAATCCTCTCGACGTGGCCTTCCTAGTTATTATATCTGGATTACAGGCACGATCCACCATGCCCAGCTCAGTATGCATACTTTAAAAAAAAAAAAAAACTTTCATATCAAAACAAGTCTTCTCCAGTCCTTTAACAAGTATTTAATAAGCATCTAATATGTCTGCAATCATAGACTAGGCACAAGAATGATATAGATTAGACTCCAATGGGATCCCCAAAGAGCTCCAAATCTAGAGTTTTATTTGCATTGTTAGAATTCAATGTCAGTAAATGGTTATTTTAAAATTATAAAACTATATCCCACTTTAAAATTTATAAATAGAACAAGCATTATCTAACACTAATATCATAACTCCTTAAAGTTTACTGACTTTAGAATAACTAAATTTGGTAGCTCCCAAATATTCATAGTATAAGAGTGACAGACCTCTAAGCTCTAATTGACAGTTTTTGGGGCAGACATGTACCTGTATTTTATATAATATGATGACTATTTAGACATAACCTAATCCTTCAAACATAACTGAAAAGATGTTCTATTTTGCATGACGTATCACTGAACTAGAGTTCCCTTTCCTGTGTGCATGGAACAAATACAGAAGATAATTAGAATTCCACTTTTCTTGAAATGTGAAGAAGGGCAGGTGCACTCTGACCTCAGCTTTAAATTTAAGCAAATATATGGGAGGATTTGAGTCTGCTCAACGTGTTTCTCAAGGAATTTCCCCCAAGCACTAATATCTGAATAGCCTGAAAAAATGTTCAAGAAAAGCCTTATTCCCTCTTGACATGAAGTTATGCTCAGCATGCTAACTACAACGCTAGAGCTTAGTTTCTGAACAGCAAAGAACTTTTTCTCATTCTTTGTGATGTTTGTGCTAAAATAACAGTCTTATGATGATGATTATTGTTCTCTACCGTCAACATTTCTTAAGTGTCCACAGTGGGTAAGGCTTGCTTCTAAAGAATTTTAAAATGTGTTTTTAGCAAATCTCTAAAGATTAAGGCTTTACCTTGCTGTCAACAAGGGGTAAAAAATACAAAACTCAGAATTATTTTAGGTCCCCATTAAGATATAGAACATTCTATGATGACTGATTGCGGGTGACATACATTGATAATTGGAAATATTACAAGTTAGTGTGAAGGTACTAAGTACTGTCTATCATAATATGTCTTTCAGTCCTTTTCTGTGACACAGGTATGAGCCCCATGTTGCAGATGAGGAAACTGAGATTCAGAAAGGTTGAAAAACTTGCTAAGGTCACACAGCTAATAAGTAAAGCAAGATTCAAAACCAAAACAACCTGACTCCAAAACCCTGCTATTAACCAATGACCTTTTCTCCTATCAAAATTCCTGCAGTAAATGGAAAAGATTTAACCTGTGTTCATTCATTCACACCTACAGTGTGCTAGGTCCTAGGCTAGTGTAGGGATATGACAGTGAAGGGGACAGGCTAGGTCCCTGCCCTCATGGGTTTGCATTTGATTGAGACAGATTAATTTCTCAATGCTTAATTTAGTTGTGATAAAAACAAGAAAAAATTATTTAAGGAAAAAAAAGAAAAATAGAAAGAGATTAATGGGAATTTCAACTTGATGTCAGAGTCAGGGAAGGCCGCCCTGAGGATTTGTTAGCTGAAAAGAAACCCTGGATGAAGTGGGGGAGGAGGAAGTGGTGCAGAGATCCGGGGAGAAGAGCATTCTGGGCAGAAGTAGCAGCAAGTGCAAAGGCCCTGATCTGGGCATGGGTTTGTGTTTGAGGACCACAAAGAAGGCCAGTGGGCACCCGGGAGGTCACTCTCCCCGGGCTCTGTCCAAGTGCCATTGGGGAGCACAGGGCTCTACTCTGTGACGTACAGTCCCTTCCCACGACGTTGGAGATGAAGCTGGGCCTTGGGTCTGTGCCTGCATATTCCTGCAACTTCCCAGAGTCCTGTGGAAACACACCATGCAGGAAACAGCCTTCTAGAGCAGGTCAAATGGCCTGTGCCTGACCAACAGCCATCGGAAAGTCCATGGCCCTTTCTTCCAAAGGGATGGTACTCCTATTGTGTGTCCGTTTGTAAACAGTGACATTCAAGCACAAGGGGGAGGGATGGAGTAGATAAGAAGGACGTGAAATAGACTCAAATAGAGAAAATTTAAGAGGTGCAAGAATGAGGCTTTTGCCTTGGCTTTAAAACGTTGGTAAACTCTGTTGATTCTCATGTATACTGAAAGTGGTGTGTGTGTGTGTGTGTGTGTGTGTGTGTCTGTCTGTCTGTCTGTCTGTCTCAGGGGTGTGTTGGGATGGGGAAGAGTTCTCTAGAGAACCTCAGGATATTTGGTCAAAAAGGATTGAAAGCCACTACCTGATGTGCTCCATTTCTTGAAATGTATCTATTAAGCACAGACGAGTTTTGATTTTTTTTGTTTTGTTTTGTGATTAAGTGTAAAATCCCCAATAAAATTATTTTAAAGTTCTTCCAAGGAAAAGAAACTTTACCTGGATACGTCAGATAGACAAGGGTCCTCCAGCACCTGCTGCTTTTCCTGTACCTGCTGCTTATTTTAGCTGAAGGGCGTTTGAGCCAGCATTTGTCAAATGAAAATCTCTTCAAAGTGACGCAGGCTGTTTTTTTTTTCCGCTGTGGGATATGTGAATTACCTGTGGGTATCTGCGAGTTCATATATGTGTGTTGCTTTTGTTTCCCCATTGGATAGATTCCTTCTATGCTGGGTCAGTTTTCAGTTCTCATTACAAAGCTCAGAGTCTTGGGAATCCAACTGTGCTGCTAATTCCTGCTGACGGTGGTGGGCGGGCCTCGTCATTCTCTCATTCTCCAATAACCTGTGAGGTGAGAAGAGCTGAGGAGGTTTCACCAGAAGCAGTGACATTCACACCTAGGGGCTAAAATAAAGCTGAATTCCCCCCTGCAGATTAGCTTGGACAGTCCACTCTGGTAATGTGTGTGTGAGTGTCACAGTGTTACGAAATTCAGTCGCTTTTTAGCAGCCTCTGTAAATAGGATAATTCATGGGTCCTGAGCAGGCACAGGACCCAGCACCCTCTCGGGAACCTTCATGTTATTTCCAGCCAGACTGAGCCTGGAAGCTCCCTGGCAAACAGCAAAGCACCAGGTGTTCTCGGTAGCCATCTCCATCCTTGGAAATTTCCCCAGGCAGGAGAGTTGCACTTGATTGCACAAGGCAGGAGCATTTGTCCTGGATGCCTCTGGACCCAGCTGTCTCAGAGGTAGCCCTTATAATTGAACTTTGGCCCTTGGTAAACACACAGGAAGCTGATTGGTGTTTAGAAACTTGAGCTGCTTTGAGGTTTCCCTCTGGATTTTGGTCAAGCTGTTACAAAGTGAGTGACTTGGTCTTTCCACTCTTGTGTAATGAAGGCTGCCCTGACTTCTTCTGTCTGCAAGCTCCATCTTCCATCTTCTTGCCTTTAATGCTTCCCACTGCTGTTGCTAAACCTTTTACCTTAATAGACTGTGGAGATGGGAAAGGAAAAATCTCCAGGCTGTTTGATGTAGTGCTTTGAAGACATAGTTTCCTAATGGTCTGAAAGAATTGATGCAGCTTCCCACATGCAAAGTTTATTTTGGAGGAATAGTTTATACATGGAATAAATAGAATAGAATTGAGAGCCCAGAAATAAACGCTCACATTTATAGAAAATTGATCTTCAACAAGGACGCCAAGACAATTCAATGGGGAAAGAACCGTCTTATCAGCAAATGGTGCTAGAGAAACGGGATATCCATATGCAAAAGAATAAAGTGGGAACCCTACCTCATACCATGTAAAAAATTAACTCAAGATTGATCAAATGTATGAGCTAAAACTATACCATGCATATAAGAAAACATAGGTGTAAATTTTCATGACCTTGGATTAGGCAATGGTTTCTTAAATATGACACTAAAAGCATTTTAAAAATAGATAATTTGGACGTCACCAAACTAAAAACTTTTGTGCTTCAAAGGATACCATCAATAAAGTGAAAAGACAATCCAGAGAATGGGAGAATATTTTTGCAAATTTATATATAAGGGAGTTATATCTAGAATATATACAAAACAATCATAATGCAATAATAAAAAGACAAATAATCCAATTAAAATGGGCAAAGGGTTTGAATAGACATTTCTTCAAAGAAGATATTCAAATTGCTAATAAACAAATGAAAAGATGGTCATTAACCATCAGGTAAATGAAAATCAAAACCATGATAAGATACCACTTCATGCATCTCTAGGCTTAACTTTAAAAAATAAAAAAAAAAAAATTTTTTTAAAAGATACTACTTCATACCTACTAGAATGGCTATAATCAAAAAGACAGGTGATAAATGTTGGCAAGGATGTGGAGAAATTGGAACTCTCATACACTGTACACTGCAGGTGGGAATATAAAATGGTACAGCTACTTTGGAAAACAGTTCCTCAGACAATCACAGAGCTTCCATATGACAAGCAATTTCACTCCTAGATATATATCCCAAAGAAATGAAAACATGTATTCACCAAAAAGTTGTCCACAAAATTCATAGCAGCATTATTCATAATAGCCAAAAAATAGAAACAACCCAAATGTTCATCAAACTGATGAATGGATAAATAAATTATAGTATATTCATACAATGGAATATGATTTGACAATAAAAAGAAATGAAGTACTGATACATGCTACAACATGGGTAACTCTTGAAAACATTATGCTAAGTAAAAGAAATCAGTCACTAAAGGATAAATGTTGTATCATTCCATTTATATGAAATATTCAGAACAGGCAAATTTCTAGAGAGTACATTAGTGGTTGCCTAGGGTTGGGGAGGATTGTGAGAAAATGGAGAGTGATGCTAATGGGTACAGGATTTCTAATTAGGGTGATGATACAAAATTATAAAATTGATTAGAGTGATGGTCACACAACTGTATGAATATACTTAAAAGCATTCAATTGTACACTTTAAATGGGTGAATTGTATGCTATGTGAATATCTCAATAAAGGAGATATTCAAAAAATCACAAAAAATAGATGATTAGGGAATATGTAATGTCACTAATTATAGGTTTTCTCTGCATTGTTTATTCTTTCTTTGCTTTTATCTGCTCTCCCAGATGTTTCTCTCTGAGGGAAAACATCTCTGAGAGAGAAGACATCTGAAGCAAAGATTTACAACTCATTGTATGGAAGCCACATATTTTGCGAGAAAAGGCTACAGAGAAAAAGATGATTGCAATATAGTGTTTACACTGATGATTTACTTTTTGTTCATGTTTAAGATTTAGTTCTTTACTTTGCACCTATTACCATATTACCACAAACTAGCTCTTATCTCTCCATACAGATGGAAGTTCTTTGGAATTTTAATAAAATGTCCTCAGTTTCTGGGCAAAACTTGTCTACTGAGAATCAAATACAGATTTCACCAAAGTTGCTTCTTCCTAATTGCCATATGAGAGGCAGAAGAAAGCAGAGAGGCAGGAGATACGCTGTTTTCTCTTAGTTTATGGCAAAAATTAGATCTCTGTCAAGATCAAAGAAGAGTCCTTTATTCCACTAACTAAACTTCTTACCCTAAGCTGATTACAGGAGAAACTATTTTAAAGAAAGAAACATCAGTGGGAGGAAGGGGGAATCATGGGATAAAATGTCTTCGTTGCTTTTCTTTTCCAAGCCAAACTGCAGAAGGAAGAATAGGCACAGAGACTGTGGAAGGGTCGCCTGGTGGGATGTACCCTGGGATATGGAGTCAGTCTACTCCTGTCTAGACCAGGGACTTGCTCGGACCTTGGCAACTCAGTTACCTCCTGTGACCCTAAGCTTTCTCATTTGCAAACTGAGGGATATCTCAAGTCTTTCCCAGCTGTAACGGCCTGTGACTTCCTGATTTTATAATCTGATCTAGAATTCTCTGGGACATCAATGCTAACTGAGGATATACGTAGATGAATGAATATTGTAGTTGAATGAATATTGCACCCAGTGTTTTTGATTAAAAAGTAGATGTCATCGTAGAAGAAGCAGTTTCATAACTTTTCATGGGCCTCTGGAGCTATAACTGATTAGCATACCATTTTAATTAATGACTCAAAAAGAAAAAGTATGTGTATTATTTTTGCAGTCCACAAGAAGATGAGCACAACAGACCTGTTAATTCCCAAACTTAGGTTCAAATAACTAACTGCCAGGTTCCAAATGACAGAGGCTTGATTGACTACAGTGAAAATTTAAATATTCTCAATGTTGGATGACCATAGGTTCAACTTGAACCAAGTTTCATGTGGCTACTGTTTATTTTGTACTCTTTTTAAAAATTGTGGTATAATTTACATACAGTGATCAATTCAGAATTTTGTCAATTGCGTATATCCATGCAATTCACAGCCTTATCAAGACATAGAATATTTCCACTTCCCAGAAAAAAAATCCTTCCTGTTGCCTCCCAGTCAGGCCCCCCCAGAAGCAAACACTGATCTGAATTCTTTCGCCATATTATTAGTTTCTTCAGTCCTAGAGCTCCATAAATGGAATCATGGTAGACGTACCCTTTTGTGCCTGGTTTCTTTCAGTAAAATGGTTTTCAGAGTCATGCATTTTGTTGGTTTATCAGTTGGTTCTCACAGATTGGATTCCCTGGGAAGAGACAAAGGTTAGGATGTGGAGTGTTAATTAAGGAGTGTTCTTGGAACCCACAAGTTTGGAAGGGAAGGGAGTGGAGCTGAGAGGCAGCCTCAGCAACAGCCTCCACTCATCCCGGTGGGGGCCCTGGCTCTGGTTTGCCTGGCTGAGTTATGTTAATGTGTGGCATGGGGGCCCTTCTGCCCAAACCATGTTGATCAGGCATTTCTAATGTATTTAAAAAAAATTTCTTTCTTCAAAAATACATTAACCTTAGCTTATGTAACTTTTTTACTTTATAAACTTTTTACTTTTTTAAAACTATTTGACTCTCTTGTAATCACACTTAGCTTAAAATACAAACTCGTTGTATAGATGTACAAAAATATTTTCTTTCCTCATATCCTTATTCTATAAGCTTTTTTCTATTTAAAAAAATTATTTTTATTTTTTACTTTTTAAATTTTTTTGGTTAAAAACTAAAACACACACACACACAAACACACACACACTAGGGCTACACAGGGTCAGGATCATCAATATCACTGTCTTCATCTCCGCATCTTGCCCCACTGGAAGTTCTTCAAGGACAATAACACACATGGAGCTGCCATCTCCTGATAACGATGCCTTCCTCTGGAATACCTCCCGAAGTACCTACCTGCCTGAGGCTGTTTTATAGTTAACTTTTTTTTATATAAGTAGAAGGAGTACATTCTAAAATAATGATTAAAAATATACGATGGTAAATACGTACGTAAATCAGTGACATAGTCATTTATTATCAAGTATTATGTACTGCACGTAATTGTATGTGCTAGACTTTCATATGACTGGCAGCAGAGTAGGTTTGTTAATATCACCGTCACCACAAACGTGAGAGTAATGCATTGCACTACAATGTTACAGAGACCACAATGTTACTATGTGATAGGTATTTTTCAGCTCCATTAGAATCCTATAGGACCTACATGTAGTCAGTTGTTGACGGAAATGTCATTATTTGGCACATGACTATATATTTAGATAATGTGCTTTAATAGTAGTTAAGTTTTACTGATCAATTACTACATGCAAGGTTATGTTCTAATCATTTCACCCGTATTATGTCAGTTAATCCTCACCATTGATTCGGGTGGTGTCTTAGTTTATTTTCTGTTGCTATAACAGAATACCTGGGTAATTTACAAAGAAAAGAGGTTTATTTAGCTCACAGTTCTGGAGGCCGGGGAGTTCGAGATCATGCCGCTGCACTTGGCCAGCTTCTGGTGAGGGCCTCATGCTTCACTGTAACATGGTGCAGAAGTAGAAGGGCAAGTTAGCCTGTGTGAAAAGGGGAGGCAAAGTGAACACACACATTTTATAACAACCTGCTTTTTTGAGACCTAACCCAGTCCCTTGAGGACTGCATTAATCCCTTCATGAGGACAGAGCCCCCATGACCCAGACACTCACTCAGTAGGTCCCATTTCCTAACATAGCTTCATTAAGGAAGCAAGATTCCAACACATGAACTTTTGGGGGACACACTCAAACCGTAACAGGTAGGTGCTATTACAGTCACTCCCATTTAAAAATGAGAAATCAATAGGAAAAGATTGATTTGCTTCATTTAGTCAACAAATATTTGTTAACTGCCATCATTATGCAAGGGGATAATGCAGTAAACAAAAAAATTATTTCTTTTTCATGGAGCTTACATTCCATTAGTAAGAGATAAGATTTATCTATCTGTCTCTCTAGTGCAAAGGAGCCGTTTTACTCCTCTCTGGCATTCAGTTTGTATTTTTTATTTCGGATAATAATTAGAAAGATATAATGATGTATACTACCCACAGCTGGATGCCTAAAAGTTGCAGCTTTAGGTCCAGGTAATTGTTTTGAGAGTCAAGAGTAGATCACAGGTCACAGTCCTTGGGGCTTGGACTCACACTTTGAGCTCTAACAGATTTAACTGACCTCCTAAGAACTGCTTCTGCAATTTGGATAGGCTGGATGGAGGTGGACAGTTCCTCTATGCCAATACATATGCTCCTGACATACGATGGGGTTATGTCCTGATAAATCCATTGTAAGTCAAAAATACTGTAAGTTGGCCGGGTGTGGTGGCTCACACTTGTAATCCTAGCACTCTGGGAGGCCGAGGCAGGAGGATCGCTCAAGGTCAGGAGTTTGAGACCAGCCTGAGCAAGAGCGAGACCCCATCTCTACTAAAAATAGAAAGAAATTAGCTGGA
>NW_012150618.1:7267216-7275390 GCF_000956105.1 Propithecus coquereli | reverse complement strand
GTCCAGTGAGGGAGACAGATGAGGAACAGCCATGGGATGAGTTCCACTGAGGAAGTTGCTGTGTTAATATATTTGCATGTCAAATGTCCTGAAATAAAGGGCGCAGAGGACTTGACATCTAAGCGGCATGCCCCATAGAAGACAAAACATAGGAGAAATGGACGCCAGATACTGAGTCACTGAACCCAAGACATAGAAAATAAAACCTTGAGGGAGGAGGAGTCCTTTAGGTAGTAATGGAAGACAGAGCTGAACAGAGGTTTGAGAACCAAGGCTTTAGATAAACCTAGATAGAAGATGGGAAGAAAACAAGCCATGAATTTTAAGTAAATGCGGTGTTGGCACGATGTGGGATAAAGTCTCTTCAGATGGCAATATCAGTTTGCAGGTACCAGATACTTCTGTATTGACATAAATAATGGAATACAACTAAAATATTCATAGCGCATTTGCATAAAATGAAAGACTCTAGATGAAATAAGGTAATATTTAAGGTGGAAACAAAGTAAAAATTATCACCCTGAAATCACAGACCCAAGGGGGAAATGCATATTATTAATGTTGACTGTTTTATTAATAAATGTGGTTAAACACAAAAGTATTCAGCATTGGTCCACAGAAGCAAATCACTGTATGTGTCATTGTTCACAAAGCAACACTGTATACACGCCTACAAAGAAGAACAAATAATCTAAGAAAACAGTGGAATCTTTAAAGCTTCAGTGTGGGTTTTGGAATATTTACAACAAAATCGATAGCATTTTCTCCTGCAAGATAAGTAAATATATGTATCTTTTGAAGTATAACAATAATTTTGCAAATAAAATAAAAACCTTTTAGGTAAAAGTTGTTTCTTGCTATATATTGGGCCCTTTTCGAACTTGTAAAAATTTCCCTTATGCATTCTCAAAATGGAAAGCCCTCTACTTGGAGAAGTTGGGGAATGAAACCCTTCAGTAAAAGTGCCTCATTGCTTTGGAGGGAGGTGCGTAAATTGAAAATGGCAACATTCCAAGTGCGTTTTGTACGTCTAATTCTTAATTGCGTGATTATATGATTTCTCCTTGAACAAGTCTTGTTTTGATGGAAGATTAAGTTCGAGCACCTGCAAGCTACATTACTCCACCCCCCTTCTCAGCACCCATCTTTATCACCTGTTTGGAGAATGTGTCAACTTTCCCTAATTGAGAAGTAATTTGCAGTGATTAAAATCCATTTTATATTAAAAAGCCTCTTCAATATGTGCAATTTCCCTTAGAGAATTGTTTACTCGGAGGCATTTCTTAGGTTTAAGTTTAAGTTCCAATAAAACTATGTTTTTGGAAACTAAGCTTATAGCTTTTTTTCTTCCTATTTTCAAATAGCAGGAACATAAAAGAACAGTTGAAGTTAAGCCTGTTAAATATAAGAAACTACTTATTTTGTTTGTGATTCCCTTAAGATGTCATTTGAAGTTTTAAAGATACCATTGTACTGCAAATAAAATATTTTGCTGAGAGATACTTACTCTAAAGGAAATAAAAATAAGTAGGAGTTCTTCATCTGCTTTTAGTTATAGAATGCTGAGCTATATTGAATAATGAAGATGGTTTAAATAACACGAAAAATGCATCTATATTTTTCCCTGAATGCAAAATAGTAAGTTTTAAATTCACCTTCCTAGTAGTCATGTTTCTATGACTACCAGGTACTTCTGTTTTTTAATCTTGCATTGTCTTCATCTATATTCCCATTATATTTTCCATTCAAAGATACAGAGCATTCTTATAACATGTTGAGTCAACCCTGGCTTTTCGCATGGATGAAGGAAGGTGCTGAATATACCAAAGCAGTGAATCACCTCTCTGGATTTTTAGATCCTATTTCATTGGTGCCCTCAGTTTATTATTCTCTTTCTTCCTCTGTTTTTTGGGTTTTTTTCTTTCCCTTTTTAGCCTCAACAGTTTAATATTGACCTAATTCATTCATGTGATTATATTAGTTCTCCCTAAATGTATCTTTCTTTCTTTTTTTTTTTTGAGGCAGAGTCTCACTCTTTTGTGAGTGCCCTGGCATCAGCCTAGCTCACAGCAACCTCACACTCCTGGGCTCAAGCAATCCTTCTGCCTCAGCCTCCCGAGTAGCTGGGACTACAGGCATGCACCACCATGCCCGGCTAATTTTTTCTACATATTTTTAGTTGTCCGATTAATTTCTTTCTATTTTTAGTAGAGACGGGGTCTCGCTCTTGCTCAGGCTGGTTTAGAACTCCTGAGCTCAAACAATCCAGCCGCCTCGGCCTCCCAGAGAGCTAGGATTACAGGCGTGAGCCACCGCGCCCAGCCTTGCCTTCAGTTTTAATTCATCTATTATTAATATTGGTATACCAATTTTCTTTTGGTAAGAATTTGCTTGGTGTATGTTTTTCATACTTTTATTTTCAACTTTTGCTATTTTGAGGTGTCTCCGAAAATTGGCCAATAGACAGATATGTTGTATTTCTGCTCCCTCCAATCTTTTAGTCTCTGTCATTAGATAAGAAAGCTTATTCCTTTCCCATTTATTGAGATTACTGATTTGGACTTCCACTGACCATCTTAATTTATATCCTCATATAAAGTATACTCTTCAATTGTTTTCTTTCATTTTATTTTTTCATCTTTTAGATTAGTGAAGCTTTCTTTAATACCTTTTCTTTTATTTGCTGATTGGAATGCTTATTATATTTTTCTTATTATTTGAAACAATAAATTTTCATAACAGTTTAAAATTATTTAGTACATCTATCTTCCTCCTGATCAAAATAGGACCCTAACATACGTTAAAACCTCACTAACTGCCTCTACATTTGCATAGCCAACAGTTCATTAAGTTCACCATCAATTTCATCACTTTCTGAGCTACTGTTTCTTGTGTACTGCCCTTACCTTTGCTTCATTCTCTTTATTGCTGAGGAATATCCTGTGGAAGTTTCTACTGATAACCACTTTGAATGAATAATTGATTTAGTGAATGACTGTTTACCTGGATATGGAATCCTAAGTTGACAGTTACTTCTCTATAACACTAAGAAAAAATAATTCTATTGTCTTCTTGGATTTATTGTAATTCCTTAAAGTGGCGTTTGTCTTTTCTACCTACCACTTTAAAAATGTTCTCTTTATTCTTGACACTCAGTTTCACCAGGATATGTTTAGGTAAATATTGATTTTTATCTCCCCTGGTGACACAAGGAATTGTTTTCATTCTCCCCTTGGATATCTAGTGGACATCTCAAAACTGAACTTCTAATTTTTCACTCCAAACCTACTCCACTCACTACTTAGTTTTAATTAACGGCAATTTGATCCTTACAATGGCTCAGAAAAAATTTTGAAGTCCTCCTTGCTTCATCTCTTTTCTCCCAGGCCCCACGTTCAATCCATGAAGAAATTAGGCTCTACCTTCAAATCATATCCAGAATCCGGATGCACTTGGCCACTCCCACGGTTGCCAACCTGGTTACGTTAAGCCACCATCATTTCTAGCCTGGATTCTTCCTGTGGTCTCTTCTGGTCTCTCTGCTTCCAACCTTATCTTCTCTCTGCTTCCAACCTTGTCTTCTCTATCCTCTATTCAGAAGCCACAGTGATCTTAAAACAGAAATCAGATCATGTCATTACTTTGCTCAAAATTGTCATTGCTTCTCCATCTTACCTGTCGTAAAAGCCAAAGTCTTTATGGTCAACTGCAAGGCCCTACATGGTCAACTCCACCTCCCTCCCTCTGTCTACTCCAACCACACTGGCCACCGTAGGTGTCTCAAATATATGATATGCTCGCATCTTTTTATTAACTGGTCGTTATTAACTGGAACCCTCCTCCCCTACATAGCCACATGATTAACTCCTCTACCTGCTTTAAGTTTTCGCTTATCTCAGTGAGGACTACTGTGACCACCACATGCCAGCCCAGTCTCTCTTACCCTGCCCTATTTATTTCATAGCACTTTTTATCTTCTAAATTGCTACAAAATTTACTGATTTATTACGTTTATTGCTTATTTTCTGTCCTTTCATTAGAATGTAAGCTATATGAGTGTAGGTGTTTTTGCTTTTTGTGTCATTCTATATGACAGGTTCTTAGAGACTTGCACAAAGAAGGTGCATAATAAATATTTGTTGAATAAATGATGAAGCAGTAAATGAATTCTTATTAATATAGAACTATCATATATATAACGTAATATAGATCCAATGTATTTTCATAAAATAGGAATACAGTAAAATGCAGTTATAACCTAAATGCCCATTAACTGGTAAATGGAAGACCACTCAGAGGAAAAAGGAACAAAATATGGATGCACAGAACAACATGGATGAATATCAGAAATACTAAGTGGAAGATGCCAGACATAAGAAACTGCGTATGTTGTTATTCCACTTATATTTAATATGAAATTTTTAAAAAGTAAAAACTCTAGAGATGGAAAGCAGGTCAGGGTGTGACAGGGATTAACTTCAGGAGGATATGATGGAGGGTCTCAGAGCTTTCTGAAATGTGACTGAGGTGCTGGTTGCCTTACATATTTATCAAAACTCATTGAACTGTTCACTTGAAACGGGTACATTTTAGGATTTGTAACTTATTCCTCAAAAAGCTACAAGTAATAAACAAATACTGACCGAATACTATCAGAATTAATCTTTCTTTAATTTAGAGGGCACTTCACAATCTTGAAGCACCTTCAGAATGAATTACCAAATCTGTGTGGGGAAAATGTGGATTCAGTAATTAATAAAGCTCAGAGCTTTCCCTGTACCAGCGTACTGTGCATCCTTAACACTTGGAGGAACTAACTTCTGTTTCTCAACTGCTAGGATCATTTGCTTGTAAGCTGCAACACCCACCCTCCACCATACACATACTGTGAATCCCACCAGAATCAGTCTCTACCTCACTTCTCCTCTTGCCCGTGCTCTAGAGGTGCCATGCCCCTGGGAGGTCCTCCATCAATTTTAGTTGAGTGATCAGATGATTATTTAATAGAGTGGCATATAAAAGAGATTTAATAGTCTCTTTTAATAGAGTCAGCATACTATTGCCAAAATCATACGTGTATTCCCAGATAGTGTTTTTTGTTCATACTTGAAGTTGGTATCATTAAGGAGATAACATAGATGCTTATTTTTTATTTGTCATATATGTATTGAGTGTCCTCTATGTGCCAGACATTTTGTTAGTTTCTTGGAATGGATGTGATGGTTAACAAAACAATGATTTGGACCTTACTTTAAGCAATTATTTTGCGTAAACTGAGCAGTAATTATTAAAGATGACTTTAAGGACTGTTACCCATAGATTTTGCTCAGCAACGTAAAGATTATTAATTTTATAGCAGTTTATCAGAGCTTCGAGTACTAGGGATGAATAATTTGCTTTGCTTATGAAATGAAGTGCAATAAATTATGGACACTTTTCCTCCTAGGGTGGGGGGCAATGTCTTTGAAAAAGGAAATTCCAGCACCACCCCTTGAGGTCTTTATTTTCCAGAGTAAATCTTCCAACTATTGAGCTCAATCACTAAGCAAGCACACATGAGCCACACCCCACTCTCTGCAGAGTCGCACTCAGGGTGAGGCAGAGGCAAGGTATTTTGTTAATCCTTTCAGCTTGAGCAAGCAGAAGAAGGAAAACTCAGGAAATAAATCATATAAAAATATGAGAACAATAGGAAAGAAAAGCCTGTCTTACAGGTTGGTTTCCTGTTCTAATACTTGTGGAATGTGGTCTTCTCTTCCACTGATGCTTAATATAACTAAAATGTCCAAAGTTATAATTCTCAACAGAAGTTCTCCTTTGTTAATATTATCATATTAGAACTAATATCTCTTATAATTGTCAGAATAAAAGGTATAGTAACCATTTAGTTGTAATTGGTAGAGAGTAACATCTTAAAAAGTAAACGCTAGTTATATATCTAGAGTTTCACCTGTAAGTATAATAGCCAGTAAAATTTCCATTTGCTTTTTAATAGTTATGTATTTCTAAGTAAGCTGCCTCTTACAACATGTAGCCAAGTTTTGAAGAAATACAAAGTTTTTAAAAACCGGAAGATTTTCTGGTAAATATCTGAATACCTGAATACTTAGCAAATTTTTGCGTATCAGTTTTTAGTGTCTGCTAAGTTTTAATTCATTTCCTTCCCATTAAGAAAGGGTTTTTGTATGGTTACAATACCCATTACTCAAGGAAATGTCACTAATTCGCGAGATCTTTTCATGGCCAAATCCAGAAATAAGGGTGTCAATTAATGTCGTCTTCATCTACATGTACATGGCCACTATCAACCCCTGGTGCTTCCCAGGTCACTGCTGTTCTGATCAACCATCTCATCTCCTAGGATTCTGCCAAACCCTTCCCTCCCACCATGGTTCCCCCAGTCCCAACTATTGGGGTCTCAGAATGGGTCCTAGCAGAGCTGGTGGCATCTGGACAAGGCGGAGACCCAGGATTAGTATTCATGGCAATCGTGTTCTGAGGGAGGAGAGTTCACTTTTCTTCCCAGCCCAAGCTTAGATTTGGCTGCCTAGAAAAGTCTGGCAGGGACCTAAGTTACAGGATTTGGTAGTGGTGACTGTAGTAATTATAAACACCCTTCTCTAGCCCCAAATTGTATGCCTGCAATTTGGACTTTGACATAGTAGTAAAAGACTTTCCCACAAACAGTCCAGATTACTAAAGTTTAGGCTTATGTTTGCTTTAACTTTTATCTAATAGTTAATAGTGGCTTCCATCCATGATGAGTCCAGGTGTCACTTTGGGTACCAAGGATAGTTGAGCTTAAGAACTCCCGCATCAGACAAGCCAGTGAAATCTGTGTTATAGGGTAGAATGCTTCTAAACCTCCTAAGTACAACCTCTTTGTCATAAAGGCACACTGGTTTCCAGAACGGGAAATTCGATCTAAATAATCTACTCAATTCAATTTTTTACTAGAAGCAAATGAATAAATCACTGAAGTTTTTTCAGGAGTTGAAAAATATTTAGGCTGTTCAGTGGGAAAATCAGTAGATGCCATTATTCTATATTTTTAGCAAGGTTTAATATAAGCTATTCCTCAAACTCAGTCATGGTATGATTTAATGACGGCATATTGTGACAGACAAAAGTAGTCATGTGCTGAAGGCTGTTCATGCAGGATCATAAGCTAAATTGTTAAATTTCAAGGAATTTCGCAAGCCAGTTGATACCAATTTTGCTAGTTGGTTGGTAGCTTGTAGAATCAGCCACTGTAGGAGTATTTACATCACAGAAATTGGCAAACAGTACAAATTACAAATCGATCTGAGCTCCCCCCCTCTCCCCCAACCCCCAGCCCAAACCAGTTGTTAAGGATTTACCAGGATATCACTGGATGAGAGATTGGTTTAGAAATACAGAACAAAGAATGGGATCAATGGGATAAATGCTAAAGAATTAGAAAGAGATGGCTTCCTCAGAGTTAGGTATTGGCACTAATCTTGTTTAGCAATTCTATAAATTCCCTGGAAAGAGGTAGTACACAGAGAAATGTCCATATTTTTCAGATGACATTAAATGTTTCCACAGTTAAACTATAAACCCATGGGATTAACACCCAGAACTCTTAGTAAAACTGTGTGAGTTCTAATAAGGCAAGAGTAAGGCGATTTTGGGGGAAATGATCTTAAAATACCCTTGTTAAATGATAATTTCTAACCTTTATGTTATGACCTAGAAATAAAATTTAGGGATCTCTGTAGACTTTTTCTATGTCCCTTAGTATAACTTGCTGGCTATGATAAAAAAGGCCACTTAAATGCCAAGCCCCATCTGAAGCTCTGGAAACGAAGTGAAATAACTGTCCCACCCCTAGAAAGAAACCTTAGTGTACGCTTCCCGCAGTTTTGGTTGACATGCTTTAAGGATAATGTAATGGAATTGGAAGAGTTTCAGAGAAAATTGCGTAACTTGATCAGAGGATTATAAGAATCCCAGATGAGGCTAAAGATTATACTAACTAGCAAATCATGAAAGATCTTGGGTAAGGTAAATATGGATGTATTAAGCAAATCCTGAAAAACTGGAACTATTTCATGTTTGAAATAAGAATTTGTAGATGAAATAAACAGAAGGCACTTTTGTTTCTCAAAGGAAAGAAGCAATGATAGCAACCACAAGGTTCAACTTTTATC
>NW_012150618.1:7265158-7267166 GCF_000956105.1 Propithecus coquereli | reverse complement strand
CAGGAGGATTGCTTGAGCCCAGGAGTTTGAGGTTGCTGTGAGCTAGGCTGACACCATGGCACTCTAGCCCGGGAAACAGAGTGAGACTCTGTCTCAAAAAAATAAATAAATAAATAAGTTGAAATGCATTTAATACCTTGATAAACCTATCATAAAGTCAAAAAATCATGAGTTGAACCATTATAAGTCTGGGACCATCTGTATAATAATTTTGAATGAAATATAATATGGGTTCTTAAAAGCCACAATTTTTTTTATGTATAAACTATGTTTCCCCTTAGCTGTTGGCTATAGTGTATTTTTCTGGCTGTGGCTGTTTCAGAACTCATGGGGAAGGTGCTAGGTTGATCATCTCAGCTGCTGGGTTGTCTTCCTGTTCCACACAATACCTCTCCCTCAATTCGGATTAGACTTCTCATATATCCTACTCCCTCCTGCCCTCCATTTTTACTTAATAGACCTTCCTTCCAAGTAATCTATATTACCCCCTGTGTTAGTTATCTATTGCTTCATGATAATATCACCACAAATTTAGCAGCCTAAAAAAATAAATTATCTCTCAGGTTTTGTGAGTCAGGAGTTAGAGTGTTGCTTAACAGGGTTCTCTGCTTACGGTTTCAGGTTCTCAAAGCTGCGTCAAGGTGTCAGTCAGGGCTGTGATCTCATCTGAGGCTTGACTGAGGAAGGATATGCTTCCAGGCTCACATGGTTGCTGGGCAGCATTCCATTCCCCGCGGAATGCCAGACTGCCAGACTGAGGCCTCAGTTCCTTGCTGGTTGTGAGCCAGAGGTTGCTCTCTGCTCCTTGCCTCATGGTCTTCTCCCTGCGGCAGCTCACAGCATGGTAACTCACTTCTTCAAGGCCAGACAGGGAGCCAATGTCTCCTAGCAAGACGACATTACAATCCTACATAACATAACCACTCACTCATAATCACATACACCCTGGTCATATTCTGTTGGTTAGAAGAAAGTCACAGGTGCGCCTCCTTTGAAGGGGAGGAAATTGCACAATGGTGTGGATACCAGGGGTCCGCTTTCGCATCTGTCCACCCCACTCCTAATGTTAAGAAGCATTTATTGTATTACCTCAGCTGGTCAAATGTTTCCTTCCTCCAAAAGCAGAGGAAACTAGAGCCCTTGCTCCAGTGTGTTCATTTGTATACAGTGATTTGTCAGTTAATGAATGTCCCTGTTTAACTTTCTCTCTGCTATATTTCAACCAAATCAATTTTGAACAAAAGATATAGGACAGTAACCTCAGAAGAGAAATGAATAGAGCTTTAATTGGGAACATGAAAAACGTAAAATGCATGTATTTAGTAGATGCATATTAAAAGTGATTATGGCAATATTCAGATCCCATGTTTTCTCAGTTTTAAAAAACTTACTCATCTGTAAACGGTGTTCTCTTGACACTGCTGCTTCCTGGGAGGCCTAACAGCGAACCTGCTCACAACACTTTTAGTGCATCCTGAATCTCCTTCTCCTACTTCTCCTGTCCCCAGATCCAAAATCGTGCACAGATCCAAATCGTGCATTGGTACAGATTAGGTTCATTCATTCTTTCATTCATTTACATGTAAAATAAACACTTCCTGAGCACTTACTTGTGCCCTGACTCTGTGCTGCTGTTACAATGGTGAATAAGACACAGCCTCCAAGTGGCATTCAGTCCAGTGAGGGAGACAGATGAGGAACAGCCATGGGATGAGTTCCACTGAGGAAGTTGCTGTGTTAATATATTTGCATGTCAAATGTCCTGAAATAAAGGGCCCAGAGGACTTGACATCTAAGCGGCATGCCCCATAGAAGACAAAACATAGGAGAAATGGACGCCAGATACTGAGTCACTGAACCCAAGACATAGAAAATAAAACCTTGAGGGAGGAGGAGTCCTTTAGGTAGTAATGGAAGACAGAGCTGAACAGAGGTTTGAGAACCAAGGCTTTAGATAAACCTAGATAGAAGATGGGAAGAAAACAAGCCATGAATTTTAAGTAAATGC
>NW_012150618.1:7231292-7250428 GCF_000956105.1 Propithecus coquereli | reverse complement strand
TCTCTCCTCTCAACTTACATTTAACCGTTCTTGTTTGTTTCTTAAGTCAACTTAAAGCAAAGAAATGGAAGAGCCGGTCATTGTAACTGCTTACTCTCACTCCTTAGCTCCCCAGGTAGGATGTGTTCCCCAAACACAACATTTTTATATTTATAAGGCAATTTAGTTATGATTAATTTCATGTCCTAGTTAGAACTCACATTTTGGTTAAATCCTCAGTTTCACTTAAAAAGTCAGGGTTTCTTAAGAGTGAATTCAGCAAAAGGAAAGTAGATAATTGATCATACTTTTCTAGGGAAAAGATCTTCCTCACAATGGAGGCTGGGCTGTTTGGGTGTGATAAAAAAATAGAGCAACTTACTTAACTATGATGAAACAGATAAGCAAGTGTCTTTCAAAAAAATAAAACAGGGCTCTGCATGATCTTAATAGTACAAACTCTAGGAAAAAAGGGAATTTCATGTTAGTTCACAGTTGACTGTCTAGGATAAACTGAAAAGTGAAAGCTGTGGTAAGTGACCTACACATATTGCACTTTTCTTTTTTTATTTTTTAATGAAATATGTACATTCAGAAAAGTGCACAAATCATTGTTTATGGCTCAATGGATTTTCACAAAGTGAATATATCCAGTAACCATCCAGTCCGATGCATCATATGTATATATTGCATCTACTGCATACATGTACATTGCATCTAGATTACTCATCGTACCAACCATCGACTGTAAATACCAAGAATATTTATTTGTGTTCATGTATGTAAGAAGATTGAGATTTAACAGGATATTATAGTAGAGTTTAATTCTACTTTCAGGGGTTGTTGTTTTCACCTTTTGTGTATTTTAAACATCTGGCTTCACAGTGATTCTTTTGAAATGTAGAAGAGGCGAATATCCCAGAGTTTCAGGTGGTAGACAGCAAAGCATATACTTTGTTGATCTCACACACAGATCCATCATTTAGTTCTGTTGTCCAACCTGATTGAGGCCATTAATGTTGGTTTTTAAAATATTGTATTTGTTAAAAGGAGGATAATTTTTTATAACGGGGAAAAAACCCTGGTGCGTAACAAGACATCTAAAGTGCTGCAGTACTGCAAACAGAACGTAAGGAAGGAACTAACTTTAAAGAAACAAAGTTTCTTAAATTAAGTACCATGACTAAGTACTTTAATTCCTTTTCTTTTAGTCCTAAAGGATCATTTGACGTTGAACTTTTTAACTTAAAGAGGAGTAGCCTGAAAGCCTGAACTCTCCACTACCCTGTGGGGGTGCGGGTCTCCCAGCCCTGCGGGGTGAGGCGGGACCATCCTGGGCCTCCCCGCATCCCCCCTTCCCTCCTCCTCCCCTGCTATCGCCCTCGCCCCCTCCCTCCTCCCGTGACCTCTGACCCCAGCTAATCTGCATAGAGGAATGACAGGCATCCGCTGGGCAGGATCCGCCGCGCCGGCTGCGGCCGGCCGGGCTGGAAGACCCGCGCAGGGGAGAAGGTGAGGGGACCGGGCGGGCAGCTCTGCACAGGCCGGGAAATGAACTCTTGGAAATCTGGCCGGGAGCGGACCCATGACCGAAGGACCAAAAGAGCCTCGTGATCGCTGGACCTGGCCCTGCGACCCCAGCCATGGGCCAGACCTCGGTCTCCACGCTGTCCCCGCAGCCCGGCAGCGGTGAGTCCGGGGCGCGCGCGATGCGCTCCCGCCGCGCGGGCGCGGGGCTTGCTGCGGGCCCCCGGGACAGGCCAGGGCTCGTCGACTCGTCGGGTTCCGCTCGGACCCGCCAAGTCCCTCGGAGAAACCCCAGAGGTAGCGCTCGCCAAACTCTTTGTCGTGAAAGTGGAATGCCTGTTGGGATCCAGCCGATTTTACCTTAAAGGCACAGGCTCCATTTTCTGTGCGCGATGCCTCGCTGTGGTTTTTCTCCAAATTACTTCGGAGCCAGAAACTTACGGGAAACGCCATTTGCGTGTTACTTTGTTTTTAAAAACGCGAAACTTAGAGAGCAAGAGCAACATGCCAACAGGTTTTTGTGTATTTACGCTTGGCTTCCGAACAAACTAGAACTGAAATTCTTTCAAGCTTGTCAACTGATTTATGGTTTGTTATTCGGAGTAGAAGTGCTGATTGCCTTCTCTTATCCTGGCAGAACCCTGAATACTTAATAACTACCCAAAAATGAGTAATTGTTTCAAATGATACTTGTTTATGTTAGACACAGAAGCTGTAAAATGTAGGGAAACATAGCTCGTGAACTTACTTGTCGAGGGCTAAAGTTCGTTTTATGGAAACGTGTAACGTTTCCTAGTTATGATGCAGTTTTTAAAGTTTCTTCTTTCCATTTGCTTAAACAATAAAGGGGAAGGAAGGTACATCTGGCATTTCCCCAACAGTGTAGGGATAAACAACTGTTTGGTGGCGTTATTCGTGATTGGATAATGAAATAAATTTAAAAGGTATTATTTTGATAGTTTCCCATCAACAATTTAAAAAAAAACTTCAAAGGAATCATTTACGTTGTTCATTGAGATATTTGATACACTTTTTAAATTGTGCAAACATCAACAGGATCTTGCTGAAAGGAAATGACAAGGCACTGAGGAAGGCTTTTTAATCTGCCCCACAATGCCTAACTAGGTAGCATTCTATCATCCCACCCCCCCATACATGCCCCCTCCACCTTGCCCCCAATGGGTTGATTTATGTTGCACAGATTCTCCCTCTGAAATATCACAAGCTTTGCTGAGGCTTAGGTTAATGCCAGAGGAGAATGATCCCTCTGCAAAGGAGAGAAATCAGAATCCCAAAGAGATTACAGTGTAACTTCCCTTACTGTTAATGACATGCTTACAGTGCTCTGAACATCAAAAAGACTTCATATTGATGGCTTTTGAAAAAACTTTTTGGGCTGTTGACTCAGATTTTAAACTTAGTGTTTTGTACAAGTAAGACTTGGTTTCCTTTGTCTGAACTTAAAGCAGTGTGACTTTTTTCCTTTTCCTTTCAAGGAAGAGTTATATTTTTAAATTTCTCCATTGGCAAAGATAGAATTAAATCAGGACTCCAACACAACAGGTATACAGAAAGTACGCTCCTGAATTTAGTTCTTTTATCACAAAATATTATTTGAGTGAATATTAGAAAAGTAAATTTTGCCTTTACAAAAATCAAGGAATATTACGTAAATGATGTCTAAGTAGCAAGTAGAATCCTAAAGTGTGTCGCCCTACCTCTTACCCAATACAGCAAAAACTACACAGATTGCTATAATTCCTAATCAAATGACCAGTTATATGAGGAGATTGTGCACTCTATTTAAATAAAAAGTGATTTAAATGAAAAATTATGCTTGAAATACGTCACAGAATGGTGTTAAACTAAATCGCAGGTCCTCAGTTTTGTGGATTAAAAGTTTGTATAAACTGTAATGACCAATCCATACATAGAGGGTTTTTTGTTTTGTCGGTTAAGGTATGCTAGTGGTTATCGCTTAAGTTGTGATGTTTTTGAGAAAGTGCAACAGTTTTCTCATGGTATCTACTTAGGATCTCTTAAGTCTATTAGCATTATTCCATTTCCCTGAAGGTTTGCCATCAGATTCTAAACAAAAACAAAAGAATAACATTTGATGAGTTTCATATTCATGCCTGTATTCTTCTCTGAGTCTGAGAATGTCAGACCCTCTACTATTCCAAGTATTTTGTTCACTCCTTGTTAGCTGTTTAACTCTGGCTTTACAGATGGTGTGAAGATCCTTGTTCTGTTTGATCTTGGCCAGCAACTAGTTGTTTAAGTCTGGGGCAGCTGCTAGGAATTACAGTATTAAAGATGATTCTCCTCTTAAATGCTTAGTGGGGGGAAATCTGTTTGAGTCGAAGGAATCAATAGCACAGAGTTTAATAATTCATACTTACTGCTCAATTTGGGCTTTTGTAAAACACTTCAGTGTAGGTCAGAGGTTAGCTTGCTTTTGCCTCTTTTGACTTCAGGCTCTCTTGAGCCTTTCAGTTGGGCTGCACCTATTTCTCTGGGTTCAAGGAGGACCATTAATAATTATTTCTGCAAATCTGCAGCTAGATCCATTGTTTCTATTTTTAAAAACGGTTTTGTTGACATAAAATTCATATACCATAACATTCACCCATTGAAAATGTACAATTCATTGTTTTTTAGGATATTCACAGTGTTGTACAACCGTCAATCCCTATTCCCGCCCTATTCACCCAGCCCCCTCCACTGTAATTAAACACTAATCTATTTTTTGTCTCCATAGATTTGCATATTCAGAATATTTCATGTCAATGGCATCATATAATGTGTCATTTTGTCATTGGCTTCTTCCACTTAGTATAATGTTTTCAAGAATCATCCGTGTGTAGCATTTATCAGTACTTCATTTTTTTATTGCCAAATAACATTCCACTATATGACTATACCACATTTCATTTATCCATTTATCAGTTGATGGATATTTGGCCCATTTCTACTTTTTGGCTATTATGAACTTTATGTACAAGTTGTTGGCAAAGATACGTTTTCATTTCTCTTGGGTATATATCTAGGAGTGGAATAGCTAGGTCTTATGGTAGATAATTCTGTTTAATCTTTTAAGGAATTGCCAAACAGTTTTCTAGAGAAGCTGTACAATTTTATTATACATTCCCTCCAGCAGTGTATGTGGGTTCCTATTTCTCCACATCCTTACCAACACTTAAGTTATCTTATTAGGCGTGAGGCTATATCTGATTGTGGTTTTGATTTTGCATTAGTAGCTTTTAATTACTAATGACATTGAGCATCTTTTCATGTGCTTATTGGCCATTTGTATTTTCTGTCTTCTTTGGGAAAATGTCTGTTCAGATTCTTTGTGTAGTTTTAATTGGATAATTTGACTTCCTATGGGGTTTTAAGAGTTCTTTATATACTAGATGCAAATCCCTTGTTAGATAATATGATTTGCAAATATTAATATTTTCTACCTTTCTCTGGGTTGTCTTTTCATATTATAGTATAATTTGCTACTCAGAGTATTTAAGTTTTGATGATATCCAGTTTATCTATTTTTTCTTTTGTTGTTTGTGTTTTCGGTGTCATACCTAAGAAACCATTGCCTAACCAAGGCCAAAAACACTTACATCTATGTTTTCTTCCAAGAATTTTATAGTTTTAGCTCTTACATTTAGGTCAGTGATACATTTTGAGTTAATTATTATCTATGGTGTGATGTAGGGTTTCAAATTCGTTCTTTTGCATATGAACATTCAGTAGTCCTAGCACCATTTGTTGAAAAGATGATTCTTTTTCCATTGAATTGTGTTGCCACCATTGTCAAAAATTGATTTTGTATGTAAGGGTTTATTTCTGGACTCTGAATTCTATCCCATTGTCTGTTCTTATGCCAGTATCACTGTTGAGATTAATATAGATTGTAGTAAGTTTTGAAACTTGGAAGTGTGAGTCTTCCAATTTTCTTCTTCTTTTGAAAGATTCTTTCGGCTATTCTGGTTCCGTTGCGTTTCCATATGAATTTTACAATCAACTTATCAATTTCTGCACAAAAGCCAGTTGGGATTTTAATAGGAATTGTGTTGGACCTGTAGATCAATTTGGGTAATATTGCCATCTTAACCATATGAAGTCTTCCAATCCATGAACATGGATATCTTTCCATTGTTTTAGATCTTCTTTTCCACAATTTTGTAGTTTCAGTATATGTCTTATTTTCCTTTGTTAAATTTATCCGTAAGTATTTTATTATTTTTGATGCTATTATAAATAAAATTGTGTTCTTATTTTACTTTTGGAATGTTCAGTGCTAGTGTATAGAAATACAAAAATTGATTTTTATATATTGGTCTTGTACCTTGCTGCCTTGCTGAATTCAGTTTTTAGCCCTAATAGTTTTTCAGTGAATTCCTTAGGAATTTCTATATACAAGGTTGTATACAAGATCTATATATGAGGTCATATGCAGAGAGAGAAAATTTTATTTCTTTCTTTTCAATTTGAATGCCTTTTATTTTTTTCCTTATCTAATAATTCTGGCTTGAAACTTTAGTCTAATGTTAAAGTTTTCTTCTTCTGATATAAGGAAAGAAGCAATCAATCTTTTGCCATTAAGTGTAATATTAGCTATGGGTTTTTTCATAGTTGCCTTGTCAAAAGTTCTCTATTCTTAGTTTGTCAGTATCACATCATGAAAGACTGTTGGATTTTGTCAAAGGCTTTTTTTGCCACTGTTGAGATAATCATATGTTGTTTGTCCTTTGTTCTATTAATCTGGCATGTTATATTAATCGATTTTCAGATGTTAAACCAACCTTGCATTCCTGGAATAAATCCCACTTGGGTATGGTGTATAATCCTTTCTGTATGTTGCCAGATTAGATTTGCTAGTATTTTATTGAGGATTGGATCCATTATTTCTAAGCACAGGCTAAAAATATATGCACCCAAATAGGGAGGGTCCACTGGCCACATATCCTGGGAGGATTGAGACTTCTGGTATTGCCATTGACAAATATAGAGGTTGGACACAATAAATTTTTGTTAAATATATGAATGAGTCAACAAATAATCTCATTGAACAGACTGACTAATGGTTATGTGAATGAGAGTATGTATTCTTTTTATTCTTTTTTTACTTCATGAAACTCTGGCTCTATTGTCTGAAGGGTGGTGTCTGAATCTAGTAACTATTTTTTCTCGTCTTTTTCAGCCCCACCCCATCCCCATTGTGCTACAGACCAGCTCTTGGCTGCTTCACCTCAGCCTTTGGGTTGAAAGGGTAGACAATGCCACTGTCCCCATTTGTAGTAGACAAAGGAACAAGTGAATCGGTATGCAGGACCACACCTAGGTTGTGAAAGAACCTATATCTTTCGATGTTTCTCGGTTTCCAGGTTTTGTTCAGGACCCTGTATTTTGTCTTGCCCCAAATATTTATCCATTTCCTTGTAAACCGGTCATAGGAAGAAATCATAAAGGCAAAAGTGAATAGGGTTTTGTTTTGTTTTGTGTTGACACAGGGTCTCACTCTATTGCCCACGCTAGAGTACAGGAGCATCATGATAGCTCACTGCAACCTCAGACTTCTGGGCTCACGCGATCCTCCTGCCTCAGCCTCCTGGGTAGCTGGGACTGCAGGTGTGCACCACCCTGCCCAGCTAACTATTCAATTTTTTTGTAGAGACAGGGGCTAGATCTGTTGGCCAGGTTGGTCTCTAACTTCTGACCTCAAGCGATCCTCCTGCCTCAGCCTCCCAAAGTCTTAGGATTACAGGCATGAGCCAGCATGCCCGGCAGAGTTTCTTTTTTTTAATGAAAATAATATGCACGTGATCAAAAGTCAAACATTACAGGATAGTTTGAGACCAAAATGAGTTAACTCCCTCCCAGATTCCCCAGTTCCACTTTCCACTTATAACCAAGCATAAAATATTTTTTTCTTTCCACACAGTTTGTATTCATATATCTCTTTATCAAAATACAAAAAAGGTGTACTATACTAACTGCTCTATACTTTGAGTTTTTCTTGTAATATAACTTGAAAATATTTCCATATTGATTTCTTTAATCCTATAAATATAGTATATGGATATATCAAAATTTCCTCTAAAAGAATCCTGTTCCTATTGCATTTTTCTATTATTTCATGGTTCTTTGTGTATGTGCTATTCTGAACAGTGCTGAAATAAGCATTGCTATCTAAACATCTTGGACTACATGTACTAGTCAAATCTTAGCAGTGGAGTTGCTGGGTCAAAAGATTTGTATGTTTTATTTTGATAGACTTTGCCAAATTGTTCTCAAAGAGGCTATCTCAGTGTATGTGCTCACTATTTGAGAATTGCTGTTTCTGCACTCTCTCACCAACATTGCAAATCAGGGCCACTCTTGGTGCATAGGATGCTTTGTGAGATACAGAAATCACTACTGGGTGAGGCAGCTCTGCCATGCCTTAACGAGTGGAACGTGAGCAGGAATTTAGTTCCTGCTCCATCCCTTGCTTAAGTGTCCTTCTGCAATGAACACTCAATCTACGTGACCACAGTGCTGTGCAGAAATAGTTTTGTAGAATTTTTGTGAATCTGTATGTAAAAAATGGCATCTCAGTTTGATTATGAGTGAAATAGGGCATTTATAATTCTTTTTCTCTGAATTTTGGCTATCTCTGGCTTTTCCTTATTTTTATGATTTCTTACAGATTTGTGTATTAAGGAGAATAGCCTTATGTCTGTCATATATTGTAAATATTTTTCTGTGTTTTTCTTGTATCTTAAGTTTGTTTATAGTATTTTTTATAGAAAAACTTAAAATTCTTATGAAGTCAAATTGATTAATTCTTTTCTGTCCTACAAACTAGAGTCATTAAAAAACATGCTTTCCTCTGCTATTTTTTTCATATTTGAATGTTTTTTCTCTGTAATTCATTCTGGCTGAAGATGAATAGATTTGATAATATAAAAATGTTAAACTTCTACATGGCAAACAAAAAGCAAACATCATCAGCAAATTGAAAAAGGAAATTGTAAAGTTGAAAGAAATATTTGTGTTATATATAGAAAAAATGATTAATGTCCTTAATGTAGTAAGACCTCTTAAAAATCAATAAGAAAAAGTAAACACCCAAATGGAAAAACAAGTGAAGAACATGAGCAGGCATTTTTCAAAATACCTAATGGCTACACTTGTAAACTCACTGTGGGCTAGGAACTGTTCCCAGTGTTTTACTTGAATTAACTTTTTAATCCTCACAACATCCACGTGGAATAACTTGTTTCAATGTCCTTGTTTTATAAATAAAGAAAACCAAAGCACAAGAGTTAAGTAACTTGTCCACATTACTTGATCGAAGAAGAAATATAAGTGACCAAATGGTGTATGAAATAAAGTTTAAGCAATGAAATAATAAAAAAATATTATCCATGAATTTAGCAAAGATTAAAAAGAATGAGTCCCAGGAGATGATTGTCTTACAGTAATGTAAATTGGGTGCGACCTATCAGGAAAGCAGTTTGGCTGTATTTATTAAAAAGTCTTCTAATGTGCATACACTCAGACCCAGCAGTTCCACTTCTGGAAGTACATTGTAAAGGAAGTGATTAGTTGCTCACCATAGCAATGTTTATCAAAGCCAAAAACTGGAAATAATGTAATAGCCAAACAGATTTGTTGAGATATAGTCAGGTGGTAGAATAAGCCATTTAAAAATGATGTAAAAATATTTTTAAAAGGTGATTTTCATGATAAATAACATCAACAGGTGAGAAGGCAGATTATAAAGCAATACAATTCCATTTTAAAAGTATGTACATAGAGAAAAGTCTGTATGGAAAGTCGGGGGTGGGGATGGGAAATTAGGAAATTCATTCGCGAGGAGGTGGCGACAGTCATGGCTTTCCTTGCTTTGGACGTGATAAAGCCACGGTTTCCATACCTGGTGTCCACCTGGACCTCGACTGGAATCAAAGCCCTGACCTGCTCTGCAGCTGTACTAGCTTTGGTCCAGCTGCGTGGCTTCTGAGCTTTAAGTTCAATGGCTATTTTTCAACCGCTGTTTTTTTTCGCGTGAACTCAATGATGAAAACAAAAACAAAGGTTCTAATATAGCCATCCTATCTTCTTTTTAGGTTTAATTTTCTTTTTAGTCTGTTTGATAATAATGCAGATGTCACTCACTTTGAGAGAAAAAAAAAATGAACAAAAAATTGAACTTCTCTTCTTTCATCCATAGCTTACCAGCTCTGGTCAATGAGTAAGATCCCAAAGATTTTTAGCTTAGATTTATCTTCAGCAATATGAAAACATAATAACCAAAGAACAAGTCAGACTTCACCTTTTGCCTACTTAATGCAGCGGGGAAGGAGATGAGAAAGCTGGATTGTTGGTCGTATAATTAAGACTCTTTCATTTGAATAGAGTAAAAATTCCAACATATTTTCTTTTCTCGGGGGACTTTAGCGTAGCAGACTAACTGCTACTCTGTATTCTTGGGAGAAAGGATTAATATTTAGTGAAGACTCAACTGATGCAAAAGTGTGAGGTAGAAATAGTCTTAAAAAAATAAACACCACTTCTCTGCCCCCTCTCCTGCCCCAGTTTGAAGTAGGGGAACAAAACCAAAAACTACAGTGATCCAGAGGGAATGGGCAAAAAACATTACTTACCAAAAGCTTAGTCTAACCATTATCATTTGTATTTATAAACTACCCCTCCATTTATTTTCATTTCAAAGGGATGGATGTTTTTATTCATATCAAACTTCTGGCAAGTGTAACACTGCAGCCCTTAACACTGAGGAAATTTTGGTTGCCAAGGAAGGACTGAAGTGCTATTTTGCTTAAGAATATCCTGGAAAGCTGTGCTGGTATGTGCTTGGCAGGGATAGTCCTGCGAATCAGCTTGTTTTATGAGGGGACATTAAGAAGGAGAAAAGAGTGGCACCTTCATCCAACAAAAAGTTCCTAAATTTAAGTTATTATGTGTAAGGTGTTAGGCTAAGCTGTGGGGGAAGGGTCACAAATACATCATACACAACCCGACCCACAGGGTCCCAGCCTGGAAACACTGCCAGTGGAGACGCTCAGAAATGGGGGTGGAAGGGAAGGGACACCTTAGAGAACTGCAGGGACAAAATCAGAGAGGCAGAAAGCACAGAATAGGGGCAAGAATTCAGGCTCTGGGAGCAGAGGGGTGAAAGACAGGACTGAAAGCCACAGGCCATGGGAAGCCCTAAAGATTTTTTTGTAATCAAATCAGGGAGATGATTATTATTTCTTTGCTTCAAGGGGATTAATGTGTCTGTTGCATGCAGTATAGATTTCAGGGGGAGAGACTGCAGGCAGGACCAAGAGGTGGGCTGCGATAGTCCAACAAGGTGAAGAAGATGCCTGATTTCGGGGGGTGTGGAGGTGGGGGTTGGAGAAATGAGAGTAGGGTGTCACCCCACATTTGTGTCTGCAACTCTGACCTCTCTCTGCGCACCAGGCTCAAATATGCAACTGTGTGTTTGGCAAGTCTGCTTGAATACTTTCTGGGCACCTCAGGGGTGACACATCTAAATAGAAAGCTTGGTTTTGTCCTCCAAATCAGTTCTTCCCTTGACTTTGTACAGTTCCCCAGGTGATACCCCCCAGCCACTCACTTACTCTAGCCCACAATCTAGGAGTCATCCCTAGGTTCTTCTTTTCCTCTCCATATTAATCCATCGGCATGTCCTATCTTTTTTTTTCTTCCAAAATATTAATATAGCTCAAGTCCACTCTCTTCTGTCTGTCTCTACCGCCACCTTCCAAGCCCTGGCCACCCTTTGCACGGACAACTGCAGTAGATTCCAGCCAGTCTCTTGCTTCTGCTCTCACCCCTCTGCAATTCATTTTCCACACACCTAATGTAATTTTTTAAAGCATAAATCATGTCACTCTCATACTCAAAACCATCCTGTCTTCCCATTGCACTTGGAATGAAATCCAGACTTCACGGTCTGGGCCTCCAGGCTCTCTGTGTGCCCACGTGATCCCTGCCGGCCTCTCTGACTGCATCTCCCACCACTTTGCTCCTGGTCCCCTCTCAGGTGCCATGGTCCTCAGACAAGCCTGGCTCATTCCTAGCTGTGTACCTTTGCAGTTGCTGCTCCCTGTTTAAGAAACTCTTCCCCTGGCTTTTACAAAGCGGGCCCTTGTTTCAGCTCCAGCTAACCCCTTCATAGAGGCCTTCCCTGCCCACCCGTCTCTAGAGTAGTCTTCCCAGACCCCCAGCTATCTGTTCCTTCACAGCACTCAGCACTCACACTATCTTCTTTGTTTGTGTTTGTTTGTTCATTGTCTCCCTTCACCAGAACATAAGCTCCACAAGCTAAAAGACGTTATTTGTCTTGTTCACCAGTGTCTCTTCTTATTCCTAGATATACGCCTGACACCAAAACTATCTGTCAAATAAATGAATAGCTTTGTTTGGCCAGGACATATGTTAACAGAGTATAGGTACTGAGTAGAAAGTTAAGTAGCATCCAAGAAATGTAGGATTGTTTTATATGGATTCTTTAATCTCTAATCCTCCAGTCTCTAAATAACACGCCTACATTGCTACTTATTTATCGTTCAGCTCGACGTATTGTCTCCTGACCTCACGATGTGGAAACTGAAGACACAGAAGACATAGCTCTTTTTTTCACCCCGTCCCATCCCAGCTCCCACCCCGATCACACATTTCCCACTCTCCCAGTTTTTCATCTTCCCAATATTCTTACATCGTAGTTTTGATGACATGGGTAGTCCATATAAACTGCATGACAGCTAAAGACAGCTGAGCCTTGTGGTAAACCATGATTACGTTTTCTTTCCTGCAGAGCCTTTGCTTTCCCTATTGGTGTTTTTGTTGGCTTGCTAAGTGTCCTGTCTACTCATCCCTGCACCTTCGTCCAGTTATGTAAATCTCTTCTCGGTATGTTCAGACACTTGAGTTATTCTTTCAAGTGCATCTTTAAGAACTTCACCCGCAGTCTTTGCCCTCTTCCTGTGTGGACTGGCCTCTCTCTCCGCCTGCTGCCCAGCTCTTGCCTTGGGATCTCCCTTCACCACGCCCTAGGGATTCTTTTTACTTTCCTTGTGTGTTGAATCTCCAGATTGCTGAATCCCATGTCCTTTTTTTTTTTTTTTTTCCCTTCTTTTTCTGGGTCTGTTTCCTTATTTTGGCAGAATACACAAGGAGTTTCTTAAGCAAAGCTCATGGGGCATATATTTTTTGAGTCCTTGTATTAGAAAGTGACTGTATTCTGGCTTCATGCTTGGTTGATAGCTTGGTGGGGTCATGAGGTAGCAAAGCACACTTGCTGTAATATGCACAGACACCCGCCTTCACTTACAATTAATCACCATTAACATTTTCTCTTTATGGAGGAGACTTATTTTTTCTCTTTAGCAAACAGGTTTTAACTGATTTCAACAGACTGTCTTGGATGATTGTTACACAAGATCTCAACTTTGACCTGGCTTGTTGAAGTGTTCTAAAAAACATTATATGAAAGTTGAAGTTTTATGGGCAATTAGACTAATTTCAAAATATGTTCACTGTGATAATAATATTCTGACATTTTTAAAAAAAGATTCACATGTAAGATCTACATAGAATAATTATAATTTTCCTATATTTTTGTGCTTTTGTAATTTTAACTGTCCATCATCTTTATGGGATGCTGATTCTGATAGGATCCTGCGATATGACAAGATGACATTTCACAAACTTGCCCAATTGTGAGACTCACCTCATGTGCTTGGCACAAGTACAGACTGCCGGGTTCCATGTTCTAGATCAGCAAAATCGGAATCTTCTGGAGAGGAGTCTCAGAATCTGTGTTTCCAACAAGCATTCCAGAAGATTTTTAAATAAAAAGCATCCTCTGGAAAATAAATTATAGGTTAGCAGTACTGTACAGATGCTACTCGACTTACAATGGGGTTACATCCCAGTAAACCTAACATAAAGTCAATTTTAAGACAAACCATCATAAATGGAGGACCATCTGTGTGTATTTGAAAGGTGGCTGCAAAAGAAAATTTCTCTTCCTTTGATTCTTCCCCTATATCTTTCTCTTTACTTGAGGTAAAAGTCACAAAGCGTCCAGTACAGAGACTCTGATGTTCTGTACCCAAATGCCTTGATAATTGTGGTCATTAATATTTAGTGTTCACAAGCAAATATTCCTGTTGTCAAGTAGAATTTTATAATATTAACAAAATGTACATGAAAGCAAAAAGTTTTCAGGCAGAATATCATTGCCTGGAAACTTTTTGCATTTATGTACATTTTGTTAATATTACGAGCAGCAAAATAATGCATTTCCCACAATAATCAGGTTTGAACTAAATGCATAGTTACATCCAAAGGCGAAGAAGTTATCAACAGAATGGCAATTACTGTGTAAGGAAAGGCAACGGCATTTCAACTAGTTGCCTTTTTAAAAAGACCCCTGTGAACTTCACATGGCGTTGCTGCATGCTAATTACTTCACCCAGGAACCGAAGTCTAGGAACAGGGCACCAGATGAAAACAGGTGTTTCATAATGTATGGGAGGAACTGTGAGCAAGATTTTAGTAAAATACGTTTCTAAAGAGGAGGCCGAACCCTTTCGCCTTTAGAAATGTGGGCAGCAAATTCTGAAAGCTCAGGAAGGAAGCAATCATTTATTTAAAAATTCTTTTCATATGTTCCTTTTCAAATAATGTTTGGCTTTTTATTTTCACTTCTGTTTGTACTTTAGGGGTCTGGCCTTTCAGTTTGGTGCCTATTTGCAGTACCTTGCCCAGGGTGAAGTAAATTCCATTCAGTCTTAATTGTGGTCTCTGAAATGGTTTTTCTAAAGTTTTTAGCCTCCCTGTGGAAGGCCACTTTGTTGCCCAAGGTGTTCTAAGGGTGTGCTAACCATTGCCTTAGAGCTCCCTACTAGCATAAAAATGTTTCTGACAGCAGCTGGGTGGCTAACAGGACAGTTCGGGATTGCTGTCACCAATTTCCTCTATTAAAGGGATTTTTTGTGTTTTTCAAAATTTCTTCTGCATCTGTAAAGTTAACTTGTGCTGACCTGCCAACCTGTTTATGGAAGAGCCGGGTGAGGATGGAAACTTGGAATAACCCAGAACAAGTTAACTGAGCTCATGCCGTGTGTTCCTGTTGGCCTCACTGCACTGTGTTTCATTTTCCTAAAGGTTTCTAAGGTGGAATTGTATACATATGTGCACAACTAGTGTTCTGCCGCTTGGAAAGTACTTGCCTGCCAATTTTTTAAAGAAAACATGAGACGAATAAAATCAAACATGAGATTTTAAAAAGAATTTAGAACTGTACACTTTTTCAAAACTCAATCCCCTTCAGTCATCCGACCACAGCATGTCAGAACACACGTATACCTCATTTTCCAAACAAGAATGTTTTAATTTAGAAAGCCATTATAAAGTAATCACAGCAAAAGCTTTTAAAGAACCTTTCTTTTTCCCTCTTTTAAGTGGGTTGAGGTAGGGGTGAGGTTGACAGCTGTGTGACATTTTCACTCTACCTTTGACATACTAGTAAGTAACTTTACAGACAGTAGTAAATGTCTGTACAGTATTAGTCTGCCAGGGCTGCCATAACAAAGTACCACTGACTGGGTGGCTTCAGCAACAGAAATTTATTTTCTCACAGTTCTGGACGCTAGAAATGCAAGATCAAGGTGTCAGCAGGGTTGGTTTCTGCTAAGGGCCTCTTTGGCTTGCAGACGGCCACCTTCTCTCTGTGCCCTCACATGGTCTCTCCTCTGTGCGCATACATGTCTGTGTTCAAATTTTCTCTTCTTATAAGGACACCCATCATACTGGATTAGGGCCCACCTACATGACCTCATTTTATCTTCATTATATTTTTTAAAAATTAAAAAAAATTTTTTTTAATAGATGGCATCTTGTTATGTTGCCCAGGCTGGTCTTGAACTCCTGGCCTCAAGCGATCCTTCTGCCTCAGCCTCTAGAGTAACTGGGGATACAGACATGAGGCACTGTACCTGGCTTTTTAATCACCTTTTTAAAGAACCTGTATCCAAATATGGTCACATTCTGAGGTCTTGGGGGTTAGGACTTTAACATATGCATTTGGTGGGGACATAATTCAGCCCATAGAAATGTCCTCAGAAGGTGTGTGTAAACCAGGATTCATTAGCAATGGCCCATAAGCACATCGTATCCATTGTTTTTTTTCTGATTTCTTTAATTTCACCCCTTACCAGATTATGGCCTATTCCCTGTTCTTTCCAACAATGTCATATATTCATTAAATATGAATTGATTAAGGGGATGCATTGAAGAACTGATTTTCAGCAATGGGAATTAACCAGTGTCACTAGACAGTACCACTTAGGAAGTCAAACATAAAATATAAAGAGTATATGGGATAAAATTAGAAAATGGAGTATGTGAGCATTGTATTTCTGTCATAACTATGTAATAGATAATTACCAGTATCTTGTGATTGGAGCATCAAATTGATTGAATAATGCTGAGGAAAAAATCCAAAACTGCTTATCGAGATTCTAATCCCAACGTGGTCAGTAACTATATATGTGCCACCCGATTAGTTTTATAATCTTCTTTGGGGTCTCTGAATGTGACACACTCTATTTGGAGAACTGTTTTGTTCCCAAATGTCACTACATATGTATTATTCCTTTTCTCTGTTTGGTTTTTCTGACTCTGTGTGCTTTCATTGTCTTCGATGTGTTTGAAATCCAGCAGAGTGACATGTCTCTTCACAAAGACCTGCTAAAATAGGAAAGAAAATGAATAGGGATGCTAAAGAAAGACAGTGTTTAAACACCTGTCAAAGTAAAGCCAGAGCAAGAATGTTCTTGCCAGAAAATGTAGCAGCCCCATTTAAGACTGGTTGGTAATTTGAAGATGATTCATGTACAGCTAACCGCACGTTCTAGCCCATACACATTGTCAGCCACCTCGTAGGCTTCCAGCGATGGCTTTCTGTCTCCTCTTAAGTTTTACAGAAAACTCTTAAATGAGGTGGTCACTTTGAGTGGACTGCTCATCTTGTCACAAGATATGAAGATAGTGCTTCAAAAGCACACCCTCCCTCCTTTTAGGTTCAAAATTCCTTATTTTAAGTGGAACAAGTCCCTCGAGACCTTTAAGCACACAAGATTTGGATGAATCAGCATCTAGCGATCCTAAACCCTTTCATAAAAAGACTAAAAATTCTCTAGTAACCTCAGAAATTATTGAATTTTATGGGTATCTCTTGGACCGGCGGTTTCCTAGAAGTAAGTTAGAGCTTGAGATGGCTAGATACAAAGCACTTCCAAAAGGCTGCAAGCTGCAGGCTGCAACCAATCCTTTTAGGCCCTAATCTGAATCCAGATAATCACGGGCTGGGCGTGAGGGTCGGGGTGTGCAGAAACTCTTAGTCAAACCTCCACACCCATTACTTGTGACTTTCTTGTTCGACTTTTGAGGAATCTTGCAGATTAGAATATGCTGAGCGCTCAAGCTAAGGAAGGTTAAAAGTCACAGATCATTGGCCTTCTTCCAAGTGAGAATACTTCTCTTGGATCCAAGACCCTATGTTAGAGTCAAAATTCTATATCCCAAGGCCCTAAAACTGAAGTCTTATTATATTCAGTGGACATAACTGATGAGGATTTAATTCATAATTACTTGTGGTTTTTCAGTATCAGGTCCAACCTTATTTTTCTTGCTGGGTACTCTGGTCCTAGAGGCAAAGGGAAAGAAAAGTACAAGGTTCCTGCTAGATCTTAAAAAGGGAAGGGCAGAATAAACAAAGGCCCCTTTGATAATGATTTCTTAGCCAGTCCAGTGGATGACAGTTTTCATAATCAAGAGTCCTGCAGGACATAGTCATCTACGTTGAATTTAAAGGTGGTCTTAATGTGCAGTGTCTGGGGTTAATGGAATCATAAAATGGACCTTTTGTTTTTTTTGCTTTAGATTTTGACATTAGGCATATTTGGAAACAAGAGTGAAATGTAACTTCCTGTGTTTGGCAGCCATGGCAACACATCTTATATAGTGCAGGCTTTTTTCCACAACCAAGAGGAACAACAACTTGTATCTGCCTAGATGTCCTGTAGACAGTGCCTAATCAGATTTCAACATGATTCACTGAGTGTCGTATTGATCAAGTAAGCAATCAGTCTTTTGAATGGTTTTTGTTTGTTTGTTTTGTTTTTTTAATTTTTTATTTTTTGCAGGTGCAAGCATAAAAATAAATTCAGCAACATCCCAGCTGGTGGGAAAGAGCTGAGTCCAACTCATAGCTGCTCTCTCTCATTCTTCATATGATGTCAACCTTGTTGCCTTGTTCCCTTCCTTAGTCCGGGGCATTTCTGCTATAGAATGATGATGATTTCCCTGTGTGTCGGTTGGTCTCAGCAGCTCCCAGCAATTGTCTTGAGACCAGTGGAGAATGCAGGTTATCTATTTTGGGTGGGTATACAGGATCTATTTTAGGGGATGTGTTTGTTTTCCTAGAGACCTCTAGAAGACCAGGAAAATATTTTTCAAAGAAATTTTGCTGCCCCAGTTGGTCTGGATTATAAATAATCTACTTGCTGTTTTTATTCCCCTCAAAACCTTTTATCAGCCTCTCTTCCACTTGCTTACATATAGTATCTCTATTAACCCCAGCCACAACCCGAATGGTGAGTTGTCCTACCCCATCCTATGGATGAGGAAGAGACTCTGAAAGGTTGAATTACCTTCTTTGCCTAAGGTGACCAGCTAGGAAGTGGAGGGACAGATTATTCAATTCAAGTCTTTCTGACCCTGAAAGCCCATGTTTTTCCTCTGCAGTACTTATAGGTCTGTGTTTATATTAAAAATGGCTATTTCCTTTTTTTTTTTAAAGCAGAGCCATACTGGGTTGCCAAATAGCTAAAGAATTAAACCAAACAAACTCATTTTCTTCTCTGTAAACTTTAGTGCAGAGATACGTAAGTGTCAGCTGTCTCTCCACTTATTCCCGAGGATACTGGTCTAACAGGAGATATTCGATTCTAAGTTGAAAGGTGAGATAGGAGAGGTGGTGTGTTCTGTTTAGATTGGAATAAAAACTTGTTGCTGTTGCCAATCTTAAAGGATGATTCCTAGTAATTGAACGGCCTACATTGTAACATCAGCTACGTGCCACCACAACACTGGGCCACTCTCCAACGTACTTCTCCCTTGTAGTTCTGCCGGTTTCTAATGTCTTTAGTGAATTGAAAGCCTCAAGTATTGATACATAACTAAACATCTGTAATAATGTTATATTATAATACCAAAGAATTTAATTTTAGGTTAAAAAATAGTTTTATGGTTTTCTATATGGTTTCACAGTTTTCTAAAGAGATTCAAATTCTCAAGTGGGATGCCTAAAAAGAATGGAAAAAACAAAAGCGATTTGCATTTAGTTCCAGTTCAGTTCGATAATTTGCCTTTTCTTGTTTCTTTACCATGGAGCGAAATTGCCTTTCTAACTTCCTCAGTTGGGAGAATGAAGGTAGAGACTGAAGAAAAATCTGAGATGCTTAATTGGAATCTTTAGAGAAAGAAGGAGGAAATGTTAATTGGATAGGCGCGGAGTAGCTGTTGGAGAAATTAATTTT
>NW_012150618.1:7222300-7225462 GCF_000956105.1 Propithecus coquereli | reverse complement strand
GAGGAATGGGATTTAGGAGCTGGCGTCTGTTGTTATCTTTTTTTAAAATTCAGTTTGAGATTTTCCTGGTTCTTGATGTGTCAAGTGATTTTTGATTGAAACTTGGACATTTTTCTATTATTTTATGTGACTCTAGATCTTTTTGAAACCTTTTGTTTTAATTGACTTTGTCTGACACCTCTCTAGCAAGGGGAGCAGTGGGTGTCACCTTGTCACTCCCACATGGAGGTAGAAATTCTGGTTCTTCACTTGTCCTCTATTAACATGCTGTGTATATGTCTGAGTGTCCTTGTTACTGTTTAGTATAGGTGGAATCTCCAGCTCTCTACATGGTCTCCCTGACGTCACAGTGGGAGTGGTCTTGTTCTGGTGGGCAATGGCTTGACACCCTCTCTGTATTGGGGGAGGGGGGAGACGCCTAGTTATTGCTGAGTAGGGGTGGACGCCCAGACTTCCTACATCGTCTCCACTGATAATGTGGAAGATACTTCATTGTCAGCTGCCAGGCATAAAAGTCCTGGCTGTCTACTTAGTCTTCTCTGAAACCAGTCTAGCAGGGATGTTAGCGGTACTTGTTCAAGCCTCATGAGGGTGAAAGGCTAGTATCTCCACTCAGCCTTTGCTGGTGTAGGGGGTCACAGTTTCTTCTGTGGTGTTTGGCTGGAGTAGAGCAGTTATTGTCTAAAAGTTTTCTGTCTTGCTGATCTGCCCCTTTCCTGGTCTTGTGGCTAGAGAGAGCAGACGTTTGTTGAGGCTTTTTTGCTCTATGCCTATGAGCGTTTCTGGGTTGCTGACTTCCATGCTTGTTGGTGTTTCCAGGTTTCTGACTTCTTCTGCTGCAAGTCTTGAATATTTGAGGCAAAAAGAAAACCCAAGGATCTTACCACCACGTTGTTTCTTAGGTTCTGAAGTCCCAGGCTGGTCTTACTTTCCCTCGCCTTGCAGAGTCTTCTTATATTTATTTTATATATAACATCCAGGGTTTTCTTTTTTTTAAGTTGAATTTAGCAAAAGGAATAGGAAAAAGTAATTCTACACCATCTTCCCAGAAGCAGAAGTCCTTGCTGTTCAAGTTTTGGTTTTATTTATTCTTTTTTCTCCCAATATTATATGATGAAAGTTTAAAAAATACAGAGAAGATGAAAGAATTATACTCCCTCCCCCCATATCCACCACTTGTATTCAACACTTAACCATTTGGTATATTTTACTTTACTGAATATTTATTCATCAGTCCATCTATCTGTCCATTTGTTATTTTTGATGGACATCAGTACACTTTACCCCTAAACACTTCAGCATGCCTATCATTAATTAGACTTCACTATTTGTTTATTTTATATAAAGTGAAATGCACAAAGTCACAACTACCATTTGATGAGTTTTGTATAATCCCATCCTTATTGAGATAATTTTCATCACCCCCAGAAGTTCCCTCAAGCCTCTTCTCATTTAATTCCTACTTCCCTCTCACTCTAAGAAGAAACTACTGTTTTCATTTTTTCTTCTTCCTCTTCCTCCACTTCTTCCTCCTCTTCCTCCTCTTTCTTCTTCTCCTCCTTCCTCTTCTTCCTCTTTTTCCTCTTCTTCTTCTTGCCATAAATTCATTTTGCCTATTTTAGAACTTCCTATAAATAGAACCACACAATATGTAATCTTTTCTGTATGACTTTTTCAGCACGATATTTTTGAGCTGCATTCGTGTTGTTGTATGTATCAGTGGTTCTTTTATTATTATTATTATTATTGCTACGAGCTGTTTCATTGAGTGAATAATACTATAATTTATTCATTCTGGCCTGCTTCCAGTTCTTTGGCATTCAAAAGTTGGGGTAATATAAGTCATTGCTGTCTCCCCTCTGCTTGGAACATAGTGCAAAACAACTTAAGATTTTGTGCCTTTCTTCTGATTGATAAAATGGTAAAGGTGTACAAAGCTATGTTTTTAATACACAGAATACTCAACATTTTCCACATATTTCTTGTTGTTAGTGATAACTATCCGTTTATTTGAAGCTGAAAATTTTGTAATAGAAATCCAAAGATAACTTTAGCATTGTAAAAATAGAATTTAGCTTCTTGGCACCAAATTATATTTTGTGAAGGAGAAACCATGGTTTTAACTACACCATAACTGTAATATTCATTACTGAGAATGCCAAACTAGCCTCTGGAGGACCATGATATTTCAGGAATACTTAGAATACTCAATTTCTGCACAAAATATTGACGTGCTTGTTGCAGATGGATTCAGCTGTGTTTCACAGACCCTTATGTGTCTGGCCCCACCTATTATGTAAGTGTTTTGCTTCTTTTCTCTTTCCCCAAAATGATTTCCTAAGGGAGCTATAATGTCTGATTGATTGATTGATTTACTGATGGATACCAGGGGAGTCCTACCAACCGCGAAATGGGACAAAATAAACTTTATTTGTGATTCATTATAGTGGGCATGCTTACTGTTAACGGTCCAGGAAGAAATAGATGATGTCGTTTCCAAATTTTATGACAACCTTTTTCTGATTTTATTTTTCTTTGTACAGTTGACGGACTGGACAAAGCTTCTATAGCAAACTCAGATGGCCCCACAGCAGGTTCCCAAACACCTCCCTTCAAGAGAAAGGGGAAACTGTCCACCATTGGTAAAATCTTTAAACCTTGGAAATGGAGGAAAAAGAAGACAAGTGACAAATTTAGAGAAACCTCAGCAGGTATGAGTATCTTTGTTAGAAGATATCCTAAGGTAGAAAATTATGTTTTGCAGAGTTTCTTTTTTTTCTTCTTTTTCAGAAAGAACTTAATGTATGTTTGAAATGAAATTATTTCATTTGAGGATGAAACAGCTCAAGAGTTCTGATTTGCCCTTTTTTTTGTACTGACTTCAGCTTTCTAACATATTCTTATTTTTAAATTTATATAAAAAAACTGATGTATGAGGAGGGGCAGGTGAAATAATGAAAAATTAGAAGAGGAAATGTTATCCATCAGCACTGCGGCTGCAAGCGTCCACTTTTACGTATGCACACCGTCATGTGTATATCTATCTAGCTCTAGTAGCACGGTCTTATTTGTTAATTAAAACTTTTTTTTAAAAAATATCTTTTTTGATGTATTTGTTCTGTGAATAAGATTTAAATGGCTATATGAAAGAAAAGTGTTACC
>NW_012150618.1:7219803-7222250 GCF_000956105.1 Propithecus coquereli | reverse complement strand
GGAAGATAGACTGAGCTATGTCATTTAAAATGTTTATATTCAAATAGTTAATGACTCTTTCTCAAAATATGCTTTATTTTATTTTAGACAGGGTCTCACTCTCTTGCACAGGCTGGAGTGCAGTGGCACCATCATAGCTCACTGTAATCTCAAACTACTAGGCTCAGGTGATCCTCCTGTCTCAGCCTCCTGAATAGCTAGGACCACAAGCACGTGCCACTACACCTGGCTAATGTTGTTTTTCAAGAGATGGAGTCTCTCTATGTTTCCCAGGCTGGTCTCAAACTCCTGAGTATGTGCTATATTTTAAAACGTAGATCTCAAGTGTGAAAAGGAAAGTTCTGATAGATGATGGGTTACTGTTGATAACATGACAGTAGGTAAAAATGAACATTGAAAACAATCAGGAAATTTCAACTTTCATCTGGAATTTACCTACCAATTTGTTCTTATCTGTATGTAAATGCAAAATTCACTAGACTTATTATGAAAGAAAGTTTTAAGTGCATTTTAATTGCAAATTGATCCCAAAGAAAAACTATAAAAATATCAATGGCACTGCTGGTATCCTGGTTGTCTGGAGGAAAGAAGAGAGTATTCTGTTCATACTACTCAAGAGCGAGTGACAATTCTCTTCACATTCATGATTTAAGAGAAGTACAATGGCAGTTTGGCCAACTGTGCCAACATATGGTTTCTGATTGCAAGTGTGGTTTATGACAGGAGAAAAATAGACTGTGCTTCCTTGTTTCGGATGGAAAGCAGGATTTTTTATGAAGTGTCAGGGAACCAGATATGTGGGTTGGGAGATAAAGATCCCACTCCATTGTAAGAAAATGAGAATTAGTTGTGTGTCTGTGGCCAGAGAGATGAATTGAGGTGGAAACTTTAGTTCCTATGTTTGTAATAGTCAGCCTTTTATATTTTGCAACATTTAAATTGTTCAAAAGCAAGCCCTTTCTTGAAAGTTCAGCATAAAGTCTCCGTGAAGAAGAAAAACCATACACTCAGTTCCTCCCTGGGTTTGCCCCCTAGTTCAGGGAAAGCAGTGGAACAGCAATAGAAGTGAAGTAATAAAGATTTTACTTCTTTACTCTGGGCTTAGCTTCAAAATCAGCCTATTCCCGGTACCTCTAAATGTTGTGCTATGGCTAAAAGTAGGGTTAGAAACCACTTAGAGAAGTATCAGTCAGTGTAGGACTTGCGTCTCCAGCTTACCCTAGCAGTGCCCAGCCTTTGTGTATCTCTGCTCAGATAGCCCCTGGAATTAGAGTAGACTTCACTAGTGCGAGGAATGGGATTTAGGAGCTGGCGTCTGTTGTTATCTTTTTTTAAAATTCAGTTTGAGATTTTCCTGGTTCTTGATGTGTCAAGTGATTTTTGATTGAAACTTGGACATTTTTCTATTATTTTATGTGACTCTAGATCTTTTTGAAACCTTTTGTTTTAATTGACTTTGTCTGACACCTCTCTAGCAAGGGGAGCAGTGGGTGTCACCTTGTCACTCCCACATGGAGGTAGAAATTCTGGTTCTTCACTTGTCCTCTATTAACATGCTGTGTATATGTCTGAGTGTCCTTGTTACTGTTTAGTATAGGTGGAATCTCCAGCTCTCTACATGGTCTCCCTGACGTCACAGTGGGAGTGGTCTTGTTCTGGTGGGCAATGGCTTGACACCCTCTCTGTATTGGGGGAGGGGGGAGACGCCTAGTTATTGCTGAGTAGGGGTGGACGCCCAGACTTCCTACATCGTCTCCACTGATAATGTGGAAGATACTTCATTGTCAGCTGCCAGGCATAAAAGTCCTGGCTGTCTACTTAGTCTTCTCTGAAACCAGTCTAGCAGGGATGTTAGCGGTACTTGTTCAAGCCTCATGAGGGTGAAAGGCTAGTATCTCCACTCAGCCTTTGCTGGTGTAGGGGGTCACAGTTTCTTCTGTGGTGTTTGGCTGGAGTAGAGCAGTTATTGTCTAAAAGTTTTCTGTCTTGCTGATCTGCCCCTTTCCTGGTCTTGTGGCTAGAGAGAGCAGACGTTTGTTGAGGCTTTTTTGCTCTATGCCTATGAGCGTTTCTGGGTTGCTGACTTCCATGCTTGTTGGTGTTTCCAGGTTTCTGACTTCTTCTGCTGCAAGTCTTGAATATTTGAGGCAAAAAGAAAACCCAAGGATCTTACCACCACGTTGTTTCTTAGGTTCTGAAGTCCCAGGCTGGTCTTACTTTCCCTCGCCTTGCAGAGTCTTCTTATATTTATTTTATATATAACATCCAGGGTTTTCTTTTTTTTAAGTTGAATTTAGCAAAAGGAATAGGAAAAAGTAATTCTACACCATCTTCCCAGAAGCAGAAGTCCTTGCTGTTCAAGTTTTGGTTTTATTTATTCTTTTTTCTCCCAATATTATATGATGAAAGTTTAAAAAATACAGAGAAGATGAAAGAATTATACTCCC
>NW_012150618.1:7217916-7219753 GCF_000956105.1 Propithecus coquereli | reverse complement strand
CTGTTAAATAAACTGTACAGTTTCTTAGGATTTCACTAGTTTTCCCCTAATGTCTTTTTTTGTTGTTGTTCCAGGATTCCATCAAGATGCCACGTTACATTTAGTCGTCATGTCCCCGTAGCCTCCTCTGGTCTGACAGTTTCTCAGACTTTGTTTGTTTTTAAATGACCTTGACAGTTTTGAGATGCACTGGCCAGGCATTTTGGAAATGTCGCTCAATTTGGTTTTGTCTGATGTTTCTCTCGGGGTGACAGTGGGGTTGGGGGGTTTTGAAGTACCATTCTTGTTATATCATATCATGTCAAGGGTACATATTGTCAGTATAACTTATTTCTGATTATGTCAAGCTTGACCACCTGGCTGAGGTTGTATTTGTTAGCATTCTCCACCGTAGAGTCACTCCTCCCCTCCCTCTTTCCAAACTGCAACATTGGGAACAAAGTCACTATGGGTAGCCCTCATTGAAGCAGTGGGGAGTTGCGCTCCATCTCCTTGAGAGGGGAGTATTTATATCAATCATGTGGTGTTCTGTGCAGATTTATCTCTTCTTTCACATTTATTTATTTGTTCAGTATTTATCCGTTTGGATTCATGGGTGTTTATTTTATACTTTGGCTTATAATCTAATACTATATCATTTATTTTGTTGCTCAGATTGTTCCAGCTTTGGCCTTTGCAAACTCTTTGAGTGGACTCCTGTGTACCTTTTGACCCATGCCCATCGGTTTGTTTTCTGAGCACTTTCTCACTTGCTGGCACTAGACGATGCTGCAAGGCCCATCTCATGTTTTCCCTGCCCCAGCCCTGGAAACAGCCATTTCTCTAAGGAGATCTGGTTCCTTTGATTGGAGAGCGCTATTAGAAACCAAGATCTGAGCACTGGGTGTGCGCGTTGCTATTGGGGTGTCATTGCTTCTAGGCCCTCTGAGAGGACAGAACTAGGAAATACATGTGCGTGTGCTAAGCCATGTATATACCCATGTCTATACTTTATCTACCTGGCCAAACATGGGTGCATAGAGATGTCTCCGACTCTGATTGGTTCCACATAAATCCTTTAGCTTTACCTCCTTGTTTATTTATTCATAGAACCTCTCTCCAACGATGAGAAAACTTGGCTGTCACCATCCGCTATCCACTCACTTACTTGTTTGATCGCAGCATGCAAGTATAGCAGTTTCAGAATTTTTAACCTATACCCCATGCAGTACCACACATTTCGATTCTTCTGTCCTTTTTCTCTTTCTCTCCACTGGCCATTCATCTTACCTCCTTACAGGAAGAGATTTGATCTAACCTAATGTCAACTCTGATTAGCAAGAGAATAAGGAGCTCCTTTAGACAACTCAAGATAAGGACAGCCACTTGGCCGCCTTAGAAACCATGATCCAATCTCATCTGCGATGGCTCCTACCATCAGTGCACTCTGACACTATTGTTTACTTGCTTCTCTGCCCAGAAATGATACATATGCCCTTTTGTATGATAGCATGTATCTTAAGCTATTGTTTCAATCGAGAGAGACAGAGAGAGAGAGAGAGAGAGAGAGAGAGAGAGAGCGAGCGAGCGAGAGCGCGCTTAAGTTGTAAATGTAGGGAATAAGGTTATATCTTCCCTAAGCACTGTTCCAATATTTCTTTGCCATAGTTCTGTGGCCATTATAAAGGCAGAATTATAATAGAAATAGAAAAACTGTAATAGAAATAAAAATATGTAATATTGTCTAAGCATAATAAATTACAAAAACACAAACAAAACAGCCCAGAAAACATAATTTAAGGAAATAAAGATTGGTAAGCTTGTTTTTTTCACTTCCTTAAAGCATACACAGCAGAGT
>NW_012150618.1:7215779-7217866 GCF_000956105.1 Propithecus coquereli | reverse complement strand
GGTGGTCAAAACCCAGAACAATAACTTAGATTTATTGCCTGTCCTAATTGTGCAATGTCTTCTTTGCTTTTTGTTTTATAGAGTCTAACTACTATTTTAGAGCTACTAGGAGGTATTGCTGGTTCAGTATGAGTTTAGCTATCATATTCTGATGAAGACAGCCTGGTAGAGTGGGAAATAAGCCCTGATCAGGAATCAGATGACCTAGACTGCTGTCTTTGCCACTAGGTGACAATTTGGGACAACACTGCCTTCTTGGAGCTCAGTTTCCTCATATGTAGGGCTTTGATATATATATATATATATAGGATAATGTAGAAGTATTAAACATGATTGTTGTCCCATTGTAGATAACACTGTGACCCAGTGCTTTTGTAAATTACATTGCTCAGAACTGCTGAGTGCTCTAATATGCAGAGTAGGAATACATATTAAACTGTCCTTTTTTTTTTTTTTTACAGAAGATAAACTGCTTTGAACACCTTTCATCTTGCTTAGGTGAACTTCTATTTTAGCAAGGTTTTAGGGCAACCTCAAAAGATGGTAGAAAGGTAGATTATTAGCTTTCCCAGAACCCTAGTAAAGGAAAGGAGGTATTATTTACATTTTCCAGATAAAGGAAGTGGTGATGATATCCTTTCTCAAAAGAAGAAATGTGCATAAAGCTCACCATTTTGAAGAACTCTGTCATTTTGCTAAGATGGTATATTTTGATTTTGTAACTAAGGTAGCTTGGCTTTGAAATGCTCATGTACTCAAAATAAGCTCCATAGATGAAGCTCGCAGATATTTAGTGAAAAGAAAGACGCAAAAGAGTATGTGGTATGAGTCCACCGAGTTCAAGTTCAAGAACAGGTGAAAGAAATCAGTGATGATGGACACTGAAAGAGCAGTGATCTGGGGAAAGAGAGGGAGAGGGAGGGGATTGATTGGAAAGAAGCACGAGGAAGCTTTCTGGGGCCTGGAAGTGATCTCTGCCTTGGTCTGAATGGTGGTCGCCTGTACAAAATCATTTACTTTCATTCTGCATGTCTACCTTGAAAATCTTTTTGGAAAATGCTCCATAGCATTGATTTCAATGACAGTAGGAAGTACTGATCTTAATCCCAAGTCCCTTTAAATAACTTTGTAGTTTCTTTCAAGTGACGGAGGAATGGAAATTGGCAAATCAGGAGGCGAGTATGTATAGAACCAAAATAAAAGCAATCTTCTTCCAGGGGGACTAAAATTCCTTTATTATACCTATTGTAGTAATGTTTTCACATTGTATTCTTTTTCTTTAAATTTAATTTAACGTCTCGTTTACGTTCTCTTCTCTTACTCTTGGGGAACTAAAAAGATATGACTAAATAATTTTTAAAATATTTTAGTTATGATTATTACCTTAAGGCTGATTATTTGTTTCAAGGCAGTATCAGCTGATGAAGGGCAATCTTCTTCTGAACTAAAATCTTTTCTAACTCTACAATTCTATATTGTTCTCCCATTTGTAAGTGGTAGAATACATTTATCTATAGAAAGTTCAAAAATATTCTCATTCCTTTTTAAAAAAAATTCACATTTAACCATTTCATATGCTCAAGGACATAACTTTATAAATTTGTTTTAGCTTTTTGCCATAAATATATATCGTAGGTCTATGATGAGCACAACACTGGCAATGGGAAAATTTTTCTTGGCAGAGCTTTAAAAGGTCAGCCGTCCTTGATTTTTTTCACTACTAAGCCCAGCATGGGTGTGTGCGTGTGTGTGTATGTGCATGTCGGGGGTATGTTTGGAATCCCTTTTCTCTGTATGGTCTCACAGTAACTGTGGATGAATACTTCCTGATGCCATGCTGCAGCTGAGCCCATTGTCTAGCGTTTTGCAAGATATTTAATACTACTTATCTTATTTGGGTCCATCATGTGCTAAAAAGGGTTGAAATAGCAATTTGATGACCCTAAATATTCTCTTAGTGATAAAATACTGGAAATGGAAAGTATTAATAAAGGGAGATTTTAGAAGAAAGATGGCAACTCTGAGGCATATTACTTTCCAAAACTCCTTTAAGTAGAAATCTTTACAGTTGGTAAAAGACAGTACCC
>NW_012150618.1:7212077-7215729 GCF_000956105.1 Propithecus coquereli | reverse complement strand
TTTAATTTGAACAGGATATTTCCACTTTTTAGGCAATGTTATGAAACTAGACTAAACCTCTGTAGCCCTCCAACAATTTTACCCTGAATTTTAACTCATAATTTGGAGATCATTTTGTGCCATGCCTGTAATGAGAACTAATGCCGCAGTGTCATGGGCTGAGCCCGCGTGGTCCCCCGCAGCCCCTGGTTACCGCACACTGTGCGTCTGTCTTTGGATGGGTGGTTGCTTGACTGACGTCAGCCTCCCTCATAGACCGTCAGCCTCCTAAGGGCAGAGATCTGATCCATTTTTGCTCACTATTGTAGCCCCTTTTCCATAATAGCTGCTCAATAAATTGTCAGTGAGTGCCTCCATCCCACAGTAAGCACATTTTTTTACATCCTTGTCTTTTTGTGGATTTCTCCTTCCTCCTCTTCCTTGGATCGCCTTCTCTGGTAACTCTCTTTAATGCAGGCCCTGTTGTCCTTGAGCTCTCGCACCACAGATGGCATTGACGTTCCAGCTCCACAGTGCTATTTCCCACCCATTTTGCTTTCCATATTGTGCATGTTCTCATTTGAGGTACTTGCCATCCTGCTGAGTTTTCCTTCACATTTCTTTGCTGCTGTCATCTCCTGACTTCCTGGTCATTGCCTCATATTCACCAGTTGAGGTTCAGACTCTCCCTGTCCACCCCAAGTCTTGCCATTACTCAAGGGAGTTCCGTCCCCAGGCAGTCTCCCTGCGTCTGGTCTGACATCCTGGCTGGCATTGTCCTGCAGCCCTTCCCTCCTGCATCTTCAAACTCCCTGCCACCCTGACCCCGAGGCTCCTTCTCCTCAGCCCATAAACATGTTTTGAGTGTCTTTCACACTTGGTGAATTTGAAACAAACAGCAAACAAAACCTTTGCCTCTGCTTGATCATTCTCAAAGCCAAAAAAGTTCAAGGTTCTTTATTGCGCAAAGCCCACTTGCTCCTAAATGTAATCATTCTCTAAGAGTTTACCCCCGGTCCTCAACAGCTGCTTTTGTTTGGAAGACTCCGTCAAGTAACTTCAACTCCAACTTCTTGCTAGTGTGCCAGTAATGCATTTCTGACTGTCTGTTGGACATCTTCCCCCGAATGTCCTGCCAACACCTGAAGCTCATGGTGTCTGAACACAAGCTAACAGTCTCTCCTCCAAGTCTTCTCTCCTCTTCACATCCTACCACTCCCTTGTAGAGGTTTGGGCCATGGAGTTCTCTGTGACTTCTCCAGGCAGTTCCTCGGACTCTTCTTCCCCTCAGTGTCCCTTGGAGATGCATTTATCATTTTCAATCCCTTTTCACTGCTCCTGTCCAAGTTCAGATGCCTGGGTTATTGCAGTCATCTCTTAACTGAACTACAAGGATATAAATCTGGGTGCCTTGGGGACTCTGTATGACTAGTTGATATAAATAAATTCTCCTCTGTGGGATATATCTCCCAGCATCCTGTTTTCCATTGTATACACCTGCAGGTTTCATTTCTGCCTTGGGAAGATAGTCTAGAATGCTCCATGTGGCCACAGTCTGTCCACAGATACCAGCCTTGGGGACTTGGTGTGACTGCCAGGGGACTGTTCGATGTACACAGGCAGGGTTAGTCGCATTATATGTAGAATCTCAGGGCTCTTATTTATCCACTAGGCTTTTGACTTAAAGATATTAGTCCAGATTTAATGTGCTATTTTAATAATATTTCTGGCACATTCATCCTCTATGGGAAATTTTTCGTAATTTTGTCTGAAGCAAAATGTTGCCACTTACTTAAAAATCGTGATATTTCATTGGATTTTATTTTACAATTTATATATAAGGCCTGCCAGCTTCTCCCCTAAAGTCCCATCCCCAGGCACATTCCCAGCATAAACGGGGTGATCATTATCCTGATATGGGTGAGGTGAAGTTCTGTCTCACTTGGCAGATTATCGCTTCAGGGATATATTGACTTTTTCTTCCTTTGCCCAAACACAGCACACACTCTACACACCGCAACCTGCTCTCGCTCCACATGCTGAGAGCTGTAGGAGATGACTTGCCTCTAAGGGGAACAAGGGAGGAGGTTGGTTGACTCCTGCCTTGTTTTTCATCCCTGTTGCAAACTTCTTGCTATTCCCAAGCAGAGCCATCCTATTTGTTCATAGAGAGAACCCTTTGCTTATCGAGAGAACAATGGTATTCAAAACGTAAAATGCTTTTGTTTACATTAAAATTGATTTTCCATTTGCATAGTGACCATTTTCCTACTCAGTCAGAATTTCTTTAGACACCAAATATGAACGACTTTATTTAATCTGTTAAATATCCTGTAGCAAGGCTAGGGGATATTGTTCATGTCAGTGAATCAGAATGTCATACAGCTGCACAAACATACTCATGCTGCAGTCCCCTTGGCCACAAGTTTAAACTCTGGAATTCTCTGTCAGTGTTTACAGGCAGATGGAAGTCTTTAGTAGCTTTACCCTTTGGGAGTTTTAAAAATAAGGGCTGCCTCTGTTAGAAAAACAAGCTTAAAAATTGATAATATCAAATTTCTAAAATTAATATTATGGTAAATAAGGATTCTGTACAATCGAATGTTTATAGTCAATATAAAAAGAGTACACTCTGCCTACAACTAGCATGAAATTAGCTGCAGTGACATTGGATATTGTTTTAGAGAGCAAAACAATACTTGCCCTAACTCTTTGGATTAGTCCAAGCTGGTGATTGGGGTAGAATTGTGTTATTATTCATTAGGGTTTATGTCTTGCCTTCTCTTAAAATAGAGATCTACTCCCACCCACTACTCTCCTCCCCACTTTGTACAAAGAACACTGGAGGGAAACTACCTGAGTTTAAATCCTGCTCCCCAGCTGTGTGACCTTGGGCAAGTTGCTTGATCTCTCTGGGCTTCAATTGCCTCATCTATAAAATGGGAATAGTAATAGCATCTACTTCACAGGGCTGTGGTGATGATTAACAAAGCAATATTCATAAAGCACTTAGAACAGGTCTTAATGTGACCTATAAGATTGATATATTCAGCAGAAAGCCATAGGAAGAATCATAGAATTTTTAAAGTTGGGAGGAGCCTAGTGATCATTTAACCTAGTCTCCTAATTTTAGCAATGAAAAAGTGGGGTCCTTGCTCAAGGTCACAGGGCTGGTTAAGTAGCAGAGTTGGATCTAGGATCTGGCTCTCTTCTTGGCTTACAGTTCACCATCCCTCTTTGGTGGTCAAAACCCAGAACAATAACTTAGATTTATTGCCTGTCCTAATTGTGCAATGTCTTCTTTGCTTTTTGTTTTATAGAGTCTAACTACTATTTTAGAGCTACTAGGAGGTATTGCTGGTTCAGTATGAGTTTAGCTATCATATTCTGATGAAGACAGCCTGGTAGAGTGGGAAATAAGCCCTGATCAGGAATCAGATGACCTAGACTGCTGTCTTTGCCACTAGGTGACAATTTGGGACAACACTGCCTTCTTGGAGCTCAGTTTCCTCATATGTAGGGCTTTGATATATATATATATATATAGGATAATGTAGAAGTATTAAACATGATTGTTGTCCCATTGTAGATAACACTGTGACCCAGTGCTTTTGTAAATTACATTGCTCAGAACTGCTGAGTGCTCTAATATGCAGAGTAGGAATACATATTA
>NW_012150618.1:7210854-7211882 GCF_000956105.1 Propithecus coquereli | reverse complement strand
CGCGGAGTAGCTGTTGGAGAAATTAATTTTCACCACTCATCACTGTGTGAAAATAGTAACCCCTGAAAAGATTATTTTACATATAAATTATTCCAGCTGTTTTTCAATTATTTGTATTTGATGAATTGTCTTTAAATTACATTGTAAGGAGCAATGAAGTGTTTGCCTACCTGAAAAATGTGTCAGCAATGTCTGTACCATTCCTATGAGTGTTAATCATCCTTCCTGCTGGCTTTGATATTTTCCCAATTTCAAACGTTCGTGTTTATTATGTTATCATTCAAAATATTTGGAATTCTACAGGAAGGCACTGTTGGAAACAATTTCCCCTGTGCGAAAAATCTAAAGACCTGTTAAAATAAATCATAGCCTAGTTAGGCCAGGCATTTTGAATTATTGCCACGCATTTATCCACGAATCAGTTATTCATTTTATAAATATTTATGAAGGGCCTTCTGTCGTCTAGGTACAGTATGGGGGCAACGCCAGAAATAAAGCCAATTTGGTCCCTGTCCTCAGGGGACTCCTAATCTAGTGATGAGGATTATTTTTTCTTCACATATTTGCTCCTCAAAGAGGCATTCTTTTTTTCCCTACTCACTTGATAAAAACAATTAAAAATTATCCTTGTGGCTTCTGAAAAATCAGTGAATTGCAACTAGCTACTTCTGAAGAGTTCAGTTATGGGACTTTTCCCAGTACTCTAGAACCCAGTCAACGTTAGATCCGAAAAGAATTTTGGAATAAGCTGGTTGGCTTAATGGCACCCTAATTGGTTTGGGAGGCTCTCCGTGTAGTGTTATACCCAAACCCTGCTGGTACAACTTGTTTTCTGGAATGCTAGCTTAACACACATGCCATTCTCAAGAAAGAAACCAAAATAAACATCTTGCATGTGGGACATCCTCAATGACTGTTGGAGAGAAAAATATATAAAATCAACAGTAAAGGAATCATTATTATAAAAATTATTTTTTAAATAAACAACTAGTGGGATTGTTTCTCTCTCTCTCTCTCAAGAGAATTAG
>NW_012150618.1:7207388-7209788 GCF_000956105.1 Propithecus coquereli | reverse complement strand
TAAGTCTCTAGCCTTGTTTTTTTTCTGTTCTAGCTGCTATCCTCCATGATATCTGTTCTGATACTATTATCTGAGTGTTTTTTCTTCCTCTCCAATTCAGTTTAAGGTCATCTTCAATAGGCCAGTTCAGTGAGCGTCTTCCCAAATGTCATTTCTGTTTTCACGTAATGGGCCCCATGTCTTGTCAGGCTACTGCTGCTGTACTAATGTTATGGTCCAGAGAATCAGACCTTGTCTTTGACACCGTCAATGCAGACAGCTTCTCACTGTCTTTCCCTGCTCTTTTGTATATAGTAATCTGTGGCCGGAGGAGGAAAAACCACACCCCACCTTCCATGCCTTCCTGTTTTCTGCTCAGGACTTCTGACTAACTGGACCATCCAGATTGCTTCTGGGGAAGACAGTTACTCCTACTTTTAAAAGTCAGGAAAGGAGGGTTTGAGGAGGCTTGGCGTGCCCTCCTTCATGTCCTGGGAAGCACACTGCCGGACGACAGCATTCCTTCTGGCTCAGCTGTGCAGGGCTGTGTGAGGCTGGCGTCGTCTCCCTCACCTCAGCGAGCGCTCCTTGGTGACCACTTTTTGACACTTCCTGCTGGCTCTGGTGCGTCCTCCTTGCCATCCGTTCATGCAGCACATATTCACTGAGCTTCCACCACATCCCAGATGCTGTCCTAGGCACTAGGGATGTGATAGTTAGCAAAAGGGGGAAAGTCCCCAGGCTCATGAAGCCTGGTATTCCAGGAAGGAGGATTGTAGGGGGAAATCAGAGCATATATGGAGATGGAGAACAGTGGGCTAGTGAGAGAAGGGGCCTTGTGCTTTGCTCTGGGCTCAGTGTCTTTGGTACCATTCTTCTGCTGTCTTTCTTACCTGCTGTCCAGTGCCAGATCTACACAGTGCCTCAATTTTTCCTCACCTTTGCGTTACCTTTTTTCTCCCGTCAACCTCTTAACCGTAGTTTTGGTTCCTCTTTTTTTCCTGAAAACATTTCTTTTTGTGACTCCCTTAACTGTATTATTTTTTCTATTCCTTCTAGATATCTTTCATCTTGTCCACACTGGAGAAAAGGGAGATGTTCCCCGACTGCTTTCACCTTCTTTTTTAGTGGGAAAACTGGTTTATATTTATAGCTTACGTCTTGGGGGCTCCTCTCTAAGGAGGAAGAATAGAGGTGACAGCCAAGAGATCGCTAGAATGGTTTCACACAGTCCAGACTTCCCGGTCTTAAGGTTACCTTTGGTCGTTTTTGGCAGCCCTTCTTGGAAACATTTTCTGTAAACTTCCCCCAGCAAACTGGTCCCCTAAAAATGGGGCTTTTTTGCTGAGCACACGTTTGTGCCAGCCATGTCAAACCCTTGCCCTTTCAAAAAACACAAATAGCTTTTTGACTTTTGTGAAACCTTTTTCTACGTTGCCTCTCTCTCTGGTTGTGGCCATGGGTCAGTGAGCCTGTAGTCCACAGGGAGATAGATTTATTCTTTTTGACAACTCCAGTGTAGACTCCTGAGATTTCCTTAGAAGTAGCTGTGGTGTGGCTTGCATGGGAGGCAGTTAAGCAAAGGCACCATGAACAAGTTCACTGTTGCTGCAGATGTGATCATGACCTTCTCAAAAGAGGTCATTCTCTTGGTCTTTCATCATTTGGGTGTTTTTTCTCTGTTTTTTTATGTACATGTATGTGTATGTGTGTACAGTTCTAAGAATTTTAATATATGTATAGTTTCATCTAGCCACTAGTACCATCAAGGTATATCAGAGTTCTGTCACTCAATAAATCTTCTTCATGCTGTTTTTTTAACAGTCATACCCTACGCCACATCCTTCCTCCCACCTCCTAACCTCTGGCAACTACTGGTCTGTTCTTCACTATAGTTTTGTTGTATGAAGAATGTCATATAAATGGGATCATTCAGTATGAAATCTTTTGAGATTGGCTTCTTTCCCTGAGCATAGCAGAGTGATGCATAAGAGATTCATCCAGGTTGTTGAGAGACACATCAGGTTGTTGCATGTGTCCATCATTCCTTTTAATTACTGAATAGTATTTCATGGTATAGATGTACCATAGTTTGTTTATCCATTCACCTGTTGAAAGACACATGGGTTGTTTTTAGTTTGGGGTAATTATGAATAAAGCTGCTGTAAACATTGTTGTATAGGTTTTTGTGTGAGCAAAAGTTTTAATTTCTCTAGGGAAAATATGTGGGAATGGGATTGTTGAGTCTTGTTTTAAATGTGTATTTAAGTTTATATGCAACTATCAAACTTTTCCAGAGTTTTTTTTTTTTAAGACAGAGTCTCAATTTGTTGCCCTGGCTAGAGTGAGTGCCGTGGCGTCAGCCTAGCTCACAGCAACCTCAAACTCCTGGGCTCAAGCAATCCTTCTGCCTCAGCCTCC
>NW_012150618.1:7205976-7207338 GCF_000956105.1 Propithecus coquereli | reverse complement strand
TAAAAAAATCATAATGGAAAAGAAAAAGACAACAAATTAAAATACTACCCAAAACCATACACTTCTCAATTACAACTATGTACCACTATTAAGAAGCTAATAAAATAATTAGAGAAAATTTCTCTTTCCTGTATTTTGCCCTTATTTAAGAGTAAGTTATACTCCTAAATAAAGAAAATCAAGGAAACTTATCTTCATTCAAAATGTGATTTTTTGTGTGTGTGTTGTTAGTAATGGGAAAGGAATGCCTTTCTAGATATTTAATTAACATTGTTACCTAAAGTGTCAGCATTCTAGGAATCAGACTAACTTGTAGAGAGGCATCTGGAGAAAACCTTAATTTACTGAAGGGACTCTTCATTCCCTAATAACAATAATGGCTAATTTTTATTGAATGCTAGTGTGTACCAGTTTCTACTCCAAGATCTTTATTCATATTAACTCATTGAATCATCAAAACAACCTTATGACCTGTGACCTTTAAGTGCTCCTCTTATCCCAGCTCTTCTGGTGAGGAGATTGGGGCCAGAAAATTCAGGTGATTTCCCAAGAAGACACACCTGGTGGGAGGTGAAGGCAGTATTTGAATAAGGTGCCTTAGTCAGTACTTCTGACCATTATACTGTATAGCATCTCTAAAAGATAACTTCCTACCCAGATCAGTAAGGATCAATCATTCAAAGGGGACTCTAATGCATGGATTTGCTTCATGCACTAGTTTTCGCTGTAAGAAGGATTTGGTATGAAGAATTATTTTGGCTCTACTTGACTGGCCTGATGTCAATCGTGTACATGTAGAAAAATGTTTGGCAGGGATCAAAGTTATGTTTGGTCTTATTAAAGGATAATATTCTCTGTAACCATAGAGACATAATGTTGCTGCTACTTGGGATTATTTTTCATATCTAGAAAGTAGGGCAAAATTAAAGGATTTGCCCAAGGTGATATTTGTTAAGGACTGCTCTGATGGCCTTTATAAATGACAGCATTTTGATTTTACCTATCTCGTTCCAGTAGGAAGTTGGAAATGCTTTTATGTATTATTCACCCTCACGTCATATTGGGGAAGGGGAGGGAATCTCTTCCTTTTACCAATTTACTGTAGCAGAGAAAAGTTGCATAACCAGCCAAAGGCCACACAGCACATCCAGGTCTGTGGATCCAATTCCAAGCAAGGAATTAGCATAGCCAATGGGAGGAGGTTACAGTTTAAAATAGGGTGGTCAAGGAAAGTTTACTGGGAAGGCAACATTTGAGCAAAGGCAGGAAGGAGGAAGGGAAGGCACTGAGAGAAATCCTGTTGAGTAATCACATGAGTTAGACCTAGCATGCATTTCCTTCTATCAACAATGGCATGAATAT
>NW_012150618.1:7202308-7205856 GCF_000956105.1 Propithecus coquereli | reverse complement strand
CACAGGATTTTAGGTAAGTTTAGCTCTAAGAAGTTACTTGTGGATACTTACATCCGTGGTTCCTAAGGACTTCCAAACTACACTAAAAACCTGAAAAAGTTATTAAGTGCCTCCTTGGCCTATTTTTTCCATCAAAATTGCTACATAATAGAATAAAAACAAGCCAAGTACATATATTAACAATCTTTTATGAATTTCTGTGCTACATTTACATATAATCATTTGTTTTAAAACCATATGCCTAATGTTTTATTTGAACTTCTTAAGATGTCATGCAATGTCCTGTTATAAAGTATTTCACTGTCACCTTATTTGTATATTTATTTAAAGACATAATTTTTTTTGCCAAGATATTTGCAATACATAAGTAAAGCTTAAAACAAAGGCATAAAATGGTATATCACACGTTAGTTTTCTTCACATTGAAAAAAGATGTTACGTCTAGAGGAAAACTGATGGATTTGGAAATAACCAAGAGAAAGTGTTTTCTTCTTAAAAAATCATCTCAAACTGAAATCGAGCTGTTTGTATCTAATCAAGGTCATATGCAGTCTGGCAATTAACAAAATACACCTTAGGCTAGACCCACAATACCTTGGGGTTGAAAGATGGTGAATTTCTTCTGAGAAAGTAACTCTTCTATGTTTGTCCTTCTCTTAAATTCCTGTCTCGATGCGTATGTGGACACGAATCTTACTGTGTTCCACTACGCAGTGAGTAATACCACTTTTCCTGGGGCGGATTTTTGTTGTAGGAATTTTTAATTGGTAGTAGATAGGACACAACACTAATTTATTAGTACCATTGTAATACTGTTTCCTATTGTGGTGGGAGGTAAGAAGGGTCCCATCCTTGGCCCGTTTGGGTGGTCCTTGAGTCAACTATATTTTTGAATGCTCCACATAAGCGTGTAGGGCATCTTATCCTGTAAGACAGAGTGGCTTGTGCCCCGACTTACAGTTCTCTGGCCTTGTTTTAAAGCAGAAAATTACTGGTATCTTCGACTCTGGTCAGTGTCTGGCGGTTAGGTTCTAGGGCAGGAGGATATCCCTCATTTCCATCTACTTTCCCCAGATACCCCTCTTCATTGCTTTGCCTCTCCTCTTCTTCAGTCCCGTCTAAGCTCTAGTTCTATCCCTTCCTTATCTCCGGAACTCAAAATGTCTTTTAACAACCTTCTCCCCCGACACAATCACTTCTTCCTGTTTTGCTTTGTTTTGATTTGATTTGTGTTTTGCGGGGTGAGGTTCTTTCCTCTGGATCTTTATATATGCTTGCATCTCCCCAAAGCTAGGAGTGTAAACAAACACCCCATCTAAACAGTTATTCCTCTCACTTCTGCATAGCCTGTTACCACCACGACCAAACTTACTGAAAATCCAACCTATGTCTACTGCTTGCAGGTTCTCCCCACACTCTCATTCCTTTTCCCACTGCAGTCTGTCCCTGCATCCCACACTCACTGAGGGGCTGCTCCAAGCCCCTCATTCTCTCATTTGCATCCATTCCAGTCTCTACTGATCTTTCTTTCTTGATTTACAAAATACTTCATTCTTGGTTTACAACAGCTGTCATTATCTTGGTTGTCTTTGACTTTTCTTTCTCTCTCTTGCCCCGTCTCTTCTTCTCATCACCTCATCACTTCTTCCCTGAGGGAAGTTTGCTACATGCCTCAGCCCTTCTCTCTCTTTGAATGCGCCCTTCTTCTCAATCCCCACATCTCTCAGACTGGCCCACGCTCGAGCGGATGCCCTGGCACATCTACCCAAGCACCTGATGGTCAGCACTACCTAACAGCGTGTTATCTCAAAATCCGTTCATACAGTCTACGTGTATCCACATGGAAAACGTGCTACATGCCAGGCTCTGTTCTGGAAGCCCAGTGTTCTGCAGCAGATACACAAACAAGGTTGCTGCCCTCAGGGAGTTTTCATCCTAGCCAGGCGAGGTACTGAGAAGTGCTATGAATGGACACGGGGAGTGAAGGAGGAGGGAGTGGAAGAGTACTATGTAGAAATGCTTTCAACCAAAACAGATCCCCTGCCAACCCCAGCTATCCTTGCTAGTGTAGACATGGCTTTCTTTGGCATCCAGACTTTGACTCATGGGGTTCATTGACTGTTGTCTCTCACCATCTTCTACATTCTAACAGTTCTTAAAACCTTTGATCTATTTTCTCCTTGTGCAGAGTCTTTAACGTTAGCCTGTGTTCTTAATCCCTTTTGTCCAGTCCTTACTGCCATGTCTCAATTATAGTGTAGCCTTTTTGCTATACTTTGGTATTTGCAGCTAGCTATAGAGAGTACAGAGTGCTAGAAAGGCAGGGCGAGGCTGGGTTCTGGCATTAAACCTGCCTATGAAGGGAACTTGACCTAGCTGGTGAGGTGGACAGAGGAGGTTCAGGATGGCACAGGCTGTCACGAACCCTGCAGTAATCAAGATAACATCTTTACAAGTCTCAAGCCAGGCAAAAAGAGTAACGGGTACTTCACAACAAAATGACACATGTTCCAACAGGTAGGGTAGAATGACAGGGCATCCAGGTGAGCGACACTGGGAAATTCAGGCAGACCTCAGTAACCAGGGTGTTCTTTACTCAGGTGGGAGTATTTGGGTAGGGCAGATAGTGCCTCATGTTGGGGAACAGACAGACTCAAACAGAGCCCCATAACCCCATCCTTTTTTAAGGAACAAGGGAATAGAGCTGGTAACTAGGATGGGAACTTACCAAAAGTCTCAGGACAGAAACTCGCTATATAAAGTGGAACCTAGGGAGTGGCTTTGGGGAAGGGGTCTCCTAGGACCCCAAACCTCTGGTGCTAAAGCTACTGTTGCCAGATGGCACAGCCCCAGAGCTGGGTGGGCAGAGAGAGGAGGGCTTGCTCTGGGTGGCAGCAGCAGCCCCAGATGTGTGGATCTGAGGACATAGGTGGGCAGAGCACCCATCTCTCTCTTCACCCCTCCAGATCCTCCTGGACACTACCGTGAGGGAATATTCCTCGGGTGGAACTTTGGTCCTGTCACTTCTTGCCTCGAAAGCGTGACTGACCCAAATTGTTTCCTGATGAATTCCAGACTCCTCAGCTGTCTTTGGTTTGACCAAACTGACCTCACCTGCCTTGTCTTTCACTCTTAGCCCACATGCCTTGGACTTCAGTCACGCTGGGTCACCCACTGAGCATTCCCCAAGCCTTCTTGGTCCCCTGGCTTTTCTTCTTGCCTTTCCCTTTTCCTCTGAGCACTTCCTTCCCATGGCTACACCTGTTGAAATACCAGCAGCCATTCAAGGGTCAGTGACGTGTCTCTTCCTCCTGAATATATTCTTGACTTTGTAGCATCTGAGAGGAGCCTCCCTGCTTTGCTTGTACTCCTGTTAGGATGTGTATATTTTGACTTTTTTTCTAGTTTAAGTGTCTTATGCTCCTAAAGTACTTAAGGGCAGAGACTATCTCACTCACCTTTGCTCCACTTCATATAGGTGCTTTATATAAGAACTTGTACCTGAGATGTCCTCAAAAAATATGCCTTGAATGACTTATTTATTGAAT
>NW_012150618.1:7199972-7202258 GCF_000956105.1 Propithecus coquereli | reverse complement strand
CCTTAAGAAGTACATGTGGACTGCCTTTCATGTGGACTCACGGACGAAGTTGGCTTTAAATCTCAGGCTAGAATTAAGCCCAATTTAAATTAGTGCCAGTGTCAGTGGTGTTTTGTTTAAGATAGAAAAGCATTTCTTCTTTAGTAAGTTCAACATTCTCCATGATTATACTGTTCAAAACAATCCCTTCATCAAAATCCCTCACTGTACCAGTCTAATATTGTCAGTGTGTGTACAGGGTCGCCAAGCATATCGTATTGGTCTGTGCTAAGATAGAGCTGACCTTTCTTTCTAGAGCTGTGAAGTGAAATAGAAAATACTACACACAACATAAGGGTGTGGAATAGGGAAAATCGTCTCTGATGCATTTGCAGCTATATTATTTCTTTGAGCATCTCATATTTAACAAGAAACAGTGATAAGCTATCTGGGATTTATTTCAAAATAATCATGGAGGAGTGATGAGGTAGGTAAGAGTATAGATGAAAGAAGATTGACAGTGAGCTGATAATTGTTTAAGCTGGGCAATGAGTACACGAGGTGTATTATTCTCATCTCTCTACTTGTGGATATTGGAAATTTGCCAAACTAAAACGATAGAAAAAGAAGAGAGACTTAGCTTACAGGATGGATGCTCTTCATTGCCTAAGTGGCTTCCTGGGGGCAGTGGGTAGTGGGGGACAGAGTGTTGAGTGTCGTGCTGAGTGGTGTTCTTGCCACCAAGGTGCTGAGTGACCTTGCGCAAGTCAGATCAGCCTCTGAGCTTTGATTTCCTTGTCTACAAAATCAGGGAGTTGACTGAGCTGAATTTTAAGGTGCTTCACTTCCAGATTTTGTTGTTGGTCTTCAGGAAGACCCTTGATCCTTCCAATCCTTGGCTGGGCATCTTGTTCTCCTTTGTTTTTTGGCTGTAGATAAAGCCACACTGGCCTTCTTAAGTGCCTCCCTCTCGTGTTTCCCTAAGCATTGGGAGAATCTGGCTCTTCAAGTTACCATGACTACCCGAGCTGGGAGTAGGGCTCTGGATGGTAGCATTAAGAAGATAATGAAAAGAGAGGATGGAAAGTCTCCTTACTTGTCTCTCTTGCCCTTTACCTGAACCTGAGCTACTAACTTTTCTCTCCTTAAAGTAGAGAAGACATCTACAAAGAACTTCCCCGTTCTCTTTCACTGTCACCTTGTTTTAATTATTTTAACAGTAGGGAGGCTGTAACACACTTCCACCAACTCTGAATATTTAAGAATAGTCCTTTTAAACAGCATTTAAGTATTATTTTATGTTATCCTGTGTTTATTCAGATCGAGGATAACCTATCCTTCTTTGTATTCTGTTTCCAATTCACACAGGATTTTAGGTAAGTTTAGCTCTAAGAAGTTACTTGTGGATACTTACATCCGTGGTTCCTAAGGACTTCCAAACTACACTAAAAACCTGAAAAAGTTATTAAGTGCCTCCTTGGCCTATTTTTTCCATCAAAATTGCTACATAATAGAATAAAAACAAGCCAAGTACATATATTAACAATCTTTTGTGAATTTCTATGCTACATTTACATATAATCATTTGTTTTAAAACCATATGCCTAATGTTTTATTTGAACTTCTTAAGATGTCATACAATGTCCTGTTATAAAGTATTTCACTGTCACCTTATTTGTATATTTATTTAAAGACATAATTTTTTTTGCCAAGATATTTGCAATACATAAGTAAAGCTTAAAACAAAGGCATAAAATGGTGTATCACACGTTAGTTTTCTTCACATTGAAAAAAGATGTTACGTCTAGAGGAAAACTGATGGATTTGGAAATAACCAAGAGAAAGTGTTTTCTTCTTAAAAAATCATCTCAAACTGAAATCGAGCTGTTTGTATCTAATCAAGGTCATATGCAGTCTGGCAATTAACAAAATACACCTTAGGCTAGACCCACAATACCTTGGGGTTGAAAGATGGTGAATTTCTTCTGAGAAAGTAACTCTTCTATGTTTGTCCTTCTCTTAAATTCCTGTCTCGATGCGTATGTGGACACGAATCTTACTGTGTTCCACTACGCAGTGAGTAATACCACTTTTCCTGGTGCGGATTTTTGTTGTAGGAATTTTTAATTGGTAGTAGATAGGACACAACACTAATTTATTAGTACCATTGTAACACTGTTTCCTATTGTGGTGGGAGGTAAGAAGGGTCCCATCCTTGGCCCGTTTGGGTGGTCCTTGAGTCAACTATATTTTTGAATGCTCCACATAAGCATGTAGGGCATCTTATCCTGTAAGACAGAGTGGCTT
>NW_012150618.1:7186481-7189064 GCF_000956105.1 Propithecus coquereli | reverse complement strand
GTTATTCTTATATGTGCACTTATGTGTTGATCAGTTAATACCAATTTGATGGTGAGTACATGTGGTGTTTGTCTTTCCATTCTTGGTAAAATGCTTTTTGAATTTTCAGTTGAAACTGAGACTTTTAGGGTTGCAAAGGACCTTACTGGCCATCTCGTTCTGTCTCTAAGGCAGGAATCACCCCTTTCTCCAGCAACCCTGATAACATATAGTCATTGAGCTTCTTCCTGAACTCCTAATTCTCAGCTCTAACTATCAGGGAAGTTTTCTTTTGTACAGGCCTGAAACAAGTTATCTCCAATCTTACTAAGTATCCTGGGGAGCAGGTCTCCTAATCACATTGATACATGGTCATCCTTCCATCTTTTCTTAAAATTCTTCCATTCCCTTTATCTGTTTTCAATTTCAGAGTTTCTCTGTGTAGCAGCATATTAAATTGTCTTGTTTACTGAGTTTTTATTGAGTTCCAGGCTTGATGCAGTGCGTGCTGGGGACACAGGGATAAACAAGCCTGACAGGCTCCCTGCTCTCTGGGAGTCCACAGGGTGACCCATGTGTCTGGCCATACTTCATGCCCTCCCCCCTTTGTAAGCTATTCTAAATGCTAAGCTAACGTGGCGACTTTCCCCCCAAATTCTTATTACTTGCACTTCACCAACCACATTTTCACTGTTTAGAATCAAGTCCAAAATAAGTTTTCCTGCAGGTACACACACCTTCCTCATAGAGTCTGGACCTGCGTGCTTCTTCCTGACAGTAGACCCCCCGCTTTGTGTCAGATTTTTCTCTTTTGAGTTGTCAGGACCCCTGTCCCTCTGTCTCAACAAGTTACTTCTTTGTATTAACATTTCATGTCTCCTTTGTTTATTACTCCTGTGATTAAAGAGCTCGGAGCCCCTGTAGGTCATACCCAGACTTCTTGGATGCTCTTGTCTCTGCAAATACCGTAAGTCTCTAGCCTTGTTTTTTTTCTGTTCTAGCTGCTATCCTCCATGATATCTGTTCTGATACTATTATCTGAGTGTTTTTTCTTCCTCTCCAATTCAGTTTAAGGTCATCTTCAATAGGCCAGTTCAGTGAGCGTCTTCCCAAATGTCATTTCTGTTTTCACGTAATGGGCCCCATGTCTTGTCAGGCTACTGCTGCTGTACTAATGTTATGGTCCAGAGAATCAGACCTTGTCTTTGACACCATCAATGCAGACAGCTTCTCACTGTCTTTCCCTGCTCTTTTGTATATAGTAATCTGTGGCCGGAGGAGGAAAAACCACACCCCACCTTCCATGCCTTCCTGTTTTCTGCTCAGGACTTCTGACTAACTGGACCATCCAGATTGCTTCTGGGGAAGACAGTTACTCCTACTTTTAAAAGTCAGGAAAGGAGGGTTTGAGGAGGCTTGGCGTGCCCTCCTTCATGTCCTGGGAAGCACACTGCCGGACGACAGCATTCCTTCTGGCTCAGCTGTGCAGGGCTGTGTGAGGCTGGCGTCGTCTCCCTCACCTCAGCGAGCGCTCCTTGGTGACCACTTTTTGACACTTCCTGCTGGCTCTGGTGCGTCCTCCTTGCCATCCGTTCATGCAGCACATATTCACTGAGCTTCCACCACATCCCAGATGCTGTCCTAGGCACTAGGGATGTGATAGTTAGCAAAAGGGGGAAAGTCCCCAGGCTCATGAAGCCTGGTATTCCAGGAAGGAGGATTGTAGGGGGAAATCAGAGCATATATGGAGATGGAGAACAGTGGGCTAGTGAGAGAAGGGGCCTTGTGCTTTGCTCTGGGCTCAGTGTCTTTGGTACCATTCTTCTGCTGTCTTTCTTACCTGCTGTCCAGTGCCAGATCTACACAGTGCCTCAATTTTTCCTCACCTTTGCGTTACCTTTTTTCTCCCGTCAACCTCTTAACCGTAGTTTTGGTTCCTCTTTTTTTCCTGAAAACATTTCTTTTTGTGACTCCCTTAACTGTATTATTTTTTCTATTCCTTCTAGATATCTTTCATCTTGTCCACACTGGAGAAAAGGGAGATGTTCCCCGACTGCTTTCACCTTCTTTTTTAGTGGGAAAACTGGTTTATATTTATAGCTTACGTCTTGGGGGCTCCTCTCTAAGGAGGAAGAATAGAGGTGACAGCCAAGAGATCGCTAGAATGGTTTCACACAGTCCAGACTTCCCGGTCTTAAGGTTACCTTTGGTCGTTTTTGGCAGCCCTTCTTGGAAACATTTTCTGTAAACTTCCCCCAGCAAACTGGTCCCCTAAAAATGGGGCTTTTTTGCTGAGCACACGTTTGTGCCAGCCATGTCAAACCCTTGCCCTTTCAAAAAACACAAATAGCTTTTTGACTTTTGTGAAACCTTTTTCTACGTTGCCTCTCTCTCTGGTTGTGGCCATGGGTCAGTGAGCCTGTAGTCCACAGGGAGATAGATTTATTCTTTTTGACAACTCCAGTGTAGACTCCTGAGATTTCCTTAGAAGTAGCTGTGGTGTGGCTTGCATGGGAGGCAGTTAAGCAAAGGCACCATGAACAAGTTCACTGTTGCTGCAGATGTGATCATGACCTTCTCAAAAGAGGTCATTCTCTTGGTCTT
>NW_012150618.1:7180099-7180487 GCF_000956105.1 Propithecus coquereli | reverse complement strand
TAAGAGGAATATGTACTTATTTATCCATTTTCTATTTTATAGCCTTTTTATCTTCAAGAAGAATTATGAGACCTAATAATCACCCTAATAATCAGAAAACCTAGAAACTAGAAGTGGGGGAGCTATTGAAAGAGAAGTCTTATGTCGAGTAGAAATTTAGCTTTGCTATCAAACTTTAAATGTTATAGTTTCAACTACAATCAAAAGGCACATTTCCCCGAATCTTATTTTTTGTGTTTATCTTGGAAAATAAAAACTTCAGTCGAAATTACCTTTTGTCCTATCACGACAGTGTCAAGCAGGAATCAGGTGCAGTTTTGGCCTGGTCTAGTTTTGCCAAAGGAATCCTGTTCTTTACAAAGACTGTGCATTCTATTCTGTATATGCA
>NW_012150618.1:7177893-7180049 GCF_000956105.1 Propithecus coquereli | reverse complement strand
TAGCACATTTTACCTTCTAACATTTATAAATTATTTCTATTGTTTAGTATCTGGCCCCACTTCCTAATAGATTATAAATTCTTTTGTTTTGTTCTTTGATAAAATCTCAAGCTACTTGTATAGTTCCTGACTTATGTTACACATTCAGTAAATGTTTCTTGACTGAATCAATGAAAGGCTCTTGATGGGCCTTTTTTCATCCTACATAATGGAGCATTTGCAAGTGAATCTTTGTGACTTGGAAAGTGCTAGAATTTTGGAGACTGATGACTGTTTTCAATCATTCTTTGGTGTTCCTGTCACAGAGAGTTGTTTAAAAGGGCCTTAAGGAATCTTGAAAAGCTACAATAGACAAAATGAATATTTCACCAGTACAGTGGATAGGGTGGGGAGCTAGTCTCTCATGAATGGATAATGAACTTCAGTAGCTTGACTGGTCTGTGTGGCAGCATTTTAAAGGTCAGTGTGGGGACATCATTGACAAAAAAAAGAGGTGGGGTGGGGGTTGTGTTTTACTTCAACCACTTGTGTACCTGTGTGTTTGATCACTGAACCTAATCAGAACAAATGAGTGTTAGAAGTTCTGTGGGCAAGAGACATAACATATAATAATTTTACCATACATACATTTTTGAAATTCTTCTATTGTTTTCCTAAAGCTATATGATGGTGTTAAAATAGATTTCCACTATATGCATTAAATATTCCTTTTCATTTTTTTTTCCTCAGTAGAATGAATTTTTGCTTGGTTCAATCTCTCTGTACATAGGTGGATGAAAAGAATCATTATGGCCCCAACTTTTTATTTATGGAGCATTTATTATTCATTATAGGCCTATTCTAGGGATAAAACCCATTTATGGGAAAGAGTGATATAATATGAATGCTTACTTTTTTATGCATTTGTCATAATTGAAATTAGTGGTTTCATAAATACGATATCCTGCCATCATGGGTTTACAATAGCCAGCTGCAAAATAAATGGCCAAACCATCAGGGCCCACCTTTTACAGATAAATATAAACCATAAGCTCTTGTTTCTAAATGCAGTTGAGGAGACTCCCTTGCTTCCTGTACATTTTGCAAAATAGATGTTTTGTTTAATCCAAGCTGAGCTTTGGATTTCAATTTGTTGCACTGTAGAGCTGACTGGTATCTTAAGCCTCAGTCTTTTCCAAGAAGAGTTAGGGTTTTCTAGGGCCGGCGAACTCAGATAAGCAAGGCATTTTCACTGAGCATTCTGTGAAAACATTCTCAAATGAGCTGTGGATGCTATTGATTTTTCTGATTTCTGACTATAAGTGATATTATAAAAAAATCACATCCACTAGAATGAAATGTAGAATTGTTAACTTGTTTTCCTTTTTTTTCCCCCATCACATTTGATTCCTAAGAGGGATGTGGAAGAAAGGAGCAATGTTCCCATGGATCTCTTAATAAAACAAGGCTCCCGTTGGGTTGAGACAAAGTGAGTTTGTATTGCTTTAAGAGAGGATCTGATTGTTTATATCCCTTACTTGGGTGGATAATTTCCTAATTTCATTTTCCTTTGGAGTGGTGCCACTTTAAACACTTTTAAAGGTACTACAGAACCCCTTCTGGCCTGGGTCAGAGAATTCATGTCAGGAAAGTCCATTATTTTATTTCCTTTGCATATTATTTCCCTTTCTGGTTTTGTTTTGTTTTTTTCATCCCGTGATACGAATCCGGTCCTTATCACGGAGGGCTAACTCCTGGAAAGTGACTGTTTTTTGGCTTAGATATTTTCCTGATTTGTTTCCCACTTGGAATATAAGTTGCAATCTTAATTCTTACTTCTTTTGTGTTAGATGAAAGGAGTTTGCTCACCTAGGCTTATAACACTTTTCATCCAAGTTTTCTTCAACTGCTTCTCAAACCTAGACTCTCTAAGTTTTGAAACTGGTACTCATGAAGTTTTCTTTATTCTGGAGTATAAGTGTTTATGTAGTACCTATTAGATGACAGGGCATAAGAGGCTATATCAGAAATATAAGAGAATTAAAAAACATTGTTGGAAAGAAAACCAGATACTGGAAAATAGTTAGAAAACTCATTATACATCATTGTAGTGAAAATTCCTTCTCATTTATTTTTCATTTCAACATGTATGTAAAAATGTATAGTCCAAAATATTT
>NW_012150618.1:7176198-7177843 GCF_000956105.1 Propithecus coquereli | reverse complement strand
TTGCAGAACTGAAACTCTATGCCTATTAAACAACTTCCTTTTTGCCTCCTGGTAACCACCATTCTACTTTCTATATCTATGAATTTGACTACTTTAGATCCCACATATAAATGGAATTACCCAGTATTTGTCTTTTTATGACTAGGTGATTTCATTTAGTATAATGTCCTCGAGGTTCATCCATGCTGCAGTATGTGACTGGATTTTTTTCCTTTTTAAGGCTGCAGAGTATACCACGTTTTGTTTATCCATTCAGTGGACATTTGGGTTGCATCCACCTCTTAGCTGTTGTGAATAGTGCTGCTGTGAACACGATGTGCTGTCATTGGTTTTGTGTTAGCCATTTTAGTAGGTATGTAGTGATATTTTGTCATGGTTTTAATTTGTATTTCCCTAATGGCTAATGATGTTGAACTTCTTTTTTCTTAATTGATGCATAATATTTGTACATATTTATGGGGTACAAGTGATATTTTGTTACATGCATATAATGTGTAATGATTAAGTCAGGGTATTTAGGATATTCATCACCTCAAACATTTATCGTTCTATTGTTGGGAACATTTCAAATTCTCTCTTCTAGATATTTTGAAATATATAACAGATGTTTTGTTAGCTGCTGTGCTATAGGACATTGGAACTTATTCCTTCTATCTCACTGTATGTTTGTGCCCACTAACCTGCCTGTCTTTTGTGCCATTCCTCCCCAACACACACCCACTTCCCAGCCTCTGGTAACAGTCATTTTTCTCTCTACCTCAATGAGATCAAGTTTTTCAGCTCCCAAATATGAGTGAAGACATGTGATATTTGTCTTTCTGTGCCTGGCTTTTTTCACTTAACATAATGTCCTCCAGTTCCATCCATGTTGCTGCAATTGACAGAATTTCATTCTTTTTTTTGTGGCCGAATAGCATTTCATTGTTTATGTTTCATTTTCTTTATTCATTCATCTTTTGATGAACCAGTGGAACAGAATAGAGATCTCAGAAATAAATCCACATATTTACAGCCAACTGATTTTCAACAAAGGCACCAGGAACATAGATTGGGGAAAGGACAATCTCTTCAATAAATGATTCTGGGAAAACTAGATATTCATATGAAGAAGCATGAAATTAGACTCCTATCTCTCACTATATATAAACATCAGCTCAAAATGGATTAAAGACTTAAATATAAGACCCAAAAACTATAAAACTACTGGAAGAAAACATAGGGGAAACACTCGAGAACGTTGGTTTAGACAAAGAATTTGTGGCTAAGACCTCAAGTGCAAAGGCAACAAATACAAAAATAGACAAATGGGACTGTATTAAACTAAAAAGCTTCTGCACAGCAAAGGAAACAATCAACGGAGTGAAGAGACACCATATTGAGTGAGAGAAAATAATTGCAAAATATTCATCCGACAGTAAACTTTTTTTCTTGTACTTATCTGCCATCTATATATCTTCTTTGGTAAAGTTTCTATTTAGGTCTTTTGTGTATTTTTTATTGGGTTATTTCTTTTCTTACTATTGAATTTTGAGAGTTCTTTAGTTCTTTAGTAGTTCTTTGTTAGATATGTGATTTGCAAATATTTTCTCCCACTCTGTAGCTTATCTTTTCATTCTCTTAACAATGTCTTTTGCAGAGGAAAACT
>NW_012150618.1:7172852-7174888 GCF_000956105.1 Propithecus coquereli | reverse complement strand
TCTTTTTTAGCTATTATAAATGATACATATATTTAATTTCAATTTCTAATTGTTCATTGCTAGGTTATAGAAATACAGTTGTATCGTGCTACCTTGCTAAACTCACTTACTAGTTCTAGTAGTTCTAGTGAAAATTCCTTAGGATTTTCTACATGGATAATTGTATCATCTGTGAATAGGAATAGTTTTATTTCTTCCTTTCTAATCTGTGTGCTTTTTATTTCTTCTCCTTTTTGCACTAGCTAGGACTGCTGCAATAGTAAATAGGAGTGGTGAAAGGGGACATCTTTGCCTTGTTTCTATTCTTAGAGGGAAGGCATTCATTTAGTTGTTAGCTGAAGGGCTTTTGTAGATGCACTTTATTAGATTGAGAAAGTTCCTTTGTATTCTTGGTTTTCTAAGAGTATTTATTATGAATAGATGTTGAATTTCTCAAATGCTTTTACTGAATGATTTAATATGGTCATGTGGGTTTTCTTCTTTAGACTATTATGATGGTTGATTAAATTGATGAATTTTTGCATATTAAACCAGTTTTGCATTCTTGGGATAAACCCCACTGGGTTATGATGTATTATTCATTTTATACATTGCTAGATTGGATTGGATAATATTTTGTTGAGAATGCATGATATTGGCTTGTAGTGTTCTTGTACTATTGTTGTCTGATTTTGGTATCAGCCTTATAAAATGAGTTGGGAACATAGTTTCCAATTCTATTCCTGGAAAAGATTGGGTAGAATTGATGTTATTTCTTCCTGAGATGTTTGGTAGAATTCACTAGTGAAACATTCTGGGCTCGATGATTTCTCTGTCAAAAGGATTTTAAGCTGCGAATTCAATTGCTTTAATAGTTATAGCACCATTCTGGTTATTTTTTTATGTCGGGTGAGTTTTGGTAGAGCTCTTCCTCTAGATTTCTTCATGTGTAACCAACTACCTCATCTCCTTCAGTAAAGTCCATGCTCAAATGCTGCTTTCTCAGTGAGGTGTACGTGGATCTTCCTATTTCGAATCTCTCTTTTCCCCTAACAATATTTTTTTTGGAGACAGTGTCTCTCGCTCTGTCACCCGAGTTGGAGTACAGTGGCCTCATCATGGCTCTCTGTAACCTCGAACTCCTGGGCTCAGGAGATCCTCCTGCCTCAGCCTCCTGAGTAGCGGGGACTACAGGCACGTGCCACCACACTCAATTAATTTTTCTATTTTTCTGTAGATAAGGGGTCTCACTATGTTGTTCAAACTCTTGGCCTCAAGCGATCCTCCTGCCTCAGCCTCCCAAAGTGGTAGGATTATAGGCGTGAGCCACCATGTCTGGCCCCAATACATTTTTTGAAATAGCCTTGTTGAGCGATAATTTATATACCATATAATTTATCCATTTAACGTGTGCAATTCAGTGGGTTTTAGTAAGATTCACAAGCCATGCAACCATCACCACAATCAATTTGAAATATTTCTATTACCCTAAACAGAAATCCCATACCCATTAGCAGTCACTCCCCATTTTCCCCAGTCTCCTAGCTCTCCTTTCTCTTTATATAGCTTTGCCTAGTCTAGACAGTTCTTATCAATGGAATCATACAATAAATATGTGTCTTTTGTGACTGTCTTTCACTCAGCATGTTGTCATGATTCATCTGTGTTGTGGCATGTATCAGTACTTCATTTCTTTTTTACTGATTACTGAATAATATTCCATTGTATGAATATAGCACATTTTATTTATATATCAGTTGTTGGATATTTGGTTTGTTTCTACTTTTGGCTATTATGAATAATGTTAATATGAGCATTTGTGTACAAGTTTTTGTGTGGACGTATGTTTTCACTTCTCTTATTTATATACCTAGAAATGGAATTGCTGAGTCATGGGGTAATTCAATGTTTAACATTTTGAGGAACTACCAGACTGTTTTTCAAAGTGGCTGCACCGTTTGACATTCCCACCAGCAGTGTGTGCACATTCTGGTTTCTTCATACTGTGGCCAACATTTGTTGTTATGTATCATTTTTATTCTTGCCATCCTGGTGGG
>NW_012150618.1:7133905-7161592 GCF_000956105.1 Propithecus coquereli | reverse complement strand
GTCTTAGGTTTACTATCTTTTACTGTAAAGAAACAAGAAATGGAAACACACTAGCTTTTCATTGAAATGGATGAATCCAAAAGCACCTGTCGTAGGCATTTGTGTTTCTCATGAGTTTGCAAGAGTCAGAGTGGAGGGAGGAAGGTCGGGGAGTGTTTCACGTAGCACACAGATCTTGGCTTCTAATTATTCTCCTAAGATTACTTGTACTTCCTGGCCCATCTGGGATCTAGGACTTGCTCATTGTTCGAGTCTTGAACCTTTATCCCTGGGGAATAAGAACTACAGGTCCCCTTGGGTTGATCCACCATGGCCATTCCCAGCTTGCCTCCTCTGGCAACAGCAGTGATTTGCTTTCTGCTGTTTACACAGGTCAAAGACAATCACCTCTTCCCTCCTCTGACCTCACCCTTTTCTGTCGCCCCTACCACGTGAAATTTTGGAAGTATTGCATATAGTTCTTCTATGAAAAAGCATGATGCTGAACAAGTTTATAAAATATTATACCTTTTGTGTAAAAAGGGGGAAAATTAAAATAAATACTTTGTGTATTCTTCAAGAAAGTCTGGAAGAATACACAAGACACTAATAAACTGGCTAATTGCTTATGGAGTAAGGCTGGGGATCAGTTTGAACAGGGGGCAGGCAGAGTAAGAGTGAGAACTTGTACTGTATCCTTTTATAATTTGAACTACAAGAATGTACTGGGTTCAACCAGATTCTAGCTGTTTGACTGCAAAATATTTTTAGCGTCTCTAAGTCTCATCCTTTTCTGTATGAGGGAAATAAAAATAACTACTTAACCTATCGTTCAGGACTGCTGGGGGGATTGATGAGAAAATAAATGGGAAAATGTTCTGTAAGCACCAAATAAATAGATGATTACTATCGGATTTCTGGGGGAAATTGTGACACTAATTTCCCAAGAGGAGGAAGGAACATAGATATTTTCATCTTCCTCTTTCTTAAGGCCTGGCCAAGTTTCAAACTCTTGAAGGAGTAAAAGAGGGTCTAGATAGTTCTCCTTTTGTATTTCTACCCTGACAACCGAGAGAATCTTTGGTTTCTGCTGGAAGAAACTTCAATTCAAAAACATTCATTTGACACCTTTTCGATTAGTCAGGGTCTTCACTGCTGATGAATCATAACAGGCTTAATCAAACAGAGAATTTATTGACTCATGTAACTGAAAAGCCCAGGGGCAGACAGCCTTCAGGCATGGCTGGATCCAGGTGCTTAAAAGCTGTGATTAGGAATCTGTCTCTCTTTTGAGTTTATGTTCTTCTTGTTGTTGTTAACTTAAGCTCTTCTCTTGTGGAGGCCACTAGCAATTCTAGACTTATATTCATCTAGTTTTAACAGCTCCAGAAGAAAGAGAAAGCCTTGTTTTCTTTTTGTTCCAATAAAATTCTTGCGCTTGCATCTAATTGGCACAGGTTGGGCATGTGTCCCTCTCTGAATCGATCGCCAGTGCCAAGAAGATACTGGACTCTGATTGGATAAGCCTTGGAGCCCAGAGCCTAAGACCAGGAGTGGGGTTAACCTGAGACAAATGGCATGGATTAGGAAAGGAGGAAGGTAGTTTCCCAAAGGAAAAAAATCAAGAGGGTTGTTTCCTGGACATGCTTTCCCTCCCTCCCCCCACAAAGACATTTAGGTCCCAAATATCTACTCTGCGCAATGTTTTTTTAGCATCATGGGGGCGAAATGATAAGCTATCCCTTATAGGGCTTAGACTAGAGTTGTGTGAATATACAACTATGTACACGGGAATTTAGTAATGAACAACATAAACATAGTAAGTTGTTCATTAATAGTAATAACAGAAATAATAGTGATAGCTAATATTTATTGAATAGCTTTCTAGTTTCCAGGTACTGCTCTAAGCACTTTACTTAGTTTAACTCATTTACTCTCCAAAAGAACCAGAAAGGTAGCAGCTATTACTCCATTTTGCAAATAAGGAAGCTGAGGCACAGGGAAGTAACTTAAAAGTGTTTTTGGAGCACAGAGAAGGCTTTAGCGAGTCAGAATGGTGAAATCTCCATGCAGGGGGCGCTGTTTAAAGAGGACTTAAAATTCTAGGGCGGATTTCACCAGAAAGCAATACGGAAACAGTAAATGAAGGAACGGCGCCTAAGAGATGCAGGAGATGTTTAGGAAAAGGCAAGAAGTAAAGTTTGACTTAAACATTAGGCCTGTAAAAAGGAGGTGGAAAAAAGTGACGGGAAGCATGGTTAGTTGGGACTGGTTGTAAAGCTTGGCTGCTGTTCCAAGTTCAACTTGTTCTGCCGTCTGTAGGACTTTTGAGTAGGGGAGTGCCGTGATCGGATAAACAAGAAAACGGCCAGACCCCTGAGTGTTTTTAGGTGGGGATATTGGCTTCAGTTCTTTGCCGTACATTCTTGAGATGTTTTGGAAGGTTTTTTGCAAATGTCCTGTTGGGTGGCATTGGGGTGGTTATTTCTTTAAATGATTTAGTTCTGCCTTAGTGAAGGGTCTTTTAAAGAGGAGACCGTTTTCTGACATTCTGTTTTCTGAATTGACTGCTATTGAAGAGGGGTAAAGCCAAGCCAGGCTCTTATGGAACACTTTCAGCACAAAACAAGCAGTTTTCTGTGTTTCTGTCACAGTGTTACAGGGAGGCCATTCAGTACTGAGAACCAAGAAGATAACATGGCACGCTTATTTAATAGTCTTCTATTTGCTCTGCTATTTTGTCCAGTCATTAAACGGTGTTAGAATTGAGAATTAGGACTCTCTTTCCTCGCCAAACGAAAACACAAGTGACTTGTTGACTACAAGATTTACTCTCTCAGATACTTCCAGAGTAGTATGAAATCCTGGCCAAGTATCCACAGAAAAAAACCTGGTGGCATATTTCCTGGAGGCAGGCTCCACGACTGCCTCTCCCTGCCCAGAAGGACATCATAAATCATTTATAATTTATGAGGAGCCCAGTCCTGTGCTACACCCTGCTAGTTGCTGGTGTTTGTCCTCTACACACTATGGGCTCCCTTCTTCGGTGCATACAGAGACTTTTTCAGATGATCCATACGACAGAAAGCTGAGAATTTTCCCTTTGACTGGCCCAGCCAAAGAGTTAAGGAGGGAGAAGACAGGAGACTCTTGTTCCTTAGGGTTTTGCCACAAGCCTCACTTGGTTTCTCCCAAATTGGAGGCTGAGAAGGGACAGAAAACAAGACCGTTATCATTATTAGCCTATTTTCTTTTATTCATTTATTCAACAAAAACACTTTTTTTTATAAGTGCCAACAGCCTGCAAGTCACCTTTCGGGACACAGGAGTAAGCAGAGCAGAATTTTGGTCCTCATTAAGATTTTACACGTATGCATGTTAGGAGGCGATGACTGCTTATTATTTTTCAGGGAATGAAGATGGGTAAAGTGGGGAAGGGGAACGAGCCATTGTACATCAGGTGGGCAGGGAAGGGGTTTCTAGTGAGGTGACCTTTGAGCAGAGGCTTGTAGGACATGATGGAGCGAGACAAGTAGGTAGACGGGGAAATGGCCTCCTGGAAAGGACAGAGGCCACCGTGCAAGGTGCCTTAGGTGGGAAGCCCTAGGACCCCGAGGGGCTGGAGCTGGGGGAGCCAGGGGGGAGTGGTTACGAGACAGGCAGGTGGGAGACGGGACAGCCTAAGGTTACGGCGTGTTAGAGTTGAGATGTTATTCCAAGTGAGATGGGCAACCATTGGAAATCTTTGGAAGATCACCAGAGGGTAAGTGTGAACTCAGGAAAGTGGTGTCCACTGCTTCCTTTACTTCCTAGGGCAAAGTTGAACAGGTGCTGTTCTAATCAGGATTGAACTGTCAAAACATTGACTCACTCAGTGCAGAGAGTCAAACAGAAATCGTGTTTTTGCTTGATTTTGGTATAAAAGTCACTTGTGTCTTTTCAACTGGGATAAATGTGAGTAGCCATGAGCCATTATTTATTTTACTCAACTGGTGACAAGACTTTTCATGGAGACTTAGCTACTCCGTCCAGCGATCTGTGCTTCAGTAGCCCTTTGCTGGCACTATGGTTGTGCTCTAGCTGCGGGAGAGGCCCCAGCATTATGCTGTTGCACAGGTTGGTGTGAGCTTCAAAGTCAAAGAGCAGCTGGTGGGATGGTTGGGGTCAGATTCTAGGAGGCTTCAGTAACTCGCTTTGCTCTCAGTGAACACACAGAGCTGACTCCTGCCGTCTTCTGCTCACAATGCCGTACTCTAGAGCCACGGAGAGCTTGGGTAGGATGAATGTGCAGAAGTCACAGGGAGTGCAATATTGACCCTGTCTAAGGAATGCCTTCCTAAAAATGAGGGCGATCAGTAACCAAATCATGCCACGAAGTGAGCTCCTGCCTCTGAATGTTTTGAAGCAGGTGCTCAAGCACATCCCAGGAATGTTCTGAGACGGCTCCTGCTTTGCGCAGCGCGCTGGACTAGAATGACCTCTCAGATTCATTCCAATGCAAAACCCCTCTGAGCCCATGAAAAAGTGTCCGGTGAATGTGCTCTGCAAACATACAGACGCTATATAAACACGAGGCAAATATTTTAAAAGGTGAAGAATGAGATACTTGTACTTCTGTCAGAACGGTGGTTGGAATTTTGTGCCCAGCAACATACCTTCCATGCTCCGTCGCCTGCAGCTTGTTCTCGTTGGCGCTGTACACAGGTATCCGCATTGTGTGTTAAAAATGCACTCAGCCGAAGACCAAACAAATAGCCAACAGCATTTTCCTATCAGGGCCTGTTTATAGCAGGTAGAGCGAAAGAACAAAGCTGTTGGTTTTGATTCTTGGCAGGAAGCCGACGCTGCTGCTTCAAAGCTCTAGAATTTACAAGGAAGAAAGAAGAGGAATTTTTAGTTTACAAGGAAGAAAGAGGAGGAATTTTTAGCCGAGATTAAGTTAGAATTAAAGCAACAGAAGACTCAAAACTAAAACTAAAGAATCCTTTGAGATCCATAATGGAAAGGCAGAAACCAAAAAAGGGAGTGTATTCCAGGCTCTCGGATGATTTTTTAGTGCAAGAATGAAAGTTTTTAAAGTTCCCCAAAGCAGAGATTACAGAATGGACTTGATTAATGATACAGGATCACACCACATTTGAGCTGAACTAGTTGTCCTTAGTGATCATTGAATCTTGTCCCTTATTTTGCAGATAATGGATTGAAGTGACTGGCTAAGGTCACCCAACTAGTTGTAGGAGTTCTGGGACTAGAATCCAGGACTCCTGACAACCACTTTGTGTTTTAGAAAACTTTTCAGAAGCGGCAAACAATAAAAAGTTCTGTTTCATATGAGCAAAGGGTGGATGAAGATAAGAAAGCCAGCCACAACGGTTGCATTCTGAATTGGCAGTGCATTTGGTTTGCCAGAATGTGGCCTGATCCCTGGGACCAGCCGCACTTGCTCTGACAGGTGCCATCTCCATCCTCAAGCTTAGGGCAGAACAGCCGTGAATCTCGGGGCCTGTCCCCAGGAATGGAGGCCAGGACAACTGTTGCGAGAGGTCTGCAGTCCTGCTACCCCTCAGGGCCCTGTCATGCATTAACGGGTTTGTACAATCCCTGGGAGGCAGCAGTGGTCAGAGTCCTTCTAAACCACCTGCAAAATCTCAGCAATGTTCCACCTGTCAGTGTGGGTGTTGTTATTTGGCTTCCTGTGCTGATAAGGGTTCTCTCCTCTTCAGCAAGAGTCTGAACAAATTGAAACTGTGTTTAAATAACTACACTCATTCTACAAAAAGAACTGCCCTGAAAGAACTCATTGACCCCACGCCAGATTAACTTTGTCCATTGAAATCACTAACCTTTAAGTAAGCTGTTGATACTTGTTTTGGAAGGGACAGGGAGAGGGGTGGGTGAGTCATCTAATGCTGTGGTCCCCAACCCCTGGGCCTCAGCCTGGTACTGGTCCATGGCAGGCATCACCGCCTGAGCTCCGCACCCGCCCACACAAACATCCACCACTCCACCCCCTGGTCTATGGAAAAATTGTCTTCCATGAAACCGGTCGCTGGTGCCAAAGGGGTTGGGGACTGCTGCTCTCATGGAAGGGAGGAGAGGCTTCTGCATATGTCTCTATTTAAAACCATAAGATGTTCGTGGGCATTCTTTTGACCATTCATTCATTCATTCGTTACCTCATTCATTTTCTTGTTTGTTTATATTCTAATTCTGTCTAAAAAATGTTTGAGAAAACTTACAACAAAGAGCGTATATACTATACATAAAATATAAATCAAGTCAGGTTGCAGAGGGAGAGGAAACAAGAGATTCTACTCATGAATTGTCATATGAAATCTGTGTTAATGTCAAGTTTTACCCTGACGTTTCTAACAACCAGGATTAAAAATGGAATATACAATTTCTAGTTATCAGAAGGAGAAAAAATCCAGTTTCTTCAAGAGAGACTAAGTGTTGCCATTCAAGGGCTCTTGTCATTAGTAAACACTTTTCTAAGACTTTCATGCGCTTATTACGAAACTGGTCGCCCAAGGCACACCCTGCCTCCCCCGTCTCCTGTCAGTGTCCTTGCTGCAGGCCACCTGGAACATTGAGAAAACATGTTCTTAGTGTTGTCACCAGCTCCCTTCGCGTGTGTCAGGGCATGGCTTGGGGTAACGGCTTTAGTTTGGGTTTAGTGTAGTTGAAAAGTAGCTCCAGGATTTTCAGATTATAAGGCCAGGAGTAGGAATCTTAGGGCGGGTCAGAAATCGAGTGGGACTGTGGCTGCCCCTCGTCCACCAGCGCACCTTTGCTTCTCCTCAGGGTTCCCTGGACCCCTTATCCGGCCCTTCTCTGCTGTGTCAAGGTACTTTTTTGAACAGAGCGTTTGGAGAGAATAGAGTTCTGCAGAACACACTTTGCTAAATGTTGACTCAAAGTATTAGTAGATGACAAGCCCACGTGTTAATTTTACACACCTTCTTGGCCCCTGAAAGTGAGGAATGGAGCTAGTGGTTGCATAGACATGTAGGGTTCAGGAACCCTAACATGCACATACAAGATGAATACTACAGAGGCCTCGCTCCTGAGCTTTTAAGACCCATTCTGAAGTTGTACTAGGAATTTAAATTTCTTTCAGAAGAGGGAAGAATCAGTGTTGGGATTGTCATCTCTTTACATGCCTGTGAAAATTGTCCATTCTTAACTTCTTTCTCCATTCTCCTAAGATGGGTTTTTCAGTGGATATACCAGAACCCTCTTGAATTTGTGAGTATGACATGTAATGTAAGCATACATTGCATATCCATAGAGTCACATGCTTTAGAATGCATCATTGCCAAAGATAAAAATATTTCAAAGTGAGAAGTGACCTATAGTTGGTGTGGAAGAATATGTCTGGATTCCTAGCCAAAGATTACCATTGGGAAGACCAGGGGCAGTGGCTGGGCTGAAGCACAGGCTGGAAGCATTTGCCCTTGTCTTTGCTATGTTGATTCGACTCCAATGATATTTTTCTAGGCAACTGGAAAACCCTGGGGTTTGAGCCCCCGTGTGAATGGAATGAATACGCTCAACTCTACTTGGAATGTTTTTCATAATTATTTTAAGCAATGACTCGATTCTTACTTGTGCTTGTTCTTTTTAAAAGTATTAGAAAGGAAGATATCCACAAGACAAAGTAGAGAGGAGCTGATAAGAAGGGGAGTTCTTAAGGAATTGCCTGATCAAGGTGAGGAAATTAATCATACATTTAAAATAATTTGATCCTTCATTCTTTGGCCTTTCTTTTATTTTCTTTTGAAATTTAAAATGATCGTGGTCTCTGTCAGATGAAGCAGTGAGTAACGTACTGCGAGAACCTCGCTTTCATTCTCGATGCCTTTGTGGGCTGCAGGGAATTCTGGGTATTACAGAAGAAAAATCCAGTGGCTTTTCTGGTGAATCTGTCACCCTATGTTACTTATCTAAACCCCAGACACTACAAAGGTACATCTGTGGCTAGTGATTCAGATGAGATACAAATGCTTATATGACTCCTTCTCTTCTCTGTTCTTGAGCCTCACTCTTTCTCTTCACATCAAACTCAATCGTTTGAGTAAATGCACAGTTTTAGCTTGGTCTGTGCCGTATTCGTTTCTTAAGACTACCATCAAAAGAAAAGAGAGAAGAGAGATAGCAGACTTGCCTCAGATGTACAATCAGTAAGGCCTGAAAGGCCAAATTAAATTAATCTGCTTTCTGCATTCTTTCATTTTTCCAATATTGATCTCTTTTCATTTCTCTGAATCTAGTTGCCTCTCACCTTTTCACTAACAATGATTATTTCTGAGTTTTTTTTTTCCTACCTTTAATCTTCTTTCCTTTTTTCTCTATCTTCTCAAGGAAGAATCTTGCTCAGAAAAGGCAAGGATTAGATAGAAACTGAGATTGACCCTCAAAAGAAAATATCAACGTTGGTTATTTTTCCAAATAAATAATTGCAAATGATTTTTATTGCTCCCACTACTATTAAAACTAAAAGACATTTTGTTATAACATTGTTGATTTATCTCATGCCTACGCCCTTCAGACATTTACTGGGATCAAGTATTATTATTACTTTTATGAGAACGAATAAGATACTATTAATTTGGAAATGAAATAATAGTACTTTCTCTTTTTATGATATATGTTCCCTGCAAAGAACTTAACATTTTTGGGCATTTACTATTTATAAATCGAAATGACACACTTTTTCCAGTATCCGAATAATTCCAGAAGTGGAGCTGAGAAATGCTTTACTGTTTTACTCCCGCTTCAAAGAAAATAAGGAATTCTAAGGCTCATTTTTCTTGACCCCTCACAATTTTAGGTATTTTATTTCAGTTTCTTACATGTCAAACTTTTCTCACACTACTTTACAAATGAACTTTATGCCTTCCCTAATTTTCTATTACCTTGAAGCTATTTCCTGTCTGGGACTTTTAACAATAAAAAAAATGCACATCGCTAACTTTTTAAAACTTAAAGGTAGGCGTGCAGTATCAAAATTCGTCTCCGTCCAATCTCTCTGGAGGCAGTAGAGAAATTACATACCTGCTGAATGCTGAACACCAAACCATCAGCTTTATGGAGTGGGCCAATGCATTCATTTGGCATCTTTTATTTGGAAATATTGTAAAGAAAGAAAAAAGTAGAAAGATTTACTATTAAAACTGTTAATAGATTTAAAGATAGAGATTAAAGGCCCATATTTTTCCTAATTAAAATTTGTAGGTAGAAAAGAGTTTACTTTTTTTTTTTTTTTGAGACACAGCCTGGCTCTGTTGCCCGGGCTAGAGTGCCATGGCGTCAGCCTAGCTCACAGCAACCTCAAACTCCTGGGCTCAAGCAATCCTCCTGCCTCAGCCTCCCAGGTAACTGGGACTATAGGCACGTGCCACCATGCCCTGCTAATTTTTTCTATATATATTTTTAGTTGTCCAGATAATTTCTTTCTATTTTTAGTAGAGACAGGGTCTCGCTCTTGCTCAGGCTGGTCTCGAACTCTTGACCTTGAGTGATCCTCCCACCTCAGCCTCCGACAGTGCTAGGATTACAGGCATGAGCCACTACGCCTGGCCGAGTTTACTTTTTCTAAAATCAAGTAGCAATGGTCAATATAAAGAAATACTGAGCATTGCTTGGTTTTTATTCTGCATAATCTGTTAAACTATTTGCATCATAGACTACAATTTCTTCGGCCAACATATACTTATTTCTCAGATATCTGACTCTATTTGACCTTCTTATTTAACTTTTGCAGCTGAACATTAAAAGTTTTTAAACATTAAAAAAAAAAATTTTGACCTAAACATAATAATGTAATAGTTTTAATGTTTGGGAAGTCATAAACTACTGAGATTCACTTTCCACCTTTTGCATGGTTCCTGTATAAAACTATAGAAATTACCTAACGGTCGAAAGTTCCTGGGAATACCTAGTATAAATGGAGTCCTTCTCCTTTGCAGCTGAGGGCTGGAGAAAATAGTTTTCTGTCACTTTCCCAGAAATGACTATCTTGAGAATTTCAGTCTGGGAGACTGGAAGCTACTGTTCTTGGTGACAGCCTCCTCTCTTCTGCCAATGAAGGTTCATTCTTTGCCTTGATCTTTCCAACCTTGCCTCACTCTTAACAGTGCCTGTCAATCAAGCCCTTTATTCAGTGAGCCAGATAGACTTTAAATCCCTCCAGCTACCCTGGGTTTGACCTCATCCCTTCCTGGCCCATACCTGCACACCAGCTTTTATTATTACTCCTTTCAGATTCTCTTTTTCACACCAAGACACACTTTCAATCTAAAATTTCAGCAATTTGTTTTATCTCCTGAGAAGTCCATGGTCTAGTCCAAAGTTCCTTTTTACCTCTGCTTCTTCCCTTCCACATTTTCCCTTCGCTTTCACATGACGGGCGTAGAGGTGTTTTTTGCCTTTTTCTCCTGCTGCTTACTTACAAACTTCTAATGAGTCACTCACCTTTCGCTCGTACATGATTTTCTCCACATATCTGTTCCTCCTTTAACTATATCTCCAGTACACCTGTTTACCAGAAAGAGGTAAAGTCCTTCAAACACTCATGCTCCTGATTTAACCACTTGTTTCTGATTGTGCTTTATTTCTCATTTTACTTTAAGCTTACAACTATTAATATTTTCTGAGTTTTCTCTTTCCTTTGCATACAAATGCTCCCATGAGACTTGTCGACCTGGCCTCTCATTGTCACCTGTCGTCTAGCTCAGCATCTTTTCTTGCCTTTTTTTGCTGTGCTTGTATTTTACTGACATATGTACACTATATCAAGAATTCAACTTACTTTAATTCTAAAACAAATTTCTTAGCCCACAGTACTAGGAAACCTTTTCAATACATGCACCAACTAGTTAATAACTTTAATTCTTCTCTATTTTATTTTTGAATTCTGTATTTGTCACAAAGATGTCTCCTTTTCTACAGTTGTTTTCGTATGCACTAGCTTTATTTCATACCTCAAAGTGAGTTTCTTTCCACATTCTTGACTATTTTTCTCTGTCATACGATAATCCAGTTGCTTCTTGTGTCACAACTATTTAATGTTCTCTCTAGCCATTTTGTTCTAAATTTTAAAAATCTGTTATTTAATTTACTGAAGAATTATAATAATGCTTAAAATTGAATTAAATTATCATTAACATGACTTTAACATATTTTTATTACTAACTAAAGTCAAAGAAAACAAAGATAAATTTATATTTGAGTTACCTAAAATCCGAGGACTTTTACATAAAAAAGTGGTTTTCCATTTTGTTTGGAATTTTCCATTCTTTCTTCATTTTTATTTTATCTGGACACATTGTGTCCTCCCCTCCCTTTTTTACAGCTAATTTCTTGGGATCCAATAATAGGAATTAAGAATCTTTTGGGTTCTTTTTGGTTTGAGATATATTCTTTAAAAAATTCATACCTTAATTTTACTGACATAGTTAATATTCACTTGCAACGGCATGGCTTAAATTATTGTCTATTTTAGCTTTCCATAAGGACTCAGATTATAGGTGCTTGGGAGTTATATGACTAAGCAACAATTGCTTGTTCAATCTGAGCATGAGGAATTCCATGACGTGTGTTTTACTTATATACATGTCGTGCCTGTTTTTGTCAAGAAGGTGAATAGGTTTTATTGCCAAGCCACAGCAGTTCAATCATATTTAATGAAAATTTGGGAAATGGTCTCTGTTTTATGATTACCAAAATAATATTAATCAAAAATTCCATAGAAATAGCTCTTATCATGCATTTCTTCAACTTTGCTAAGTCAAAATTTCAATTCACTTATTTTTATTTTACAATGGTAGCAAAGCCTCTTCAATTTTTCCAGGTATGAAGTAGGGTTAATCTTTTCAAGCATCACTGAATTAAACGTTTCTAGAAAATCTCTTTCACCTTAGAAATCCCTGGGAATTATGAAAGTTTGGAGGTTAAAACTAGTTATTTATGAATTAGATAATTATTCAAAATTTTATTTTCAACTGATGTTTTAAAATTTCTCTGTGATTACTCTTTTCTTTGTTTTTTTTTCAATTATTATTAGGCCTACTTAACTTTTCAATTAGTTATATATAATAATTACCTGAGTGCATTTTAATCTTTCTATAAATAAGAAAACAAAAATAAAATTAGCTTTGCTACCATGTTTTCCTTGGATATAGACTAACAGTTATATTATTGTGTGAAGTTAGCAACCTTATATATAATATACTCTAAAAACAGTGGTACTTAGAAATTCTCATATTCTCCCATCAATTGTTTGTACATGTAATTACATTTCATGTTATTTGTGTATTGCATTCACCTTGTGTTTTTGGTGCTGTTAAAATGTTTATTCCATTTTCCAGATTATTCCTTTCACCATTCCGTTTCTGAATAAAAAAGAAACACTTAAGTATTGACTTCACCCAAACCTAAGCACTGGAACAGAAGGACTCTGCTGCCCTGGGATTGTATAATTAGGATAATCATTCCTACTGTCTCGAGATGGCACACGGATATTCCTTCCATAGCTGCTTTCCCCCAACGCTAAGGACTTTCTAGCTCTTTTGTTTTGAATAAATTATTTGGGGAAACAGTGCAGATGTATTGGGTTCCCAGGCACTGAAACGTGAACCCAAATCCTACCATCCTAGTAACTGGAAAACTTGTTTTTAAGAAAGCCGTCAAGTTAGACATCTAGGTGTTTCTTTCCCCTTTTAGATGGAGATGTAACAGTTAACTTTGAAAATTCAAACGGGCACATGATACCCATCGGAGAGGAATCTACCCGAGAGGAAAATATAGTAAAGTCTGAAGAAGGTAATGGCTCTGTTTCTGAAAAAACACCACCTCTGGAGGAAAAGGCAGAAGATAAGAAAGGTAAAATAAAAGAGAACCTGTATTATTTACTTTAGTACAGCTCAATGTCTAGAACCAGGTCTTGGGCTCCAAACAGGGACTCTAAAACCAGCAAATTCTGCTGAGAGAAGGTTTATAAATACAAAGAAGAGAGAAATGATAACTAGTGAAGAGAAATGGGATGATTTTCTCAGGTAGATGCATTTTTTAACCATACTATTGATTTTTTTATTATTAAAGAGGGTTAACTAAAGGTAATAATCTGAAGGAGTAGCCTCTTTAATCGTTAGAGATGTTTGAGAATACTATGCTTTTCTTAAGAGCTTTTTCTCAGGATCTTAAAAAAAAAGTGAGAAATCTGAACATCTTTCTCTGCTGGTTACAGCTGGCCCCTGTGGGCAGCTCAGCATGGAGGAATATCAAACCCCACGTGGCTCTTTCAGCCCAACACTTTCTCTCCAGCAGTGGGAACTTGGCATGCGACATCTGCATTCCCAATATCGTAGGTTCTAGACATTTCTGAGAGAGACCCAGGAATAGTTCCCAGAGACGCCAGGACTTTGGTTGCTCTGTTTGTTGTCTGATTGTCACAGTCCCTGCTCCGAGGGATTTGCCTGTGCAATTGGCTATTTCAAAATGTGCCAGAGGCAATTTTGCGATTCCCTGAAGGCTTCTTTAGAGACTTTGGTTTCTAAAGTGAATATGCTGTGGTAGAGTGAGATACCCGCAAAAATACATGTCTATCAGGGACCCCCAGAACCTTCATGAATTTTTGGTCATGGATTGATTACATCTCAATACCAATGCTATAATATGCAGGAGGAACCTCAGGGCCTCAAATTTATGCAAACCTGAACTGAAACTCCCATTAGGAAAGATTTTGTTGGGAGATCTTAGATGACTCCATGTAGCATAGAAGGGAATCCTCGGAAAATAGCCTATTTCCTGTTTTATAATGCCTGCCTCTGAGTCAGATGGCCAAATTTTGTCAAACCTAGTTTGAGTTCTGCAGGCATTTTGAGAGGGCTTAGGAACTTCTCTTCCTCTCTTCACCTCAATTCTCCAAAAACAAAGGGAACAAAAGAGTATTTGATGGCCCTATTAAGCACACAGCTGTAACTTAAAATCATCTTCTCTGGAAGTCTATAACCATTTATTATTTGCATATAAATTCATCTTTAAAAGTTTTAGGGGCCAAGTGTGATGGCTCACACCTATAATCCTAGCCGAGGCAGGAGGATTGCTTGAGCCCGAGAATTTGAGGTTGCTCTGAGCTATGATGAGGCCACTGCACTCTTGCCCAGGCAACAGAGCAAGAGACCCTGTCTCAAAAACATTAAATAAAATTAAACATCTGTTCATCTAACTCACCTACTCCTTTAGCTTGAAAAACAAGTTTTAGAAGCTTATGTTAATAATCTGTTGAAAATTCATTATTTTGCTTTATTTCATGGAGCTTTACTTAGCCTTGTCTCATTGAAAAAACTAGTTAAGCTTATGAACACCAATTATGAGAAATTAACAAATTGTAACGATAATGTTCCTGGAACATACAGAGAAAGTAGACTTAAATACATTTGAAAGGGATTTAGTTGAAAGTATTAATGTAAGTAGTGACATTTTTTGGTTTTTGTTTGTTTTTAAGTCTTACTGTCCTGTCTCACCAAACTGTTAAATTTCAAATCCATCTGTGGTTTGTCCCTGGTGCAGACTTCACGTTCCAGAATCACATCCTTCATCACGTAACAGCGCCACTTCTGGCGCTCGCCTCGTCCACGTGGGGTGTCAGTCACTGGACTGGCCAGACTTCAAAGCAAGTGTTTCCCTTATCAACATAATAAAAGTTGCTGACAGTTTTATGTGAATTCACCAGCAGGCCTTGATGTTCTAGAAAGAAGATGGCAGACCTTCTAAGTCTGTGAATAGCTGAGGCGTTTTTCTTTTCTTATTCTTTACTTAGAATTGGTACATTCAGTTCTCTCTGGTCAGATAAGTTCCAAGAGAACCCCTTGCTTGGCTAGGCAGTACCTAAGGCGACGGGCGTGCCGGAAGGGCTGCGATGCCACTCATGAGGCCACGCAGCCCCCTCCCACTATGCGGACAGTGCACACGCCAGAGCCACCCTGATAATGAGAAGAAATGGGTATGAAACCACTTCCTGAGACTGAAATGAATATCACCCATAACTAATATTATGGTGTATTATGTTAAATAGGAAATGCCTCATGAACAATTTATAAGTCAACAGTTTATTTTTCTGGAAAGACACATTTAATTCTGAAAACTCACCTAAGACTGAGTTTTGCCTCTGCTCCTCTTCTGGTCTCACTCGTCGTGTGAGCTCACTGTCATGCAAGCCTACCATCTCATGATCTTAATTCACCCTTTATTTGGGGAAACAGTGCTCCCTTTCCTTCTGCATTAAGGCAGCTTACTCAAGAGCATTGTTTTGTCTATTAATTGGCTATATTTGCAAAGCCACATCACATGCCTTTAAAATCCTAGAGATTTATATCACTCTATAAGACAATATCTCAGTACTTTAATATTTGAAACATCAGTGTCAAAGAAAGCAAAACAATTGGTAAGTGATGTCCTTTGCACTCGCTCTGTGGGTAGCTTCTAGCCAAGACAGGCGGGTATTTCTGGAGCTCCTGAAGGCACTTGACTTTATAGTCAATACAGTGGTCTTAGGCCTCCTCTGCAAATGCTGGAGACTTCTTCCTTAAGGTCTTCAGGGCACTTAGTCTTCCATTATTGTTTCTCAGCAAGTGCCCTTAAATATATAAGAGCAGAAAAAATGTCCTGCTCTCTGTGAAATGTAGCTTGGTGTTAAATAGGAGAAATCTGAAAATTGATATTATTTCTATTGAGTTATTGTAAAGGGTTTTCCGTGAATTAACAAATTATGAACACTTATTTGTTCCACAAAGAATAATGAGGGTCTACCGTGGGTAAGACTGTACTGGGGCCTAGGAAAAGAGGAGTGAATGAAAACTGGCCTTTGCCCTCAGGCGGATCACAGCCTATGAGGAGACCAGCATGCAAACAGGCAATTGCAGTACGAGATGCCAAGTGCCATGCAAGACCCAAGTGCAGTGAGCCAGGGGAGCTTGCAGCAGGGGCCACCGCTGGTTCTCAGAGAAAGACATTTCTAAACTAAGGCCCAAAGGAGACAAGGAAGTAGTCGAGTGAAGGAGGGGAGTGGGGCAGAAAACCATGCTACGCAAGGTGAAGAAGGCACGCGGTGCCTGGCCTTGCTCTGAGTATTGCTGAACTCAACACTTCAAGTGGCCGGAGGAGCCACACGTGGACATCTGGGAAACAGCTTATCTTCCTGACGGCGTTGCTGTGACGCACGGCGTCCTTGTCCAGCCAGAATGAATAGGCAGCCCTTCTTAACCTCTTCTTGAAATGATAACCCTCATATCCTGCCTTCAGATCATACGATAATAGTAAAAATTACGACTTGACTTAATTCCTTACCTCCCAGATAGAAGTGAAGAGTCTGTTTTCTACTGGTTTGGGTGTCAATAACTAATAGCCGGACAGTGACATTCATGAATAGACAGGATGCTGAGAGCATTGTGTTTGATGGGATATAAAATTTCAGACAAAAGGAGTTTGTAATTTGGTCAGAAAAACATACAATTTGTGCACTCACATGCACCCCCCACACAAACACACACAACTTAGGAATCACCAGAGTGACAGACACTCACAGGTAGGTGGTAGAGTTCGAAGAGTGAGGAGGTGTGGGCCGTCTTCCCAAGGAGTCAGGAGAACGTTTGTGTGCGTATGTCCATCTTCTCCCCAGCAAGGATTGTCCTTCCCAACTGTCACAGAGCCACCCATCTCCTCCTTCCCAAACCCAGAAGCCAAATGCTTTGCTGTACAACTTTAGAATGTAAAATCTTAGGCAGAAAGAAAAAATATCCCTCAGTGATATGCCGTGAAGTGAGAAGATAAGACGTGTGGGCTTATGGTATGAAAGAGGGTTAAGATCTCAAGTGTTGCAGATGAGTTTGGTCTCACCATGGACAGTATCACTGGGCTTGGTCTCCACACATTTCGGTATTATGCTAGGGGCTAAAACTACAAAGACGTATTTAAAGAATAGACTTGGGCCCTATGTCTAAGTCAATGTGTATTTGTAGTTTGTACGTTAAAATAAAATGTTTTAGGTGTGTATCCACTTGTATCATTCTCAACACTAACTGACTCTTGTGATTGCCTTGGCTGGTTCAGAACAGCCAGGTTTGGAGGGTCACTACATATGATAATAAGCAGCTTAGGTGAGGAGATGAGATGTATAAACAGAAAGGCAAAAAGTACAAAGTAGCCTCTGATAAATGTTGAATATGTGGCCTGCACAATAAGGCCGTATGAATTTAGAGGCGGGAAAGGTCAATTTGGGCCACAGCGACTTGTGGGGTATTTCATGGCTGAGGCAGGATAAAAGGTGAACTTTTAAAGAAAAGTTTTATTGATTGCCTACAGTAACTTAAGTCATTGTTATGGTGGTTATATATGTGTGGATTGGTGGGGGGAGTGGTAAAAAAAAAAAAGATGTTTAATATTTCACACTCAGTAAGAAACAAAATAATAGAAATAATAATAAAATGTGATATATTCCAATAGTAAAACCATTTCTTGCTGCTTCATTAATGGGAGGACATACCCAGTGAAGGCTTAGTCTTGTCTTAACGCTGTCATATGTTTTTCATTGTGCCCATTTTTAAAGAAGTGCTGCTTAGCTCTTTGGACCAGAACCATATTTTAGTTTATTTTCCTTTCAATCAGTCACTGTTAGAAAAAATGGGATGAGAATATATGAATGAACCTTCAGCATCTCCACTTTCTTTCAGTAGCAGGGGACTGATAGTCTTTTTCTGCCATTTATGCAAAATCTTGGCAGAGGCTCCTGTTATTAGCTATGAGTTTTTATATGAATTTTAACTTTTGTCTTTTCAAAACATTATTTGTGTTTGCATTACAGAACAAACACAGATAATTTTTGGATTCTGTACCCTCTGTACCTATAGCTGTGACAACATTTGAGAAGGGCAGAGGAAGTTATTGTAGATAGGAAGCTGCCACTGTACGGGGAGAGCTTGAGAACATTTTAGAAAATGGTTCATTCTTCAGCACGTTGTACCTCATGTAAAAGATTCTCCAGAGTCTCCCTTAGCTTAGAAGAGATTGATTTTTGACCACAGTAAGACTGAACACAAATCTTTTTCTGATTGATCGGGCTCGAGTTCTCGAAGGTAGCTAGTCCAGTGGTAGCTGTGGCTGTCGGTCCTCACCCCACAGCACCGGGTGGAATGTGCTCATCCGCCACCCTCCGGGGGCCTTCAACTTTGTTACGTTTGTTAAATTTAAATTTAGCAGTGAATGCCCACGTCATCATCCAGTAACCACAGATTCAAGGCTGGACCTAAGGCCCCTGACCTGTGGACGTCTATACTCATCCTTGACGTAACTTCATCAAAGTAGCTTGCATAACCCAGTTTTATCAAAGCAGTGATTAATGTACCTGGAGAGTACACCCCAGTTTGTCTTTCAGCCTTTGTTTTTACCCCAAACTTTGCTCTTTCTGGTGCAGAACTCCACGTGGGGTCCCAAGGGCCAAGCAGCTACGCTTTGTATCACTGTTGTCATATGTCTTGCTCCTAGTTTTTATATGGTGTGTGTCTGTATCAGTCTGCCTCTGTTCACTTTCTCATTTATAGAGAACACTGAAAAACACTCTGAAACACCGGCAGCTCCTGCTCTACCTCCTTCAGCTCCTCCTAAGCCTAAACCCAAACCTAAACCCAAAAAAACACCTGTGCCTCCAAAAGGGGCCACGACTGGGGCCAGCCACAAAGGTGACGAAGTGCCTCCAATTAAAAAAAATACCAAGGCTCCTGGTAAGCAGGCCCCCATCCCTCCACCCAAGCCAACAAGCCGAAACACAACCCGAGAGGCTGGTGAGTATGCCCCCAGTGCCCTGTGGGGTTGAGTCTAGCGTGCTTGGCTCTGGGATGAGGCTAATTGTTTCTTCTAGATGTGATGCTCTTTTGGGGTATTAGGACATAATACCAGAGGATGCAGCTTCGATACAAAGAATGCCCAGGAGATTCCTTTGTTGCTGTCTAGCAAAGAAAAGTCAACCCATTGATTAGCTCACCTCCTTAGTTTCATCTTGAGTATGTACTATCTGCATATGAGACCCAGTTGAAGGGTGCAGGGAGTAGCATGCCTGATGAATGACAGTGATCTTCTAGAACATTATTTAGACATTGACTGACCTGCCTATTTGAGTTTATGGGTGGCTTTTTGGCTTGGGTTTTCTTTCAAAATATCTTAGGTTTGCATATAAAAATATGACACATATCTTTGGCATATTTGCTGGATGTCAGTGTCTTAAGTTTCCAGCATCCATAGTTATCTTCCCTTCTGATAAATGACAAAGCTCCACTCAACTGGTTCAGCTCCACCCACCTACTTTCTACCATAGTCTGAACGGTTTCAGTCTAGTTGAAAGTTACCCACTTAGTCCCCCACCACTCCCCAGAGACTTCAGTGTGTCATAAGGCAAGCCATGTAGTGTGGTGTGGTTACAAATTGCTATCACAGATCACCAGCGGATGTTTGACTGATTTACAGTAACTTCATGCAATATGTATCCAGCCTTCCTTTCCAGTCAGATATGCTTAATGCAAAGTGGAGCTCCCATTCTTCTAGTGAAGTGGAATAAAGATGGCTACTATGTCATCTAACTTTTAAAAGGATGTTGATCGAAATCCATAAGCCCAGTGGCTTTTCCCCATTATCATGTGCATAAAAGTTCTCCTGTGCTATAGCAAATCTTGTTTTCCTTAAAATCAGCAGCAATGTTCTATTAGTTGACTACCAGGATTTGCCTTGGTGTTGATCTTTTTTCCCCTCATAATTTATACCCACAATGCTCGAATTCAGAGAGTGGTTTAGTTGACAGTGTAACAGATCTCTGAATGCAAATGGATGTCCCTCTCTTCCTGCCTTTGAACTTTAGCTTCTGGGTCTCTTCTAATAAGTTCTAAAATGAAATGTTTCGGAATGATGCGCCTGCAGTGCCCATGGGCCATCTCCTCAGGGACCAGCTGTCCTCACCTATCAGCATTCATGCTTGGTGGGTTCTGTGTGTGTTTCCCAAACTGCCTGCACACCCTGGGAGCAGTGCTCGAAGTGAGGAAGGCACTGATCTACTTTTTAAAGAGAGCCCCAAACCATCACTCTGTCGCTGGGGATTAAGATCCTGTCTTGCATACACTTCCCACTTCCTCATTCCCCACGTAGTATCGGCTCACTGTGAACTTGGCGTGGACTCCATTTACTTCTCTCAGAAGAAAGCTGATGATTAACGCAAGAGCAGGGGACAGCTTTCATGAGAGATTTTGAGTTATTTCCAGATATTTTACTTGAAGATTTATTAATAGACTCATGATGTTCCTAAGAGAATAGTACAGTCATTTTATTCGTTGTATAATAAGAGGCCCAGCAGACCGTTAGTGTAAATAAGAATGTGGCTATTCCAGGGACTATCACAGAGAAACAGAGGTGGCATTGAAGTATACCAACAAGCCCATCGTCCAAGGATTCTTTGATCAAATATGGATAATATTCCTTCAGAATCCTACTTATATTTCATGTGTAATTGTGCACAATTCTCTGCATGCTGACTTGGTTTCATTTGAATAATGTTGATCTTTTGGAAAAGTTAGTTTAAATGTAGCTCTTGATTTTTAGTCCAATGTTTTATATTGTTAAAAGAGCTATCAGTTAAGTTTCTTCCTCTTTTAGTAAGTTAGTATAAGCCTCCAGATAACCAGATATCAGTTTAGAACATTCAACTGCTTTTCCAGGCAAGTAAGGTTAAATCTTCCTTATTTATTCTTTCTCATTGTTACACACTACTAACAACAAAAGTACTTAACCGTGGAGAGGTGGCATTTCTTTTTTTAAAAAAAATCATGGCCTTAATTTAAAGTAATTTAGGCAACATGGTTGGTTTCAGCAAAGTCCTGTCATTTTAGAAGATTCTTAAGAAAAAACATAATGTGGCTTGAATTTGCACTCCAGACATTGAAAAAAAAATATCTTTTTCCTTAAGCCAGGCTACTATCAACTTTTCTGTTAGAAAAGAAGGAATTTTCTTTTAAAAAATTATTAGAAGTGATATATGGAAGGGATTCTGTTTAACTTACCAAGGAAAATAATTGAGCATGTTTAGGCATGAAATCCTCATTATCTTTGTTGTGAAAAGTAAATTTAGAATGGACTTAGCTTGAAGGAGTTTGCTTAATGAGTTTGACTTGTAAGCAAGTGAAGGTTGTTAACTATAGAGATATATTAACAGGTCCAGATTTGGGGAAGGAGAATTCTAATTATTACTTATACCTAAAATAATAAAGACTCCAAACCATAGGGACTCCTTTTAAGGCTGGATTCTGTTGCTGCATGAGATTGGCTTCTTTAGTATATCAGAATTAATGACGTTTTACATCTCATTGTCTTCATCTCTTAACCTTCTCTCCACTTCAATAAAGTTATAACTGGAGGTAAGTTACAATAGCATCTGTATGGACGAGGATTGGCTCCACAGTGTGAACAAGATATTTTCTGATAGATCTGTGAAAGATAATTCAACTTCTCATGAAAAAGAAGGAACATACAACATTATAATAGAAGCAGCAATGAGGAGAAATGTATAGATCATAAAGATCACAAAACAAAAGAATATTCTCATAGGAGTTTAAATGTATATCCTAAGATGACATAAAGAAAAGGATAATTAACCTTTTTTTCCTGAAAATGGTTTGGTGGAAGGTGGCCCTATCCAGAAGTAGGTAAATATACCAGGATGATCCTTTGATGAAGATCCTCTTGGAACGTAAACCACATAAGCCTAAGGAAGATTACATTTGCAAAGGTGGGGTCAGAAGACCTTAGAATGATATTCTTTCCATTCAAATTATTTAGGTGCTACCCACGTAATATTTTTTGTAAAAAGGAAGTTTTTCCTGCCTTCTGATATTTTGAAGGGCACTTGTCTTTCCTGCGTGGCATGTGTCCCCTGTGTCCCATCACTACTGCCGATGAAAGTACGGACCAGCATGGCGAGTTTCTCCAGAGCTGTGGGAACAGTTGGTTTGGAGTTTGCTCTTTTTTTTTTCCCCCCAAACAGGGTCTTGCTGTGTCACCCAGGCTAGAGTGCAATGGAGCAGTCATAGCTCACTGCAGCCTCGAACTCCTGCACTCAGGATTTTCCTGCCTCAGCATCTGAAGTAGCTGGGACTACGGGTGCTCACACTGTGCCCATCTAATTTTTTTTTTTCTGTAGAGATGAGGTCTCACTATACTGCCCAGGCTGGTCTTGGACTCCTGGCCTCTCCTGCCTTGGCCTCCCAAAGTGCTGGGATTACAGGCGTGAGCCACCACGCCCAGGCTGGAGTTTGCTGTTTTAGCACTAGGATGAATGAATGTGCTTTTGACCCAGAAAGGAGCTGGCGATATATACCCCAGCTGCTTCTGAATGCGGGCTGGCACTCCACTCCCAGAGAGACATCAGAGAACATGTATAATTTATGATGAGCCCAGTTGTGTACCACACCAGCTAGCTACTGATGTCTGTCCTCTACACACCATGATACCCCTTCTTCAGATAATACGGGGCTTTTTCAGGTGACCCATGGGACAAGGAGCTGAGGATTTCCCTTTGGCTGGCCTAGGTAAAGACTAGAGGAGGGAGACAACAGAGGGCACTTGTCCCTCAGAGTTTTGCCATAGGCATCACTTGCTTCCTCCTAGATTGGAGGCAGAAAACAAGACCATTGTCATCATCACCCTATTTTCTCTCATTTATTTGTTCAACAGATTTTAAAGGGAACATTTTAAATGCCATTGACAATTATAGCTCGGTTACTTTATTTAAAAAGCATCGTACATATTCTTTGATTTTTTAATGCAGAATCTCTCTATTGTAGCTGGTTCTTCTCATTCAAAAAAACCAAGTGGCTCCAAAGCATCAGCTTCACCATCTACTTCATCCACCTCCTCTCGTCCCAGAGCTTCAAAGGAGACAGTTTCTAGCAAAACAGGGACAGTGGGGACTACAAAGGGCAAGAAAAAAACTGGCAAGCAGCCAACGACTTCTCGCCTGTCCTCAGACACAACCGCTTGTGGCGCATCCGACCTTACGGGAGAGCCTTCGGAGAGCGGAGTGGAGGGTCTCGCACCCGAGCAGACTGTCTCTGGGGCTGAGGAGCAGACCACAGGCAAATCCAAGTCTGTGGTCCCTCCGCCCCCTGTGGCTCCACCGCCTTCTCCCCCCGCCTCTCCTCTCCCTCTCGAGGATCAGTGCATTGTCGCCCCGGACACTCCACTTGTCCTGGTCAGCGTTGGAGCTGACCTGCCCGTCTCTGCCTTAGACCCAAGTCAGCTTCTTTGGGCTGAAGAGCCGATGAACAGAACCACTCTCCACTCAGGCACTGGCTTAAGTGATAGCAGAGAAAGTGCAAAATGGTGAGTCGGGCACAAACCCCATGTTCCACTGAGTACTAAAGGTCACTGATGGATTCTGTTGGAAACGAAGGAACCTAGTTTGTTTTCTTTTATAATTTAACCTCCTGAATGTTAGGTGTGCACATACATGACCCAGGCCTTGGTTTTTCAGAGCCCTCGCCCTGGGAATGCCTGCGACTGCTGGAGGCGATGACATTGGTAACACCAATAAACACCGCTTCAGATCTGTGGTTTTCACGTACCTTTAGAAACTGCTTCTGCACTGCTCGGTGGTCCTTGTTTTTGTCCCTAGAGAGTTCCCTTCTCTTCCCTCACAGTTTTTATTTTAAATCTTTACCACTTGGGTCGAGATTGCTCATCCACTGCTGCCCACCTCATTTTAGCAAGTTACTTAGGCTTCTCCTTCTCCAAGGGCATAACGACCATCAGGAAAGAACTCAGATTCGAACTCCTTTTTCTCCCACCAAAGTGGCCCCCTTTCTTGTCCCTTTAATTCCCCACCCGGCTCAAATGTTACCTCCTCTGTGAAGCCTTCCAGTGCTTCTAGACAGAATTGGTCATTGTGTCTCCTATATTCAGAAACCTCTTTTTTCCTACGTATGGGACAGAATAGCCAGCATGTCTTATTTATTGTTGTGTCCCCAGCAACACATTCAGAGTCTAGTATACTGTAGACACTCAGAAAATGCACGGTGAATTATTGAATGAAGATGAAAAAATAAGCGAAGGTGGTTATAGGAAAGTTAGCCTACTTCAACATGGTGGAAGCTATGTTGAACATGAGATGAACTAGGTGCTAGATTTTTTAAATAGGACATAATGGAAGATAAAAGGTAGTGGTCAAGTAGGCTTCATTTCACTTAAGAAGGTAACCAAACAAAATGAGCCAAGGAACTTGATGTTGCCCGCCCCACCACCCAGATTCCCAGGCCAGAAACTGGGGTTCATTTTAGGGTCCTCATTCTCCTTCCTTCCTTGCATCTTATCACTCACAAATCCTATAAGTATTCTACTTGCAGATATATAAGACATGTTAGCGCTACTACCTGTCCACAGGTATGAAGGGAGGTCTGTCAGAGTGTAGTAGACACAACTATCAGTTCTGTCTAGGGAAGGCTTGGAGTTCTTGAATCCAAACTCTTCTCTCCTGTGTTGAAGAATAAAACCTGTATTCACTCTTCAAATCATTTAAAAGGTTCTATTTCAAAAAACTTTGTCATGCTAGACTTTTTAAAAAAAATTATTATATTAATTAAAGTAGTTGTGGTCAAGAGACTAAAATATCAACTTTAACTATTTAATTGCTGATAATAACAACGTTCATTCATTGAATACTTATTTAATGTCAGGAACTAAGCACTGTATATATATTATCATTTAATTTACAGATGTCTTCCCTGAAGTATCCCCATTTTATACATAAGAAAACTGGCACTCAGAGAGATAAATAGTTTTCCCAAGGTTGCCCACTTAGCAGTGGCAAAGCCAGAGTGCAGACCCAAATTCTATACTCTGAATAACTTTATAAGTTTTCCAGAGCAATTTCTTTTGCTTCTATTTCTTTTCTGTTAGTTTCTTATTTCTTTGTTTTTATTTTTATCATTTTTAGCACCAAAATTTGAAGGAAAGCCAAGGAAAGATAGATAAATGTCAAACTACAAATTAGTTTATTTGTTTGACATTTTAACAAAAGATAGGGGAAAAGACGATATTGACATGAATCATTATGGTACCTGTCTTAGTCCATTTTGTGCTGCTATGACAGAATACCTGAGACTGGGTAATTTATAGCAAACAGAAATTTATTGGCTCAATGTTCTGGGGGCTGAGAAGTCCAAGATCAAAGTGCTAGCACTTGGCAAGGACCGTCTTGCCCTGTCATCACATGGTGGAAGGTGGAAAGGCAAAGGGCACACCAGGATGAACACACTCCCATGAGCCCTTGTAAAAATGGCATTAATCTACTCGTGAGGGCACAGCCCCCATGACCTAAACACCTCCTGTCAGGCCCTACCTCCCAGCACTGTTGTATTGGGGATCAACTTTTCAACACATGAATTCTGGGGGACACACTCAAACCACAGCAGTGTTTTTAATACTTCCAGCACACAGGAAATGTCTTCATTTAATCATAGTATTTTCCAGCACTGCAATCACTTCCAGCATTTAGAACTGAACATTCATTCTTTTAGCATATATTTTTTGCTTGCATTTTCTGTGCTGGGAAATGTAGTAAGCGCCAAAGATACAAAAATGAGCAAGACAGGGTAGTTGAAAGTTTTTACCAAAATGTCGTCTGCTATGCCCAAGAAGTATAAATATTTAAGATGATGTCTGAATTTTGGAAATAGGTTGAGCATATGCTTTATTGATCAATATACTAAAGACTAGGGTACAACATATAAAATGCTTCCTTAGATAGTCTTAAGCATTCAGAAAGCTCATAGCCAAAGGTGACCTGACTGTCCAGTTCATCTCCACAGACATTCAGGGAGTGCACTTGATTGTGCTAAGCACCACACTGCTGGTGGGGGCTTAATATCCGTCTTGAGCCCCAGGATGTGAAGAATGGTCAGACAGAAGAGGTGCGCATCTGTGACGTTTCTGCTGGAACTATAATCAGAGGGAGAGAGCTCAGGATGTCATTTGACACTGAGGATACTTATGATAGATTTTCCTCTCAGTCAGGTAGCTATAATGTTTTCTTAGAAGAGGTCATAGAGATTTTCTTCTCCATATATTCTTCAAAATTAAAAATTTAAATTACAGTTCATTCTACAGGCATGGTTTGTGTTTGCTCTTGAATTAATGAACCTGGAGTAAGTAGTCTCCCAAATTTCCATCCAAATTCTGTCTTCCTTTTTCAAGTGGGTATTTGAATTAGAATTTCTGGCTCTTAGTCACTAGCTTTACTTAGAACTTTCCCTGAGTTATGTTTAGTCAACTAATGTATGAAAATCTGTCATCTTATGAGGAGACTTCTGTTTGGAATACAAATATGAAAACTTGAACACACTGGCTGCCACACTAGAAAAAAATTTTTTCCCTTGGAGCCGTGGTGTTTTATTACAAAAATAGAATAAAAACTTCAAAAACAAAATAATCTTTTCTAATTTAATGAAAAATTTGTTATTTTTTATTGTTTTCTGTGCATGAGTTTCATGCAACTTGAAAAATAGTTCATGCCACTCCCAAAGTAAAGAGGCATGTGAGTAACATATGCTTCACAAGGCCCTGGGCTCAAAACTAGTGTGAGTTAAATACAACTCACATGGCAGTTAATGTTAAATGGGGCAAGTAGCTGTGTATAAAAATACCTACCTCTATTCCCATATTATAGGCTACTGTTTGGTAAGCTTCCCTTCACTGGCAGCTTCATCAATAACACATATGTCCAGTATAATATAATGCAGAAATTATTATAAGAAGCCCATTTGAAAGCCATATCCAAAAGTGACTTGACTCTGTTCAGTTCATTTCTGCAAACATTTACAGAATGCACTACATCTTCCAGGAACCCTAGGGAAAATAATGAGAGCTAAGTCTTGAATTGATTGATACAAATTTGGAGCATATTTAATATTAAATATAACTTAATATAACTTATAATATTAAGTATAAAATAAAGTATAATATAATGTAACATTTAATAGGTAGAATGGATTTGCTACCTTGGTTGGACAACTCTTTCATGGCCTTCCTGAGTTCCATGAACTATAAATCATCTGCCCTGCTTATTTAATACTGTGCAAAAACTTGTAAGTTGTAAATGTATGCTGAACTCTTTTAAAACTGTAAAACATTATAAAATACAAATGATGAGATTAAAATAATAATCAATATCATAATAAATTAGTAAACAGTGGCATGAACAAATAAAGGGGCTCAACTCTCAAGTATTTTTTGTTTTGCCATCCAGAATGTATCACTAATTAGCATGTCTTTTAAACATGCTGTGGTCACTCATAATGGCAGACTGTTCAAACAAGGATGGCTTCCAGTGGCAATCAACTAAAAATCCACACCGTGGAAACGTTTTCCCATAAAAATAGATCTTCCCTTATTTAGGATGAAACTTCACGCTGTATAAAACAGTATGGTGGTTCCTCAAAAAATTAAACATAGAGTTACCATATGACCCAGCAATTCCACTTCTGTGTCTGTAGCCAAAAGAATTGAAAGCAGGGGCTTGGATTTGTATAGCAGTGCTCATAGTATCATTATTCACAGTAGCCAAAAGGTGGAACAGCCCAACTGGCCGTTGACTGATGAATGGATAAACAAAACGTGGCA
>NW_012150618.1:7121353-7123400 GCF_000956105.1 Propithecus coquereli | reverse complement strand
CAGAAGTAAAAGGAACGAAAGCGATTAACAGTATAGAGCTGGAAAGATCGTCAGGTTTAAACTTATCATCTCACCAAGCAAAAACAAGGGGCCTCTCTGAGGCCCGGAGAGATTAAGGAAATTTCTCAAGGACATGCAGTTACTTAGTAGCAGGACTGGGATTAGAATTTCATTCCTGGGCTCTTTGCCCAATTTTCTTTTTCACATTTTCCCCTGTTTTGTACTTTCTACACTATGTAAGAGAGTATATGCTTGTAGGTTTTTTGTTTGTTTTATTGCCCTTGTTTATGTTTTGCTGTGAAGAAAAATTTAAATCATTGAATAATATTTGCATGAAAGAATAATGCAACATAAGGTGTATCCCTTAAAAACAATATCATCATAGTTTATTATAGTAAGGGGTAAAAAGATGAAGAATTATATACCCATCTCAATAAATGTCAGGTGGCATTAAAGAAAATTTGGGGTATCTTTGTTAAAATCCTAAACAAATCAGGAGTAGAGGGTTTTTTAAAAATTATGCTAAATATCTTAGTATATGGAGAAATCCTAAAGTCGTTTTCTTTAAAAATAGAAGTAAAGATTTCCCACTCATTGTACTAAAAGTCTGGTCACAATTATTTGTAGTGAAGAAAAGTTATAAATATAAATTATGGCAAAGAAATACTGTTATTATATCCAGTTATATTCCTAGAAAACTCTGAAAAATTGATCAGAAATAGTTATATATAGTAATTTCAGCAGGTTCACATGATATAAGATTAATCTATAAAAATCAGCATCATATTCATATAACATTGGCACATAGCAAAAAAATACCATGAAAAAGGGAAGTTGTATTTATAGTAGCAGCAACAACCACATTTTAAATACTAAACTATTCATTTAACTTAAGGCCCAAGAAATCCATTTCCAGAAAATTGTAATGGAACAAATGAAAAAATACATGAGTGAATGGAGAGAAAGAGAGAGAGTAAACATTTCTATCAATGAGAAAAAGTCAGCAGACGGGTTTATCAGATGTGTGGGTGGCATGAAGTTCAAAGGATAACAGATGTACTTTGTAGAATCAGGGCATAAATGATGTGTTAATTCTATAAAGTGAAACCAAATAGAAATAAATGTCGCCTTTTTCAGTGTGGGCCAAAGGAAAACCATCCACCAAGACAGGTTGAGGGGCCTGTGGCCAACATTGGAGGCCCTGATAAAGTTAATGAGAATCACTCTGAGAGCCATCCTGAGAAGTGGCTGTTCGACATCAGAGTGTAGCCTTGCCCAGAACTGGCAGAAATACCGTCTGCAGAGCAAGGCAGGGGACAGCCCCTGGTTGGCTGCATCTGTAAAACAGAGCTAACCAGCCCAACAGCTTGAGAAGATTAAAGGTGGTGATACATTTAAAGTACTTTAGTGCCTGGATCATAGCAAGCACTCAATAAAATTAGTTTCTTATTATTAATTTAAATTATTATACATCTCTTAAACTGTTAAGGCACATCTAAAAGTTAAACCCAATGTTGGCAAGTTTATGGGAAAATAGGACATTATACATTGCTCTTGTGCAGTATTTCTGAAGATTAACAATATGATAAAAGAATTATAAAGCAGTCTTTTTTGTTGCATGGTAATTCCATTTGGGGGACTACATAAGAAGGAAATAATCCAAAAGGAAAGAAAATGCTATGTTTTACAAAGATGCTTATTACAAGGCTATTTATGGCAATGACAGATTAAAACAAACGAAGTGCCTAGAAACAGAGGACTGATGAAGAACATTGTGAGAGGTTGACACCGTGGAATCCCTTAGAGAATCAGTTTTCTAACTGCTTCCTCAAGGATTCCTTGGAGATGATACACACGTGTCTACCAGGAGAGCCAGGGAAGTGTAGGTGTGTGTTTGGGCTGAGATGGGAGGAGACTTCTCTATCCCAGGTTTAACCATCCAACTGAGACATCTTCTGTCTCTCTTATAAATTAGGATTCTACCCCAACACCCAAAAGTTTGAAAGCCTTTGTAAATACGCACACAGACTATATCTATCAAAAATTT
>NW_012150618.1:7110146-7121303 GCF_000956105.1 Propithecus coquereli | reverse complement strand
CACAATAAAAATGAGATTTCATATTTCCCCCTTTGAGAACAAGAATTTAGTCTGTCAGATTTTTCTAATAAGTGAAAAATAGAGAATTTTGAGAGTGCTTAAGCGTTTAACTACAAAGTAGAAATTTAAATACCTCATATTCTGATAAAGTTGACCAGTGTTCATTATTCAAGAAGTTTTTGTTTTGTTTTGTTTTTAGTTAATGAGAGCAGCAGATGTGTGCTTTGCAGTGTGTAGTCTTTTGTCTTTCAGTCGTGTGACATCCAGATTTGAATCCTTCTATTTATATCAGAAAGCAGTCTGGGGGAATCTTCTGAGTCTTGAAATGAAGATCACATTGTTTTTGATATGATATGTTTTTGATGTAAAGCACTACTTTTTATTCTACTCTTTGAAAATTGGCAATCTTTATATAGTTATAGTAACTCTTTAAACCAGAGACTCTCACCAAGCTAAATAATAGAAAATTATTGCATCCTCGCACATCATTTTTCTTCCAAAGAATTCATTTAACTTTCACACCTTCTATCTTCTGTTGTTACTGTAGACCCATAAGAGGGTTTTACAAATGAAGAAATGAAAGCACAGAGAGGATAAATGATTTTGGACTGTTGACACACTCGTTGGGATGTAAATAGGATTGACTCATATATTAATGAAAGAAATACTTTTCTGTGCCACTACCATTCTGGGTGCTGGGATGCAAAACAATGAGAGTCCTACTTGTCGAGGAACCTGCAGGTGTGGAGAAGGCAGACAGGTAATAGGTTATCAAGGTGGAGCATGCCACAAACTCCAGTGGGGTTGTCTTCAGGTCACCATGGAGCAGATAAGGTACGGCAAAGAATTAAACTAAAGGCCCCCAAAAGATTCCTGAAGGAGACAAGGTTTAAGCTGAGACTTGATAGATAATCAGAAGTTAATACAGGTCAAACAAAAAAATGTAGACAAAGTCAAATATCCAGGAGCTTCTCATTCGTAATTCTTTCCACTGAACCCCCATTGCTATGGAAAAATAAATTTGCAAAATAGAGTGTTACCATATTCATTTACTACATGCATTAATATTAGACACCACTTAGTCAAGCTTTTTAATTTCACAGGTGAAGACTGTAAAACCTTGAGATTTAAGTCACACAGCACTGCTCTTCCGTTTCAGTGAGGTTAGCCTGGCCCATGTCTGGTGTCTCCTTTCCCCGGCCTGAAGGAAGCCCATGAAACTTCAGCTCCTTTGGATGGTATTGGTGTCCCTGAGGGTTGCTTCGCATCACCCCTGTGTTTTGTGCCTTTAGCAGTTTCACGACCAAAGACGAGCTGGCACCTCAGCTACTGACTCCTGGGCTGATGGGAGAGTCTTCAGAGTCCTTCAGTGCCATGGAGGACGAAGGCCAGAGGGAGTACCCGGCCAGTGACTCCGACTCCGATGGGCCTATCTTGTACACCGATGAGGATGAGGATGAGGACGAGGATGAGGATGGCAGCGGAGAAAGTAAGACCATTTTCAAGAGATAGTGGGGAGGGTGGGTGGAAGACAGAAGCAGCTGTGTTTCATAAAGAACAAAAGCCTCATTAGGAACCAGCTGTTGAGGTTTTCTTTCACCTCATCTTCCTTTCTCAAATTAGAAACGTGTCTATCCTGAAGTTTTAGCTTTTGGTGATAGGTCTTTCTGGAACATGATGCCACCAGGGTGGGTCTGGCCTTCGTCTATGAGACAGATGTGCAGATTTGTATTTGTACAAAAAATCAAAGCTTTCTAATGACAGAGGCCTTTCTCAGTAAGACCAAAGATGGCCCTTCCACCCTGGGCCATTCTCGAAGAAAGAGCCCCAGAGCAGGATTCATTGGCTTATTCATTGGAGGTGTTCAAGATTTTCACGCACTTACCTCTTCAGAATTAAAAGCAGTCATTCATTCAATGACTTTAAGTGAGATAGTATGCCTTCTAGGAAGGAATGATACTAAAGTGGGTATAGCCTACCATTTATGTATAACTTAGGGAACTAGAAAGTACTGTTATTATATTTTTGTTAACTTTTGAGCAACATGACTCGGGAGGAATTCACTGTGGATTGAATTTATCGATTATGACAAGTTATTATGTGCTCAATTAAACAGCAGTTTGTTAAATTCTTTCTAATTTACATGGAGCAAAAAAAAAAATTGTTATCATCCATCTGGTATAAATTATCATTCACAGAGATTTTAAGGATTCCTGGGTAATTGAGGGTTAAAATATTGGTGTAGAAGGTAGACTCTTTCCCAGCAGGGTGTTACGGGGAGCAAAGGAGAACACGAGGATTAACTGTACAGTATAAGTCAAGGGGCTAAGTTTTTCAAACTTGAAAGAAAAAGCATTGTGCAATCAGTACTTTCCATGATCCACCATATCAGCAAAATAAACTTTAACCATCACTTTCCAAATGATGAGGTGATACTTCCAAGTTTTTTCATGGCGTCCCAATATTTTTCAGAACATTTAAAAAACGAATTCTTCAGTCTTTTCAGAATGAACTACAGCCAACTCAAAAGCTTTTTTTCCTTAGGTTAATTAAGATTCCCCTCTTGCATGTGAATAAAGAATTTGGTCTGGGCTCCGTTTAAAGTTCACGCCACGTGTGACCTGAGCGCCGTTGGCTAAAAGCCACTTTTTCTCTGCATTTCTGCGCTTTTCAACCCTCAGGTGCTCTGGCAAGTAAGATACGACGGAGGGATACTCTGGCGATCAAACTCGGCAACAGACCATCTAAGAAAGAATTAGAGGACAAAAACATCTTGCAGCGGACCTCTGAAGAAGAGAGACAGGAAATCCGACAACAAATCGGAACCAAGTTAGTCAGGTAACTGCTGAAATTTTAGGACAGTACTGACCAATTCCTGCTTTTCTTTCTCCCGTCGTTTCCTGCCTCACTGGGGTCCTTGTGAAGGGGCACATCTGGCCTATCTGGTCTTTTAAAGTTGGCCTTGGATGGTGAACCACTCAAAGAACCTGTCCTTTGCTCTAGCAGGCCAGTGGCTTTGAGGTCTCCAAAACCTACTCCAGGGGTCAATAAACTTTTTCTAAAAGGACCCGTTAGTAAATATTTTAGGCTTTGCTGGCCAGACAGTCTCTGTTGTAGCTGCTCCACGGTGCTGGTTGTTGCGTGAAAGCAGACATAAATAATATGGAAACATGAGTATGGCTGTGTTCCAGTAAAACTTTATTTACCAAAAAAAGTGGCAGGCTGGAATTGGCCTGCAGACCATAGTTTGCCCAGCTCCTGGCCTAATTTGTGGGCTCCCTGGTGTTCCCGTGAACCCGTGAGGTTCTGCACTGGGGGCTGGGAGGCTGTAGAGATACTAGTTAGCTTCAGTGGCCTGGCTCCATCCAACTCAGGTAACCATAGCTCTCATATCTAAACTTCCCCCCTCCAACTTCAAATAAATGAGTCATCTGACATCGCTTTCTGCCTCCAACCATCGTGTTAGGATTGCCGCTTTTGCCACTAGTGACATCGGAAGTCCATTTAACTGGCAGTTTTAATAGAAGTGAGTGTTCGTTCACACCGAAGCTCTCAGTTTTGATGATCAACTTAGCACATTTAAGAATTAGTTATTCTGCCGACTTCTCTCACTCTGCATATACAGCAGGGTACATGATTGGGAGGAGGGAATAGTCTGGAATACCAGAGCAGCATGTGGAGGTAGGAGGACATCAGGCTCCTTGCTTGGAAGAGGTGTGGCGGGAGGGAGAGGTGCATGGAAGGGTTCTGGGGGTCATTGACTGTTTCTCCAGAGGAACGGTAACCCCCTAAGAAACCTTCTTGTAGCCGAGACATGGGAAAAGATTTCAGAGACGGCAGCTGTGGCATCCATATGAAGGGAGGTCTCAGCCTAACAGAGGATCTAGGAGGGGACTGAGAGGGTCTCTGTGCAGGAACCAGTGGTCTCCTCAGTCTGGTCTTCTCACTTCAGCCCTAAGCTTTGACCATTTACTGCCCTAGGAAAGAGACAACAGAAGTAAAAGGAACGAAAGCGATTAACAGTATAGAGCTGGAAAGATCGTCAGGTTTAAACTTATCATCTCACCAAGCAAAAACAAGGGGCCTCTCTGAGGCCCAGAGAGATTAAGGAAATTTCTCAAGGACATGCAGTTACTTAGTAGCAGGACTGGGATTAGAATTTCATTCCTGGGCTCTTTGCCCAATTTTCTTTTTCACATTTTCCCCTGTTTTGTACTTTCTACACTATGTAAGAGAGTATATGCTTGTAGGTTTTTTGTTTGTTTTATTGCCCTTGTTTATGTTTTGCTGTGAAGAAAAATTTAAATCATTGAATAATATTTGCATGAAAGAATAATGCAACATAAGGTGTATCCCTTAAAAACAATATCATCATAGTTTATTATAGTAAGGGGTAAAAAGATGAAGAATTATATACCCATCTCAATAAATGTCAGGTGGCATTAAAGAAAATTTGGGGTATCTTTGTTAAAATCCTAAACAAATCAGGAGTAGAGGGTTTTTTAAAAATTATGCTAAATATCTTAGTATATGGAGAAATCCTAAAGTCGTTTTCTTTAAAAATAGAAGTAAAGATTTCCCACTCATTGTACTAAAAGTCTGGTCACAATTATTTGTAGTGAAGAAAAGTTATAAATATAAATTATGGCAAAGAAATACTGTTATTATATCCAGTTATATTCCTAGAAAACTCTGAAAAATTGATCAGAAATAGTTATATATAGTAATTTCAGCAGGTTCACATGATATAAGATTAATCTATAAAAATCAGCATCATATTCATATAACATTGGCACATAGCAAAAAAATACCATGAAAAAGGGAAGTTGTATTTATAGTAGCAGCAACAACCACATTTTAAATACTAAACTATTCATTTAACTTAAGGCCCAAGAAATCCATTTCCAGAAAATTGTAATGGAACAAATGAAAAAATACATGAGTGAATGGAGAGAGAGAGAGAGAGTAAACATTTCTATCAATGAGAAAAAGTCAGCAGACGGGTTTATCAGATGTGTGGGTGGCATGAAGTTCAAAGGATAACAGATGTACTTTGTAGAATCAGGGCATAAATGATGTGTTAATTCTATAAAGTGAAACCAAATAGAAATAAATGTCGCCTTTTTCAGTGTGGGCCAAAGGAAAACCATCCACCAAGACAGGTTGAGGGGCCTGTGGCCAACATTGGAGGCCCTGATAAAGTTAATGAGAATCACTCTGAGAGCCATCCTGAGAAGTGGCTGTTCGACATCAGAGTGTAGCCTTGCCCAGAACTGGCAGAAATACCGTCTGCAGAGCAAGGCAGGGGACAGCCCCTGGTTGGCTGCATCTGTAAAACAGAGCTAACCAGCCCAACAGCATGAGAAGATTAAAGGTGGTGATACATTTAAAGTACTTTAGTGCCTGGATCATAGCAAGCACTCAATAAAATTAGTTTCTTATTATTAATTTAAATTATTATACATCTCTTAAACTGTTAAGGCACATCTAAAAGTTAAACCCAATGTTGGCAAGTTTATGGGAAAATAGGACATTATACATTGCTCTTGTGCAGTATTTCTGAAGATTAACAATATGATAAAAGAATTATAAAGCAGTCTTTTTTGTTGCATGGTAATTCCATTTGGGGGACTACATAAGAAGGAAATAATCCAAAAGGAAAGAAAATGCTATGTTTTACAAAGATGCTTATTACAAGGCTATTTATGGCAATGACAGATTAAAACAAACGAAGTGCCTAGAAACAGAGGACTGATGAAGAACATTGTGAGAGGTTGACACCGTGGAATCCCTTAGAGAATCAGTTTTCTAACTGCTTCCTCAAGGATTCCTTGGAGATGATACACACGTGTCTACCAGGAGAGCCAGGGAAGTGTAGGTGTGTGTTTGGGCTGAGATGGGAGGAGACTTCTCTATCCCAGGTTTAACCATCCAACTGAGACATCTTCTGTCTCTCTTATAAATTAGGATTCTACCCCAACACCCAAAAGTTTGAAAGCCTTTGTAAATACGCACACAGACTATATCTATCAAAAATTTTAATGGAGCAGGATTTTTACTGTGATTAACATGTAAATTTTACAGAATTGGTTTTCTACAAACACTGCACATCTAATCATTGTCACTGAAAGATAAATTACTCACAGTTCCAGACTCGGGGAACTCCATGTCTAATGAAAAAGAGAGAATTATACAATATATTGCATGGCATAGTCGTGTGAAAAGCACAAGAAACTAAGTCAAAGGACCTAGGTATGAATCCTGGCACCCGCCTTCAGTAGTGTTTTGTCTTAGGCAAGTTAATTAATCTCTCATTTCCTCATCTGTAAAATGGGAACTGGCTGCTACCTTGCCGAATTGGTCTGAGGTTTCAAGACAATGTAAGTTAAGCACCGAGCACAGTACCTAGGACTTTAAAAGTATGAGTAAATAATAGCTATAATTATTGTTTTTATAATTACCTGTGTGATAAGTGCTTTAATAGATGTTTATAAACCACTGTATATGGGCAAAGAATCAGGAGCCTTTAATTCTCACTTGCAGGAGAGGTCAAACATTTACCTTCCAAGTACTGTTTAATCATTTGTAAGATTTCGGTAGGTGGAGAAAGAGAGAAAGGTATTCAAGAGGGAAGAAACTTTATAATTATTAATAAAAGAAGGATAGTATATTGGGGACATGATATAGAATACAGCGTGTTGGTAGTATAGATAGGTAGTATAAGGGTACTTGAGGGGCACAGTGTCTGGCTGGCATAGATGTTCACTGGGTTCTTTGGTGGATTCAGTTACTTAAGTTAATTTCAGGGTAGCTCTGATGAAGATTAAATTTTAACAGAATTTTTAATGTGATATTTAAAATACCATTAATGTCTATTCTTCGTACCATTTCTGTCATAGCTATAAATATTTAGAATTGGTTGATATTTTATTAAGATTACCTTTTATGTGTATTAATTCAGTTTGCACAAATTGAACCTACGTCCAGAGGAAGTTTTTCTCTGTGATTAACAACAAATTGATAATGTAAACAAGACCAAGAACTAAGTTATAAAGGGTTATTAGGACATTCAACTTTCTTGTACAAATAGATAGCTACTAATCACAAATGAACCTAGATTTTTTTGAAGGCAGATGGAAAGGTCCTGTAACTTTATATATAATAGATTCATTTGAGGTCCCAAAAGCAGTCTCTGTGCAGTGTAGATTGGTCATCTACTGAGTCGATATGAACTGGTTTTTTTAAAATTTGTCTTTTTATTTCTGTTTTTTAGAGACAAGGTTTTACACTGTAGCCCAGGCTGGAGTGCAGTGGTGCTATCATAGCTCACTGCAGCCTTGAACTTCTGGGCTTAAGCAATCCTCCTGCCTCAGCCTCCTGAGTAGCTGGGACTTATAGGCACCCGCCACTACACCTAGCTAAATTTTTTTTTACTTTTGTAGAGATAGGGTCTTGCTATATTGCCCAGGTTGATCTTGAACTCCTGATGTCAAGCCATCCTCCTGTCTCAGCCTCCAACGTAGCTGGGATAACAGGCATGTGCCACTGTGCCTGACTGTATGAACTCTTGAGCAGCAGCCTATTTTAGACTCTAATGATTTGTATATTAATCAGGCTTTTGGCTAAGCTGCTGTAACATAGACCAAAAAGTACAATGGTTCAACCAAGGTATGTTTATTTCTTCTTCACACAAGGAACCCAGGTTCCTTTTGTCTTGTTGTTCTTCCATCCCCTTGGATGTCTCATCTGCATAATCAAAGCTGGCTCACACCACCAGTAAATGGTATAAGTGTAAGTTATGGCCTGTGGAAGAAGGAAAGAGAAAAAGAGAATACGGAACCGGTCATTTTAAGAGTAAAAAGTAGAAGTTACCAATATGATTCTGGTCATATCCCATTGCAGAAACTCACATAACCACACCTGGTTTCTAGGGAGGCAGAAATCTGTCTATAGCCAGGCACCTAGCTAAAATTCAGGCAGATCTAGAAGGAAGAAGGGAGACTGAATAGTGGGGGAGTTAGCAGTCTCAGCCACAATCTGTAGTCTCCAAACTAATGGAAAGGACACTTATTTTATAGGTTTAAGAATTGATTTTTATTTCTCAAAACATGAAAAAATAGAGCTTTGTTGTTTTATTTTGTGTCTCTCACTAAGGGGGCCTGGTTTGTAACCTGTAGTATATCCTTTTTGTGATTATAGGAGGCTTAGCCAGAGGCCCACAACCGAAGAATTAGAGCAAAGAAATATCCTAAAACGTGAGTACCCTATACTGGACAGTGATTCCTTGAGTTACCATTACCATGCTGCCTCTGCAGATGATTGATTTATCAGTGAGAAACTATAATATATTAGCTTACTCACAACTGACTGAAATGGCCCATTGATATCATCTTCATATATTTTAAAAAATAATCTCTTGAATTTTGTATTTCATTTTGTGGCTTTGAGCCTGATATTGCCCAGACTAGAGTTGTGGTCATGACAACTGTTTTTAAGAAAGATGAAATACATTCCATGTATTCTTTCACCCAAATGTTAAATAGAAGAAAATGTTCTAGTCAACTTGCAAATATATGTCAAAGAAAAGGCCAAAAAGTCCACAAGGAAATAAATCAAACATTCCTATATTGTTTTTTCAAAATACAGTTTGTTGCTAGGTTTAACAAATGACTGAATTTAAGACAAATTATGGTAAAAGGCATTTTTCAATCCATTTCATTTTCCCTTGTGGTAACTCTGCTTCCCTCTTGAGTTGTTTATAATTAATTCCTCAGCACTTAAAGAGTTTGCCATTCATTTTTATACCTTATTTTCCCATTCAGTTTTTCCTTCTATTCTCTGTGATTTTACTTTTTTACTCACCACTCCAGTAGTATTTATTGGTGTTAGTGTGTTGAAGCTATAAAACTAACAGAGTGTCATGCTATTGTGTATCAGTGTGGTTACTAACTGCAGTGAGTTAAGAAGTGGGTTATTTTTACATTGAGCCTAGCTGTAGTGTTATATTTTATTAGCCCAGTTTCAAGGGAGCTTTTTCTTGTATGAAATATTAAAGAACAGGATAGTACTACAATAGGAATGAGCCACTGGCATGGGGGAAATCCTTTTCAACCAGGCTTTTCCAGTTGTCTTGGCCTGGTGGATGACCCCAGCTCTCCAAGATAAGTTAGTTTCTTTCCCAAAGGAAAGAAAGATTTTTAGTAGCATATTATACTACAGTTGCTAGCACAAAGACAACTAAACAATGAAGATACAACAGTGAGAGGAGCAGCAATCTCCCCTGTCTATGAGATCTTTTTCTCTGGAATGTTGTTTACTGGCTGTTTGTGAGCATAATTGGAATAGAGCCCACGGAAAGGTTTAAGTCACCATCGATGTATGGAAGAGCCAGTTTGGAGGAGGAAAAGGTCACGGCTAGAAAAGAAGGAAAAATTTGTATTTTAGCTTTTCTGAGGAAGGGTGGAAGCAACATCTAATTTTGACAACAAAATAAAACCATATAGGCTCATCACTTTTGGTAACAGTTTCCCAGGAAATACTTGTTGAATTAAGTTTTACGTAAGCTCAAATGCAGACAGATCATATACTCCTAAAACACAGAGATTATGTCTTGTTGGATGCCTGATGCAATACCTAGAAAAAAAGGAAGAGCAGATTCTGGGTAGTGTTTTCTTGCTCCTGTGAAACAAATGGTGCCAAACCACACTGGAGTTTGGTTATTTGAGGAGCTGTTTCATGGATCCAGAAATTTATTGCACGTTGATCTTAAGTGCTGTGTTGGCTTTTATGCCCCCTGTTTTCCTGGCGGTTCGGGAAAGAGTGAAACACCAAAGTCAACTTCAGATTTGACTCCAGCCCTTTTTTCCTTCCTTCTAAGTCCATCTAAGCATGTTTATTCTGGAAACAAAAGGCACGTTTCCAGTCTGGAGTGGCTGATAACTGGCTTGTGATCTCCTGACATAGTATTGTCTGCCAAGGGAAGCAGAAGGAAGCTGGTAGAGGTCGCCCCCATCTTTCTCTGAGCGGTCACGGGGAGCTGAGTGGCCCAGCTTACAAACACTGCGCCCACTCAGGTTTGCCTCTGGTTCTTCCACGCAGATTGCTCGTTTGTGTGTTTCGTCTCCTGCTTTTGTTAGAAAGCAAGATGATTGTCTATTTGAAGAAAAGTCTATGTGTGATATATATGGTGTGGTTTTTAAGGACACTTACTTAAACTAGGTCATCTTTTCTGGACAGACTGGGAAACTAATTCATAGCATAAAACATCCAACAACTTTCAAATCAGAGCCCACCACTAATTTAATAAAGATGAGTCAGACAGCAATAAATGCTGATAGCTTTCACTGGAGACCATATGACAAATTTTATTTCTTAGTATCATCTCTCATGTCATTCCTTCCTTGATTTCTTTACTGTTTTAGTGACACTAAATAAAGGTTTGGGATTTTTTTATTTTTGTTTTTTAAAGAAACAGGATCTTGCTACATTTATTGCCCTGGCTGGTAGCTATTCACAGGTGATCCTCCTTCCCGCCTCAGCCTCCCAAGTAGCTGGGACTACAGGTGCATGCCACCTAGCCCTGCTGACACTAGAGTTTTATAGAAAGACATGTATATTAAGTTATATTTAGTTTTACACTTTAGAACCAGTTCCTTAAAATTGGTAAAACAGAAAGCAACCTCTGGTGGCTTGGAAGGCCAACTTTTGCTAATCAGGAAAAGTGATGTATGTAGAACACCTTTTACAGGGCAGGGATTAAAAAAAAGATGCAGATGCTCTTATGATACTTAGCTGTGAATGTAATTCCAGCTATATTTTCTGTAGAGACAAAATATATTAAGCCAATGAGTTCTGCATGTGTTTTTCCCCAACATTTTATTATGGAATTTCTTAAACATACAGGAAAGTTGAAGGAATTTTACAGTAAACACCCATATACCTACCATCTACGTTCTACCATTAACATCTTGCATCCGTTTATGCAACTTACTTTTTATGCATTTCACAATAAGTTTATACATGTATTTTCATTTGTTAAAAACACCCACATGGAAACATGTAAAACAGCATAAAGAGAAACAAACCCACCAAAAAATGTGTCTTCTTTTGAACCCATTTATTCTAAATTGACAACTCAAGAATATAATACTCCAGTTG
>NW_012150618.1:7080038-7109258 GCF_000956105.1 Propithecus coquereli | reverse complement strand
ATTTACTAAAATATTTTAAGGATTCTATTTTTCTTTTTATTAATAATATCATCAAAGTTCTTACCTTATAAAGATCTGGTTTGAATTACATGAACCACAAGTATGGCAATTGTTTATTATATAATTATTGACAAGCCACAAGCTTTATCCAGCTCATATAAGGTAATTCTTTGAACCTGAGTATGTATATGAAAAGATATATGTTTTTTGAAGAAATTAGAAAAACCTACAGTTCTGTCATAGGAAGAAATTTGAATTATAACCAAATTTATTTGACACTCTCAGGGACTTAATCAAAGGATATTAACTAGTTGTTTCTTGTCTCGTGAGTAATTTCAGTTTATGTTCACTCTATCTAAATAACCAGACTAATCATTCTCTTTCTTATGAATTAAAATTAGTATTTCAGAATAATGAGGAAACTTTTCCCTGTCCAGAGAAGGAAAATTGATAGAGAATTTAGCCCATTCAACTAACAAATATGGATGTTGCAAACTTTTAATACTGACATTTTATTCACAATAAAAATGATCTTAGTGGTAAGAAGTCTATTTGAATTTTGAAAAAAACATAATTATTTTTTCATAGAAGTTTTTCTTTCTCAGCCTTTTGGTTGAGCCTTAAGTGTGATTTTTTTTTTCAATAGAGTTCATAACAACATTTTCTAAAAGATAAGCTTTCATAAGCATCGGTATCCGAGATGTAAAATTTATCAAACAGGTGATGAGCTCTAGGAAGCAACAGAGAGAAGTTCCTCAAATAAGCAACAACCAGTAAAAACTGAAAGAGTGTTTACTTCTTTAAAATTCTGGACATTTTTCTTTAAATTCTGTCTGTCAGACAGCAAAAAAAATTGTACTACTCGGTGAAGCATTACAGGAAGAGAAGACTTTGGAAAATCAAAGTCACAAGAAAATAAATAATTTCCACCCACAGTACACCATAACACCATTTAGAACATTCTGGTTTGAAAGCAAAATCCAAAGAAATGCTTACATTCTGCTTCTATGGAAACCAAGGAAGAGAAATCAAATATTTTGGTTGGATTTGAGTGAAAATCAGCAACTCAGACATGCATCGGATGGTTCTAATTTGTTCTTTTAATATGTCTCAGATTTTCACATGAAGGCCAGATCCAGAAGTAAAGTTTTATCTGAATTCTGGTAAATTGTGCTTGTAAGCCCATGAGATGACCAGCAGTAGAAGGCTTTCACCAGAGTACGGACAGACACTATTATGGTTTTTTTTTTTTTCAAAATAGAACAAGAAGTTAGGAAGCAAAAAGTTTAAAATTAGTAAAGTAAATAAACCAGTCCTGCAAGGGAAAAAATATATTGACGATCAATCTTTCTGCAGAATCTTTTGATGGCTTTTTAAAGATGTTGGTGAAATGTTTGATCAGTATCTAATAGAGCGAAATAATTGTGGCCTGATATGCTTTTCTGATTATAAAATCATCTCTAGTAACTAAGTCATCACACCTTTCCTCCCTTAATAAACAGAAAAGAATGAAGAAGAGGAACAAGAAGCAAAAATGGAACTTAAACGCAGACTCAGCAGAAAGGTGATGAAATTATGATTGTTAATGAGCATATGTGTTTTGAGATATCTTTTGTTTTTTAAAAAAATACAAATCCTCTCTATATATGTAAATCTATGTTTAAGAACAATTATTCCTGTTTGTCTATAATCGTAGACATTAAAATCAATATAATGCATACAATATGAATTATAATTATATATTGTATTAATTGTGAAAAATTAACAATCAAGGGTTTTTGAATTGTATTTACTGATTGTGAAAATATATATTCTGTATTGAAAATTTTTAAAAATATGAAAAACAAAAAGAAAAAATCACACAAAAGTCTTCTACTTAGTGATAGCCATTGTTAACATTTCAGTGTATATATTTCCATTTTAAAAAATCATTTTAAAAAATGCTCACATATTCCATTTAGTCTTGGAAATATTAAACAAGTAAATATTTGCTACTACGGCAGATTTGTGACTATTCCATATCGGAACTGGGTGCCTGAATTATTATGTGAACTGGATCATCAGCCTGCTTGCTAGTGTTATCCAAACTGACAAATGGCTTACCTCCAAAACTTGAACGATTGTTCCCGCTTATTTATGCAAATATCAGTCTGATGCCAGGGTCATCACTTTTTTCTGTGTTAAAATAATAATAGTCTTTGGAAAAATTAAGCACCATCAGAGTTTATATTTCATTATAAACCCTTGTGATAATAATTCTTCAGATATATCTTTCACACCTGGAAAAAGGCAGAGTGACATCTCAGTGAAGTGTGTGACCTGATCCACATTTTCACGGGCTGGCTGGGGAGTCCATCTGCAGTGAAAGCATTCCAAGGCAGGTGGAGGAAACAGGCCATTTCCCCTGGAAAAGTTATAGGGACTATATTTTGAAAATTTTGGATTTGGTTTTCAAGGAAGAAGATCCTTAATTCATTTCTCTTTTTCCTCAAAGCTCCTAAATGTCAAATAACGATCAAACTGAATCAACTCAGTTTCTAGGGATGGCTCTTCTAGCATTCAGTGGCCCTTAAGTCACCGGCTGCAGACAAGAATCTCCCTTCCCCATTGCTCTGGGCTCACTTCTGTGATACATACAGCCTTTTTTTCAATCCGTCTGGTCCCTTCCATGAGGCAAAAGTGCCCGCCCTTACCCTCTGCACCCACTTGCCGCCAGCACACAGAGCTTCTGGCCATAGGAACAAGTCAGCCCAGAGCACTGATGGCTACTCTATGACTGGCACAGGCCTGAGGCAGGATTGGATGGAGAACTTCAGACCTGTGTGGCCATTGGTTACTTTCTTTCTGGCCAGTTCTCAGGGGCAAGGGTTTCTCTACCTCCTTTTCCCGACCTGCCCTGAAGAGCAATATAGATTGGACAGCAACTGAGAGTATAGCAGAACCACTTAGACCATTCCCTCCCTTGTCTACTGCTTCCCAGGGCTCTGTGATGATAGAAGGAGCCACAGTTGGCATATTCCAGCTGGTATGGGTTCAGAGTGTGGGCCTAGACCTTCTGAGAGTCCTTGAATGCTTTGAATATTAAAGCATTGACTTAGTTCAGCCTCTGGTTTTACTCAGGGGGAGAGTGAGGCCCAGGAAAGAGACTGTTTTTGACAACAGAGTGGGCGCCTGGTGTACCACCCTTGAGACCATACCAATAAGGAGTACCTCCAAAGAGGACCACTTAGATGATAGATAACGTGGTTGTATACGTGCACATAAGAGGGAAAAGATACTGAAAATGGACCCTATAGGTAAAATAGAGACCCGGCTCTACCTGCTGGAAATACTGTGACACCTCTCAAAAAGGGGGTGAACCTAAGTAGCAGAGAGTAGATGCTGCCTGTTGATCAGGGTGGGTAGGTTTCTTTCCTCTGTCAGAATTGTGTCAGTCTTGCTCTTGGGCTTGACAAAGGACCAAGAGAGGAAAACAAATACTCTATGGGCTGGCTAGATTAAATATAAATTATAAATTTGAACTTAACAAAGAGCATAAGGAAAGTTATTAAGTGTCTTAAAGGTTGCAGCTGATATTAAGCAGTTATGGTCCCATGAAATGCAGTTCTCCAGTGAGGCTCTCCTCCTCGTTCCTGCACGTCAGCTTTTCAGGCCGAGGACAAATGTCAGATTGGGGCCTTGGTCCTTATTCTCTCAGGGACGGCTGTGCTGTGGGCACAGCCTTCACCGGACCATTTCTGTGTCATAACTTTATGCATTTCTGAATATGTAGGTTTAATGTAACAGAAACAGAGATTTTTATTCTCATTTCTATAAAATTTACAGCTTTGGTCTTGATAATTCAGTTGCCAAACCAGCCATCCCATATATGGGTTACTACTGTGTCTATGTCGCTGCATGTTCCTTGTGTTGGGTATGACAGGCCTTTATCACAGTGCCAGGCAAGTTGGGGAAAATAGCATAATTCGAGTGGTTGCCAAGACTGTGACCTATCTAACGGTGATGATTTTTTATAGTCTCAAAAATTAGGGCACATTGCTTTCTAGTTCTCATTAGAAATTCCCAAGATACTGCTGCTTTTTTTTTTTTTATTGGATACCTGAAAGTGACCTTATTTAACCATAACTTTGAAGTGTTCTCCGTAGGAAACTTGCCACCATGAGGCTGTAAATGGTTTCCTGAACTGTGTCTTTTTCTCCCATCCTCCTGCAGCTCAGCCTGAGACCCACAGTGGCAGAGCTACAAGCTCGAAGGATTCTGCGGTTTAACGAGTATGTAGAAGTCACCGATTCTCCCGACTATGACCGCCGGGCAGACAAGCCCTGGGCCAGGTTAACACCTGCAGACAAGGCAAGACTCCCAGGGGCTTTTGTGTCGACTGTATTGCTTTTCTGAAAGCTCCGCTACCCACTTACCCCCAACTTCATTATCCTAGGGGATTAGATCTTATAATCTTCCAACAATTTTCTACCTCTGATTATTTAAACTGCTTAAGGGATATATTTAGTAATAGCAACATAGTTCTTTCAACAGCGTCTTGGAGAAAACTAGTTCTTAGTTACCATGTAACCTGCCTGCATTCAAACCTGGATGGGGAGGGCTTTCCCACGGCCAGGACTTATCCTTACTGTTAGAAAATATAATTTATGCAACTTATTTTAAAGGGATATGTTAACAGTGGAAAAGGTTTGCTCTATATCAAAGCTGGCACACTTTTTATACAAATGGCCAGAAAGTAAATCTGTGGGCCAATCTTTGTTACTATTGCTTAGTTCTGCCATTGTAGCATAAAAGCAACTATAGACAACATGTAATTGATTGGATGTGTATGTGTTCCAATAAAACTTTATTTACAAAAACAGATGGTGGGCCAGATTTGGCTTGCAGGTCATGGCTTGCCAGCCCCTAAACTATATCACTGCACAAAGTTCAGAAAAAATGAAATATGTAGAGGGTTCTATCAATGTAGAAAACTCTTATGAGTATCATTGTTCCATAGCCAAATATTTATAGCAACCATTTGTTTTTAAGTTTTTTACTTTAGGATTTTCCTAATATCTTCAAAATGAGTTCTAATTTTTATCTCTGGTAAAAAATATGGTATTAAATAAACTCATGCCATACCCTAGTCTTAGTGCTAGAACTAGTTATTATATTTAATAATACTCTGTACTGAAACTTTTTCTTTTCATTTTTTTTCTTTTTTTTTTTAGACACAGGGTATCACTCTGTTGCTCAGGCTAGAGTGCAGTGGCATGATCACAGCTAAATGTAACCTCAAACTCTTGGGCTCAAATAATCCTCCTGCCTCAGCCTCCCAAGTAGCTGGGACTACAGGCCTGTGCCACCATGCCCAGCTAATTTTTTTATTTTTTTGTAGAGACAGGGTCTCGCTCTTGCTCAGGCTGGTCTCAAATTCCTGAGCTTGCGTGATCCTCCCACCTCAGCCTCCCAGAGTGCTAGGATTATAGGCATGAGCCACCACGCCCAGCCTCTATCCCATAGGTTTTGATATATTGTGTTTTCATTTTCATTTGTTTAAAGAAATTTTTAAATTTCCTTCTTAATCTCTTCGTTGGTCTGCTGGTCATTCAGGAACACATTGTTTAATTTCTATGTGTTTGTATTTTTTCCAGTGTTCCTTTTGTTATTGATTTTCAGTTTTATTCCATGTGATCAGAGAAAACACTTCATATGATTTCAATTTTTCTGAATTTTTTAAGACTTGTTTTGTGGCCCAACATATGGTCTATCCTTAAGAAATGATCCATGAGCTGAGAAGAATATGCATTCTGTAGCTATTAGATTAAATGTTCTATAAATTTCTATTAGATCCATTTGGTCTATAGTACAGATTAAGTCCAATGTTTCTTTATTGAATTTCTGTCTGGATGATATGTCCAGTGCTGAAAGTGGATGTTGAGGTCTCTAATGATTATTGTATTGCGGTCTCTTTCTCTCTTTAGACTTGATAATATTTGCTTTATCTGGGTACTCTGCTGTTGGCTGCATGTGTTTATATTTAGAACTGTTATTTTCTCTTGCTGAATTGACCCCTTTATCATTATATAATGACCTCTTTGTCTCTTTTTACAGTTTTTGTCTTGAAATCCATTTTATCTGATAGATATATATCAACTCCTGCTATTTTTCAGTTTCCACTTGCATAGAATAGCTTTTTCCATCCCTTTATTTTCAGCCTATGTGTGTCTTTATAGGAGAAATGGGCTTCTTGCAGACAAAATATATTTGGGTCTTATTTTTTTATCCATTCAGGCAATCTATGTCTTTTGATTGAAGAGTTTATTCCATTTACATTTGATGTTATTATTTATAGGTAAGGACTTCCTATTGCTATGTTGTTATCTGATTTCTGGTTGTTTTGTGATCCTTTTTCTTTCTTCCTTCCTTCCTGTCTTCCTTTGTATAAAAGTGACTTTCTCTGGTACTGTGTTTTAATTTCTTGCTCTTTATTTTTTTGTGTGTCTGTTGTAGGTTTTTGATTTGGGGTTACCAGGAACCTTGCAAAAAAACATTTTATAACCAATTATTTTAAATAGATGACAACTCAGTTTACAAAAAGCAAACAAACTGCCCTGCTTTTTGCCTTTTTGTTGTTTCCATTTATGTCTTTTTATACTCTCTCTTAAAAAGTTGTTGTAGTTATTATTTTTGATAGGTTTGTTTTTTAGTCTTCTTACTCAAGATGTAAATGGTTTGTGTACTGCAGTTATAGCAATAGAGTATTCTGTATCTGTGTACTTACTGTTAACAGTGAGTTGTATGCCTTCCATTGCATACCTTATTATTCATGCACATCCTTTTCTTTCAGATTGAAGAACTCCTTTTAGCATTTCTTATAGGAAAGGTCTGATGTTGACGAAAGCCCTCAGCCTTTGTTTGTCTGTGAAAGTTCTTATTTCTCCTTCATACTTGAAGGATATTTTTGCAGGATATAGTATTCTAGGGTTAAGGTTTTTTCCTTCAGCACTTTGGATATGTCATGCCACTCTATCCTGGCCTGTAAGGTTTCCACTGAGAAGTCTGTTGCCAGATGTTTTGGAGCTGCTTTATATGTTATTTTTGGTTTTTTTCTTGCTTCCCTTAGGACCTTTTTTTATCTGTGACCCTTGGGAGCTTGGTTATTATATGTCTTGAGGTAGTCTTGTTTGGGTTAAATCTGCTTGGTGTTCTATGACCTGCTTGTACCTAATATTGATATCTTTCTCTAGGTTTGGAAAATTGCTATTACTCTTTGAATAAACTTTGTACCCCAATCTTTCTATCTCCTCTTTAAGGCCAATAACTCTTAAATTTACCGTTTCGAGGCATTTTCTAGATCTTGTAGGTGTGCTTCATTCTTTTTTATTCTTTATTCTTCTTTTCCTCTTCTGACTGTGTATTTTGAAATAGCCTGTCTTCAAGCTTAGTAATTGTTTCTTCTGCTTGATAAATTCTGCTGTTGAGAGACTCTGATGTATTTTTCAATTTCTCAGCTCCAGAATTTCTGTAGTTTTAAAAAATTATTTCAATCTCTTTGTTGAATTTCTCTGACAGGCTTCTGAATTTCTTCTCTGTGTTGTCTTGAAGTTCATTGAGCTTCCTCAGGACAGCTATTTTGAATTCTTTGTCTGAAATATCACATATCTCCATCCCTCTGGGATTGGTCACTGGTACCATATTTAGTTTGTTTGGTAAGGTCACCTTTTCCTGGATGTTCTTGATGTTTGTGGATGTTCATTGATACCTGGGCATTGAAAAGTTCAGTATTTATTCTAGTCTTTGGGCTTATTAAAACCCATCCTTCTTGAGAAAGCTTTCCAGGTATTCCAAGGTAATCGAGTGTTGTGATCTAAGTCTTTGGTCAACAGACTCCTGGTGATACCACCTTGGTGGACTTGGGTCAGATAAGGGAGAATTCCCTTGATTACCAGGCAGTCTCTCACTCTTTTCCCTCACTCTCCATGCTGGGCTGCTGGATTTGGGGGAGGAGTGGTGTGGGCACTCCCTCATGGCCATCACAGCTAGGACTATGCCAGGTCACACCTGGAGCCAGCCCTGTCTCACTCAAAGCCTGTGGTGACTGCTGCCTGGCTACCTCTGATGTTTATTCAAAGCCCAAGAGCTCTTTAGTCAGCAGGTAGTGAATCCTGCCAGGACTGGGTCCTTTCCTTCAGGGCAGTGGGTTTCCTTCTCAGCCTCCCAAGTAGCTAGGACTCCAGGCTTGTGTCACCTCACGCAGCTGATTTTTTTCAATTTTTTGGTAGAGACAGGGTCTCACTGTGTTGCCCTGGCTGGTCTTAAACTCCTAGCCTCAAGTGATCCTCCTGTCTTGGCCTCCCAAAATGCTGGGATTACAGGTGTGAGCCACTGCACCCAGCCTAGAACTGGATTTTCATTTTGCGTGTCCAGTTTTTTTCTCAAGGAAGACTAAGAAGAATTTCTTTTCAACAGAAAAATATTATATAGTTTTTAAAGATAGAAAATAGAAAAATGCAACAATTTAAAATGCCATTTACGTATAGTATATTGTGTATACACAAGTGACACATGTTCATTGGTAAATATCTGAATATGCAAAAAAAAGAAAATAACAATTATAATGCATATCAATGCATAATATTTTTAAGAATTTCTATTTTCTTAGCCTCATTAAGATAGCACTTTGCATTTTAAAGTGTAGTAGCCAATCAGATGATAACCAATCAATGCCTATTCTATGAAAGGGCCTTGCTGAGTGGTGTGGGGAATCTCACAAATCTAGTAGTCTTGCTAAACTACCCATGTTGGGAAAGCGAAGTGGCGAGAGAAATGCCTTATTAATTGCGAACTTAATTGTGCTTATTTCACCTTTAAAATAAAGTCTTCAATTTTGGAATATATGTGCTTGGGTAGAGCACTAGAAACAGACATAAGTACGGTAAGCTAGAGAGGGCCTAGTTTCCTGCACTGAGGTAGATAAATAAGCTGACCCTCCGGTGACAGAGAGGAGGAGCCAGAGAAGGCCATTGAATTGGCCTGAAGACCTTGGCTCGCCTGGCAGTTACCTTCTCCCTGGGGTAGAGCTTGGAAGCTCCATGGTAGAGAGGAGGGCAGGCTTTGCAGCTGGGCACTTCTGGAATTGATTACTGACTTAACCACTTGGTAGTTGTTTGACCTTGGCCAAGTCATTTTAACCTGAGTTTCATCACTAGTAAAGTTGAGCTAATTATATCAATCTTGAGAATTGGGTAGTGTATCTGTAGAGTTCCAGCTCATCAATAAATGGTAGCTCTTACCAGTATTACACTCGTGATCAGGCTTGAGGATCCAAACTTCATTCCACATTGGTGATATTTTCACTATTTATTGAAGCCTCAGTTTACGACCTAGTCTAAAATTGTCCAGTGAATGACAATGCGTGTTTTTTCAGATGATACGTAGATTTGTCAAACAGATCACTCAGTAATCATTTATTTAAAAAAACCCTTACAATATATTAAGTGTTGTCCTAAATCCTGGGGATATAAAGATGAATAAAACGTACTATCTTGCCAGGAACACACTGTCTAAACAGGTCCTAGGAGAGATTGAGATTTTAATTCTCTATAGCTGTGGCCCCCAACCCCGAGGCCATGGACCAGTCCTGGTCCTTGGCCTGTTAGGAATGGGGCTGCACAGAAGGAGGTGAGTGGCGGGCGAGCGAGCAAGCGAAGCTTCATCTGTATTTTCAACCACTCCCCATCTCTCACATCACTGCCTCCTGTCATATCAGTGGCAGCATTAGAATTCTGCATTATGGTGAGTTGTATAATTATTTCGTTATACATTACAATGTAAAAATAATAAAGTACACAATAAATGTAATGCGCTTGAATCATCCCAAAACCATCCTACCCCCACTCCCCAGGCCATGGAAAAATTGTCTTCCATGAAACTGGTCCCTGTTGCCAAAAAGCTTGGGGACCACTGCTCTATAGTATGTTCTTTGGCCTGTTCATGGTTGCCCTGGCAACAGAAGGGAGTATACTTCCCTCCCCGTGGCAGTGAGCTTGATGAGTAATCAAGAAATCTTCTTCATGTTCCATAGCAGAATATTACCAAAGAAATAAACAAATAAAATCTCAGTTAATTCTGGACTCACAGCTCATGCTGTTTGAGAAGACAGCGGGGTCTGTATTTCCAACTGATCACCTGTTGCTTTTTGATGGAGACTGACTAAGCAGACCTTCTGTTACCACTCACCAGTAGCCAATTTTAAACTTAGTTTCAGTTATGTTTGTTTCCCTTTTCCTGTCTATAATTCTCATGATACCAAAAATATTACATATTCAGTCTTAGTGCTATCTCCTGGAGTTCTGTTGTTGTTTCTACCCTAGAAATACCTAGTTTTGGCTTGATGGGTTCCTGTTGGTAATCCAACCTGGGCTCCAATCCCACTGTCTCAGCCCACTTTCTGTTGCATATCTTCTGACAAAATCAGTCCCCTTTATAACATGTGAAGAGGTTATTAGGTCTAAACTCTGGTCTTCTTTGCAAAGAAGAGAGTTAAGATTATTGTACATGGATTCCACTAACATAAAGGGTCTTAATTACTTTTTTTCTCTTTTAAACCCTCTCAGGAAATCTTTCTATTTATTCCAAGAAGTAACTCTTGGAATAAAACTGTGGTCATTCTTCAGTGAATTTTTTAAATGAGTATTGCATTTCTTTAATTGCCCATAGTCACATCTTTCTGACTTATTTTTTCAAACAACTAGTCCCCATAATTTCACATCACTTTCATGGCCACATCATTCATGTCATTGACTCATCGTTTCTAATTACAAACCAGCACATGCAACATGAAGGTCTGAGGCAATGTTCTTGATGATGTAGGCTGTGGAGCTCATTTGACTGGAAGGAGTGTCGAACTTGAAGTAAGAAGGCCTAGGTATGAGCGTCATCTTTGTCACTCAGTGACCGTTTGAGAACTAGCAACTCATGGGGCCTCTCTAGGCCTTCATATTATCATTTGTAAGATAAAAGGCTTGAAATAGTATTCAGGTTATCAATTGCTTTGTAACAAACCACCCCAAAACTTAATGGCTTAAAACAACTATTTATTTTGCTCACAATCCTGTGAGTTAGGGATTTGGGAAGCGCTCAGCTCAGAGGTTTGCTTCTGATCCATGTGACATCAGGTGACGTGCTGGGGTTAGACAGTCCACTTCCAAGATGGCTTCTTCACTAACTGCTTGTGCCTTGTTCGTCTTTGACCTCTCTCCCTCTATCCACGTGGCATCTCATCCTCCAGAGCCTTTCCTTGTACCTTGGGTTCCTCGCAGTATGGTTTCCTGAGAGTAGTCACCTTCTTTTTACATGGCATCTGGCTATCAGGAAACAAGAATTAGCCTAAGTAGCATAGCGAGACCCTGTCTCTTAAAAAAAGAAAAAAAAAATCCAGGTGTGGTGCTAGCTACTTGGGAGGTTGAGGCGGGAAGATCACCTGAGCCCAGGAGTTCGAGGCTGCGGTGAGCTATGATCGCACCTGTGAATAACCACTGCACTTCAGCCTGGACAGCATCGCCAGACCCCATCTCTAACAATAAAATTAAAAAAAAAAAAAAAAAAAAGACGCAAGAAGCAATAGGTGCCAGACCAGTTAAGGCTACACTCCATACTGGGACAGTGTCACCTCTACTATGTTCTGTTGTCAAATCAGTTACAGGGCTCACCTAGAGTCAAGGCTGGAGAGATAGACTCCACCTCTTCCTGAGGGAGGGGCAAGGTCACATTGCAGATGAGCATGTGGGATGTGCCCACATATTTAACTGGCTCTCTGGGGAAAAATGTGTGCATGTGTGTATGGTCATTAGTGAATTGTAACTTTTATTAATACAAATGATGTATAGCAGACAATTTCTAATTGAACTGTTTTGTAAATTCCATATCTCAATTGATTCTCACAGAATGCTTTCATTGATTTTTTTTTTTTTTGCCAGACTCTTAGATCAGTAGCCAACCTAGTATTGTGAATAAGGACTTTGATTTATGTTTGAGTCTCTTTCAGTGACATTACCTTCTTTCATTCCAGTAGACTCTCCATAAATAAAAATGAAAGAGTTGTTAGTCACAGTCACAAGCTAAAATAATTTGTTTTTGAAAAGCCTCATAATATTGATGTTTTATGGATGGCTTTACAGTGTACAAAGCACTTTCAAATATGTTCTTGATTAATTCTCGCACTATTGCAAAGAATTCCTTCCCCATTTTCCAGATGGGAAAACTGAGCTTTTGGAGCAAAGTGACTTACTGAGGGTCACGCTGCTATGGAGGGAATAGTCAAGACTAGAATCCATGTCTTCTGACTTCAGGTGTCCTGCTTTTCACTGCCTTTGCTGAAACCTTACATTTGGAGAAGAAATTTAAAGTGGACATCGAGACAGGATCTCTGTCACTCTTCAAATTAAGATACCTCCTTTTAAGGAAGAATTTTTTATAGATGTTAGTTGGGGAGTGGTAGAGAGCACCTTCGCTATTTCACCTTCTGGTTCTAGGTATCCATTTTTACAGGGAACAAAACAAAGTGTCCTTCCTGTTGATCTGACTTGTGAGACAAGCTGGACAGCCCTGTCACAGGGCTCCCAGGCTCACAAACGTTTCTCTGCTTGCTTCATCTCTTCCAAAAGGCAGTAGCAAGAATTATTGCCACAGTTCCCAGTCACAGGTTCCCCACAGACGCTGCAGGGGTGAGGAAGATACTTGGGGAGAAGGGACAATCTGTGACAACAGGACTCGCACATCATTGAAAGGAGCATTGGAGGAAAAGCAGAGAGGTGGCTAGTGACGGGAGAGAGACGAAGAGAAGCCTCAGGGCTTCCTTTTGTTTTTTCCCTTTTGTAAAATTTATTATTTTCCAGCCACAGAGTAAATTTTCTTATCTCCCAGTGAAGTCACTCTCTGTGGTTTTATTGTCATTCTGTGTTTTGGCTGAAGAGTCCGTTTTGCCTCGAGGTTACAGGGGTGTTTTAATTGGCACATTTTGTTTTTACATGAGTAAAACATTCCTTGTAGAAAAATTAGGAAATAAAAATAAGCAAAAAAAATTGAAACTAAAAACCATCCAGGATTCTGCTGCTATTTGGTAACAGGTAACTAAAGTTAATATTTTGACGAATATCTCGGCTTTTCAGTCTGAATGGCGTAAGCACCTTTTCGAACACCGAACGTTGTGTGGCGTGGGTTGTGTGTTCTTTAAGTAGTAATGCATTCTATTTGATATTTTCTTTGAGTAGCTATAAGTGCTATCTTGAAATTTCAAGTTGTTTGTCTAAACTTTTCTTTTTTTTTTTTGAGACAGAATCTCACTCTGTCACCCTGGGTAGAGTGCAGTGGCATCAGCCTAGCTCACAGCAACCTCAAACTCCTGGGCTCAAGCAATGCTCCTGCCTCAGCCTCCCAAGAAGCTGGGACTACAGGCATGCGCCACCATGCCTGGCTAATTTTTTATATATATATTTTTAGTTTTCCAGCTAATTTCTTTCTATTTTTAGTAGAGACGGGGTGTCGCTCTTGCTCAGGCTGGTCTCGAACTCCTGAGCTCAAACAATCCACCCGCCTCGGCCTCCCAGAGTGCTAGAATTACAGGCGTGAGCCACCACGCCCGGCCTAAATTTTGATATTAAAGAATATATAGCAAATATCTTAAGCCATGTCGTCATGGGCAGTATGCAGTGCAGAACTTTCTTAAGAGAATGATACTGTTTCTCAGAAAATCTCATGACCTGCACTTTCCTTAGGGTCATCAAGGGTAGGGGATGTTCTGTGTGACTCATAGACCAAGCTTAAGGATGAGTTTAGCAAAGGCCTCCCTTGTCTAGGACACTTGAAGGAAGTCTATCCTGGTTTTAGTTTGGATATTGTATGATATATTTATTGCATCTTTACCTAGTAGAAATTAGGAATCCCTTTCTCTCTCTAAGACATTTCTTAAAAGAATGCCTTCTTCATCGCTACTGTCTATACCAGGGAAATATGTGACCAAAATAACAATTCTATTTAACTATTTTTTCCTGTTTAGGCAGCCATAAGGAAAGAACTAAATGAATTTAAAAGCACAGAAATGGAAGTTCATGAAGAGAGTCGACAGTTTACAAGGTAGGTAGACAAAATAAAGTTTAGCACATTAAAAAGGCTTAAGATGTTAAATTTTATGTTAGTTGTATTTTATCACAATTTGAAAAATTGCTTTAATACAGTTTAGCATAAAACCATCCTATTAACATTTCTGCTTCTCCCACAACTCATCCTTGCTTCCTTTTACTGATAACCTCACAGTCAATATGGCAGTTTTAAAGATATGACTAGATAAGATTATAAATTTCTAGAATTTCACAATAAACTCAGCTATCTCTTTTTAAGAACACTAAGGCTAATCATGCCGAATAAGAATTTCTAAAGTTATTTTTTTTTTCTTTCAAAGAAGCCTGAATCATTCCAAAGGGCTACATTTTGGTTCCTTTCTTAGTTTTATGTTCTGAGCCAGAAGACAAGCATCAACATCATTTATTCTGTTCTTGAACAGACTCAGTTGGAGTAGTATGCCCAGAATAGATGCTGGCGAGAGTCAGTGTGGGCATGTGCAGTAGACATAACTAGTGGGATGGAAGCTGACTTTTCACAAGATATTACTTAGAATGGGAATCCAGGTTTTACTGTGCCACAGAAGGTTGCTGTCATCCCTCTTCCCTCCCAGCACTCTTCAGTTTCTCTCCCAGGCTACTAAAATCCAAAGGGACGGGAGGGCTCCTGTAGTCTGACCCCCACAGGTGTCCTTTGTATTTCTATCTAATGGGTGTATGTGCTTTGCTCTATATAACAGATGTGTTTCTAAAATTTGCACACCAATCAAATCTTTAATAATTGAACTGATTTTAAGAAAATACCAGGACAGATGATAACATGAAGCAGATCACAGTAGGTCTTTCTGGAAAACAAATACTGATCCCCTGGGCTAGAAACAGCCTCGTAGGGCAGCCATACATCCTGGTGCTACTGTTCCGGCACTGGTTCCTGGTGGTGGTGGTGCTCTGTGCTGGGGAACATGTCACGGGACAAAGGAAATAGCAGTATATAACCTCATAATTTAATAGCAAACCACTTCCCTAAAATTCCTGGGGAGCTTTGCTCTATAGCTGTTCCTTGTATGTCAATATCCGGGATGCAGAATAAACTCCTCTCTCTTTTAGGGGCATACTTGGCCCTCCATATGCACAGAATCAACCAATCATGATCCAAAATATTTTCAAAAATAAATAAAAAATAACACAACAATAAAAATAATATAAATTTGAAAATATAGTACAACAGCTATTTACATAGCATTTACATTGTATTAGGTATTATAAGTAGTCTAGAGATGATTTAAAGTATACAGGAAGATGTGTGTAGGTTATATGCAAATACTACGCCATTTTTGTATCAGGGATTTGAGCATCCATGGATTTCGGTATCTGCAGGGATTCTAGAACTAATCCCCAGTGGATACCAAGGAATGACTGTATTTCTTCTTTATTTGCTTCTCTCATGTTTGATTGTATATGAATATAGGGCTTTGCAACATCCTGAATGTATAGGATTTTGGTCTATTTGGGGGCTTTATTCCATTGTGATCTACTATTGAGCCAACAATATCCCCATATCAAGCCAGACTTGTTTGTCCTCCTCTTTTTTCCCCTCCACTTCTGGGTCAGGAAAAGTTCATGCTAAAATGTGACACCTGTAGTTGCCTTTTACCAGTAAAGTTGATCATAAAAAGGTGGCTGGATGCTTTTGGTGACATGGAGCTGGCTGGGGCGGCTGGGCAATTGGGAAAATGGCACAGGAAATTCTCTTTTGATATACACATGGGTCAGTTTCTAGATTCTTCAATATGTTCTCATGAACTATTTTTCTGTCCCTGCCTGTGTCATGCTGTTTAATTAGGACAGATTGATAGTATGTTTTTATATGTGATGGGGTGTTGTTTTTACCCTCAAAATCCTATTGGCTATTTTTCTATATTTACTCATCTAGAGAAATTTTGAACATGCTTCTTGTGTTTCATAGTCTATTGATAGCTTCATTTTTAAGTAAATATTAATAGATGCAAACAGAGAAGCTTTTGAGGGGGTAACAGCTAATATCAAAAATTTTCTAAAAAGTGTATTGATTAACACTCTTTAAAATGTCTTTCCAGATAAGGAAAAATTAAATATTCATATCACTAAAACAAATATGCCTTCCTTAAGTATTCTTTAAAACTTGGCAGTAAAGCAAATGTCTGCTGCTCTATTTCCATTAATTTATATGACATCATTAGAGTTGCATTCCAGTAGGGAAATATTTTGGCTCTGCGACATAAAAATCTTGCTTATGACTTTAAGTTGTTTTCAGTATTTCTTTTAAGAAGAAAAAGTTTTGGTAAACACTCCTGTTTCTAATCCAAATAATACAAAAATATGGTACTGTTTTACATTTAGAAAATTGCTCATGTAAAAGATAGTGGTACTATTAGCACCAGCGTCTCTTGAGGGAGGAATAATAAACACTCTATGAATCACTGCCTCGCCCTTTCAATGTGACTTAGATATACAGCAGCTCTCTGTTCTTCTCATTAGCATCAGACATTTATACCACGTAAGCCTTCACTTCAAAACCTAAATCTCGTAACTCCCTGAGATTTGGGGTCCTTAATAAATGGGTTGAGACAGCCCTGCCTCCTCTGCTCCAGCACCCTTTATCCAGAAACAGCCTCCCACACAGCCATGTATCAGTGAACACTGGAAGGACCCCCTCCCATCTACAGCTTCCTTTGCTTCTGTGTCTCTGGGGGAATATGCAAGCTGATGGCCAAGGGCAGGCATGGGAGGGAGACTTCTCATTGCCCGCCCTTTGAACCTTTTGAGCTTTGAAACATACGAATATATTATCTTCAGGATCTGGAAGAATTTGGAAAAACAACAAAAAAGAAGGTATTACCTAATCAAAAACAAACATTGAAAAGAAAAATTAAAGAATTCACTCCCTAAGTCCTCATTCTGTAAATTAGGATCCTACAGGGTGGCTTTTCTTGAATAATAGTTTGGCGTTAATACTGATCGTGACTCTCCCACTTTTTACGCAAGAGAAGACACCTGAGCCCTCCATCCTGGGATATATTCTGTGACATGTTTGATTTGTAGTGATGAAGGATTGTGATGATCCACTCTTTCATCTCATTCCCCTAGCCACTTTCCCCCAGTATTCTCCAGATAGCTTTCCAGAGTTGGAATGTACTTTAAGGCCTTGCAGTGAGGGTGGGGGAAGTGATCCCCACAAGAATCCATCATGCGGCCTGATGCGTACCAAGTATATGTTACCTTGTGTCCTTAGAGCACTTGCTGCTTATTTGGCCACATCCTGTGTTTTCTGCCCCCAGGAGCTGCCCACTCAGCCCACTGTTCAAAACCCAAAAGTCCATTGGAAGGGCAATATATTATTAGATAGGGTCACTGTGTTCTTGACCACCATGGCAAACAAAAACCACTTCCTTTCCATAATAAATGGGATTTCTACAAGATAAAGTAATTCTCTAAATTATAAAGACCAATTGCATGAAAAATCAAATTTTACTTAAACCCTAAATTTTAGAATGATCACTGGTGAGTATGAATCATTTTAATCTTCTGGATATTTTCCAAATTTAAGTGTTAACATATCAGATTTATAATCAAGAGAGAATATCACTTTCTAAAAATAAACTTTTAACTTTGTAAATAATATTTTTCAAATGTACAAAAGTGTTCTCATTTTTTTCATTAGCTTATAAATTATTTGTTTATTATATTAAGGGATACTGTCAAAGACTCATAGAATCATTGAATTGAAGCTCTTAGAGTCAAAATGGGCCTCAAGAGATCACTGGCGGCCAGGCGCAGTGGCTCACGCCTGTAATCCTAGCACTCTGGGAGACCGAGGTGGGTGGATCGCGTGAGCTCAGGAGTTTGAGACCAGCCTGAGCAAGAGCGAGACCCCGTCTCTACTAAAAATAGAAACAAATTAGCTGGACAATTAAAATATATATATAGAAAAAAAATTAGCTGGTCATGGTGGCGCGTGCCTGTAGTCCCAGCTACTCGGGAGGCTGAGACAGGAAGATCGCTTGAGCCCAGGAGTTTGAGGTTGCTGTGAGCTAGGATGATGCCACGGCACTCTAGCCCGGGCAACACAGTGAGACTCTGTCTCAAAAAAAAAAAAAAAAAGATCATTGACACAATGTCTAATAGGCAAATCAGGATATTGACTAAATGTATATATGGCAAGGATATATTTTATTTAAAATTCAGATGCATAGCAATAAAGATTAGGAAATATAGTGGAGTTATAGATTTTTTTCTTTAATTTTCAAATTTTTTAAATGTTATGTTGAGATTGAAATGTGTATACATATATACATACAGTTGACCCTTCGACACCTTGGGGTTTAGGGACACTGACCCACTCTTGCAGTGGAAAATCTACATGTAAGTTTTGGTTCCCCCAAAACTTAACTACTAACAGCCTCCTTTTTACCAGAAGCCTTACTGATAACATAAACAGTTCATTAACACGTTTTGTTTGTTATATGTATTATATACTATATTTTTACAATAAAGTAAGCTAGAGAAAATATAATTAAGGAAATCACAAGGAAGAGAAAATATGTTTATTGTTTATTAAGTAGAAGTGGATCATCATAAAGTTCTTCATCCTCACCTTCATCACTTTGAGTAGTAGGAGTAGGTCTTGCTGTCTCAGGGGCGGCAGAGGCAGAAGAAACTTCTGTGTAAGTGGACCCATGCAGTTCAAACCCAAGTTATTCAAGGGTCAACTGTATCTAGATACGTATTTTTTTAAGCAATGATCTCATTCTATACCTTCTAGAGGTATTACTATCCTATGTGGATTTACAGATAAAATAAACCCACTCTTTCAGCTTCTAAATATGCTTACCAAAATGTGACATGGCAGGACCTATATTTGGGACTGCAACAAAAATTAATTAAGGGGTCCTCCACAGGGGAATGGCAGAGTTGCTTCTGTAGTAGTACTGTCTTTCATGGATGCTCCATTTGCTTGCTACCTGGACAAAAACTAAAAAGAGTTGCAAAATGCAGCTTTAACTACCAGAGTGGAAAGCATGGCTCAGTATTAGGAATACTAAGAGGCCGGCCAGCATGTGGTCTGGCCTCTCAGGCAGAACAAGGAGCTATAATTTAAGAGAGGCTCTTCATTTGTTTAACATAAGTATATGTGGTGTGACAGTGAAACTTTTTTAAAGAAAGGGAGAATGAATTATTTTGGATTTTTCTATATCAAATAGGGAAGTACAAGAAAATAATATTTTACTTTTGTGAGTAATTATATGTTTTATATTATCTGAATGAATTTACAGGAAAATGAGTAAATTCTTAAAAATTAAATTATGGAGGAATTATCTTTGTGGAAATAATTATCCTTAGCTGAATTCCATGACTTAAAAATAGCATTCCCCTATTCACTCTGTCTCAACCATATGAAAATAAGAAAAATGTTATTACAGTTTTTAAAAGAAGAAGAAAATACAGATAACTTCAAATTTGAGTCTCAGGAAAGTTCTGAAAAGAGGGTGGCCAAGAACCTTAAGTATCCTCAGGGCACAGTGAATCTATTTATTGCTCCACCAACTGGAAGCCTAAAGCCAAAACTGTCATTCTGTCAGGTAGGCAAACTTCGCAGGAGGTAGAGCTGAATTTCTCACATTTTAAAACATATGCAAACCAATGAGCAATAACAAACTATGCAATAATTTGTATTTTTAGTACCTCTAATCATAAAATTTTAGAGCTGAATTTGAAGATAAGGTACCTAATTTAAATAGGATATAAACGTCCTTTTCTGGTTGGATAGAGCAGGAAAATGTATGGATGGGGTTTTTTTGTTGTTTTCTTGGGGTTTTTGTTGTTGTTTTTGTTTTTTACCAAATCTGGACATTCTATATAAAGAGAAGTTACAGTTCTGACCCCAGGCTCTGTCAGCATATTATCACATACACAGTATCGGTTGGTCACTTTCTTCTCTTAGCCAGCCCTTAAAGCTACCCTGGTAGCCCGTGACCTTCCGACGCAATCTAGACTGTGGAACTTGTTGTCTACCGGGATCCATGGGCAAGTGGTATGTGTAGGGAAAAAAAATCTTACAGTGTCCTTCGTTGGTTTTGAAAATTAAAAACAAGATACTTTCCAGGAAAATGCTGGGCTTCTCTCTTCTGGTTTACTGACTACTCACATTGTTGTCCAACCCCAGGCCTCATTTACCTTCTTCAGCCCACAGACGTTACTAACAGGGAGAGAAGATGTCAGGTTTCTCCACACCTGTCCTTTGAATTCAGGATCCAATGAACATCCGTAGATTAGGACACTGTAGAATGTTTAGTGTGCAATGCCCAGCAAATTTGGAGAGGGCAAAATAACTGCTAAATGAGGTGAGTTTTTGTTTAATTCCTAGAAAAGCTGAACCTCAGGGTGAGAGACCTTTGATAGCTCCTGGTGTGAGGATCCAGGAGGTGCAGTGTACTTGTCTCGTGTTGTCAGAGCTCCCCAGGCTCCTGCTCTCTCCGCGTGGCGTGCACAGTGCTGGCGGGGCCTGCTTGGCAGGGGGTCTCCCTGGATGTATTTTCCTAGTCATTGTCAAAAGTTCGAGAATAGATAGTAGCTATCAAAGTGTAGCCTGGGAAGGTGGAACGGGATTTTTCTCTGGTCAAAACGGATCAAAACTTGAATGGATAAAGAAAATGTGGTATATATACACAATGGAATACTATTCAGTCATAAAAAGGAGATCCTGTCATTCACAGCAACGTGGATGAGCCTGGAGGACATGACGTTAAGTGACATAAATCAGGCACAAAAAGATAAATACTGCATGTTCTTACTCACATGTGGAGGCTAAAGAAATGGATCTCATAGAAGTAGAGAGCAGGATAGTGTTTACTAGAGGCCAGGCAGGGGGAGGTCTGAGGCCAAAGGCCTGAGAACCTGAGGGTGGAGGTGGGGGGGTGCTGGTATAAATTCTGGAGTCCAAAGGCCAGGAACCCCAGGGTGGTTGTCCAGGGACAGGAGAGGAAGAGTGTACCCAGCTCTAGCAGATAGAGCGACATATTCACCTTTTTTCTGTTTTTGTTCTCTCTGGGCCCCGAGCAGAATGGATGGTGGCCGCCCACATTAAAGACAGATCTTCCTCACCTAGTTCCCGCAGACTCGCATGCTAATCTCCTCTGAAACACCCTCCCAGACACACCCAAAAATAACACTTTACAGGTTTTCTAGGTATTCCTTAATCCAGTCATATTGACACCTAAAATTAACCATCCTGGGGGTCTCTTGAAGAACTGAAACTTGTTCTTTGATTCAAATGACAAGAGGGAGCTCTGAGTACACTTTTGGGGGAGGAGAAAAACATTCCACCACCAAGAGAGGTGGGCTAATGTAGAAGGGAGAGCTAGTGGCCTTCCTAGCTTGGGGCCTGCGGTGGGAAAGAATTTTGCATGATCAGGAGGCAGAGAGAAGGCCCCCATGACTGGAAGGGGTAACATTGCCTCTGTTCAACAAACACAGGCATAGAGGTCCACACTCTGCCCAAGGTTATGGTCAGGGGTAGATGAAGAGCTGAACTCAAAGTGGACACATTCCTTCTTTAGTCACCAATTCTTGGCCAGTTTTGGAAAGCCTGGAATATCTTATTTTTATTTTGACGTCTGGAAATTCAAACATACAAAAGTAATATAAGTCCTATGTATCCATCCAGCAGCTTCTCCAGTTAGCAATTTATGGCCAATCTTGTTTTATCTGTTCTTATGTCTTTAATTTTTCATTTTGTAATGCATAGATTCAACACAGCAACATTTATTCAGTACTGCCACATATGAGATACTTCATTCTATGAATATGTAGAAGTGGATAAGAACAATCCTTCCTTCAGCTTCTCACGATCTAATAGCAGAGGCACACCTATACAAAGATTATATAATGTGAGCAATAACTGGTATAAAGCAAAGGTTACAGGAACGCAGAAGTGAGAGCAATGAATGCTTCCCTAAAAAGTGAAGAAAGGGGAGTCCGGGGGACTCCCAGAATGAGATTGCACAGAGTGGAGATGGGAAGGGAGGTAAGGGTAGAGGAGAGAGCGTGAACACAAAAGCATTTAGGGGGCAAGTGATTGGAACTTAGAGTATTTCAGGGATAGTGATAGAAATATACCTAGAAACGTGGGTTGGGCCACATTCTGAAAGGCCTCGGTTCCCACTGTAGGAAATTTATATTTTATTTTGTAGAAAGTGGAGAACAATGCAGTGCTTTTAAGGAAGAACTGGAATGATGGGGTTAGTATAATATTTTATAAGAATGATGTTCAAGCATAGATTTGATGGAGAGAGCCTGAGACAGAAGCCAGTTAGCAGACTGGTTGACGAGGGTAGATGAGCATTTAATTATTGAAGATGATGAAACCCTAAGTAGAGCTGCATATGTGTGGAGTCACGGAAGTAGCCTGAAGATCTGGATCAGATAAGGTTTTATGGAGAAGCTGGCTTTTGACCTCGATCTTGAAGATGAAAACATAAATAGGAAATGAAGGGAGGGAATTACAGTGTGGAGGAACAGCATGTTCAAAAGCACCAGGCTACAAAAATGCAAGAAATGTTCAGGAAATGGCGTGTAGGGAAATGAAGCCGGCTAGCTGGCTAGCAAGCTGACTGTGAAAGTAGTGCCAGCAAAAGATGGCGAGGACTTTAATGACTCAAAGACAGGCAGTGAAGGCAGGACTTGGTGACTTAATAGGACATGGAAGGTGAAGGAGATAAATGAATTGCAAATCTGAGGTTTCTAGACTAAAAATATTTTAAAAGGTAGAACATCAAACAAAATGGAAAGTGCAAAGGCAAGTTATCAAGAAAAACTTTGTGTAGTTGTGGGCATGCTTAGTATGTTACCATGGAACATCGGGGTGCAAATGCCCAGCAGGCGTTCAGAAATCAGATGCAGAAAGTAGATTTGGGGTCATCAGCCTGAGATGATGAGAGGCTGAAGCTAATGAAATAGTGACTATTTGTTGTTTTCCCTTTATAACTCTAGACCAGGTGTAACCTAAATCCCTTTGTGAAACATCTTGCTCTGCTTAACAAGAGTTAGAATGTGACCCTCAAGAATAGTGATGTTTTGTGTTTTGATTGCCCTATAACCTGAATAATATAACCAGCGTCTTTTATAATATATAAGGGTTGTCTCTGCTTTCCAACATAGCATTTATAACAGTATTCCATTACGACAGCAATTTATAAGCAGCGATTCAGTTGCGGGACATCTAGAGCTGCCTTAATTGTAAACATTGCCGTGCTGTGTTCAGCTCACTGAATGCAGAGTGTGCGCCTCATGCCGCAGACTCACAAAGTTTCCGTTTCCTACTCCAGGTTTCATCGTCCATAATGAAGTATGAGACTATTTGGAAACATAGACTGATCATCTTTGGGGGAAGCCCTGCTTCCAGAAAACCTGATATTGCACTGGGATTTGAATGTGTGTGTTTCCCTTTAACTTGTGATGAGGGAAGTGTGTGACTCGGCTTTGTTGGAAACGCCCCTCACCTGTGCAGCCCACATGGGGCCAAGAAGCAAGGGGAGGAGGCAGTGATCCTGGCTGCCCAGAATGTGCATCGACGGTAAGGGACACCGTGGTTACATCAGTTATTCCTCGTCAGGAGTTTTAATCAAAGAAGATGAGCAGAAGACAATCGCTGGCTCCCTATTACCAGAAAGCCAAATTTTGTAGTGCGGGTTCAAGAAAAAGATTGGAATTGCTGGGCACGGGAAAGGGGTGGGAGTTAAAAACCAGAAAGAAAGAGGACTATTTCATTATGTTAATGAAGAAAAGAGAAAATTGACGCATAAATGTATTTTTGAAGTAGACATTTGGTAGCTGAGAGCTTATTAAGGGACTTAGGAATCTAATTATCAACGTGGATTCTTTAAAGACTTGATCCTAGAAGAATATTCTTGTTTCACCACTTTGTCGGTACAGTGCAGTACCATTGCTTTATGTTGTGCCAGTGAATCCAATTGCCAGAAATGTCTGAATGTTTTCATGCATCTTTTTCTTAAATGCAAGAGGCTTCTATTGACTCTTAACAAGCATGCTTACCCAAATTTTGTTGCATGCTTTAAATAGCATAGCTATACACACTTGACCTTTTTTTATACTCCTTTCCTAGTGCACCAACCTTCCACAAGGATAACAGGACTGGTAATAAAGTCAGATGTAATGTGACCCTATAAAACTGTAGCAAGCTTCAGAAGTAAATCTTTTGATCTTTTCCTATCTTGATTATCTCCAATATCAATGCACCCATACTTGATCTAAAGAAGATAGAATTGACAATCATGACACCTTTTTAAAAAACCTGAATCCGAAGTTAAAACTTAAGCAACATTCAGGTGTGCTGCCTGCAGTTAGTTCTGAGTGGGAATGCAGAAGACCAGTTATTTTTCAGTGCTGCATTAAAAAAAGTTGGGTTGCTGCTATTAAAAAAATACTCAAAGGCTTAAGAGAACACAGAAAGTTTCTGCTAAGTTGTGTGTGAGGAAAACCTCATCTTGGAATTTAGAAATCTACAGGTAGCATACATAAATATAGTATTTACTTTCAATGCAAAACAGTGAGATTAAAGTCATGGAAGGTTTCCCTATGAGCCTACAGTCAGTATTGTTTACATGAAGAAACCCTCTATTGATGTATTGCTGTTTTCCATGGAGTCATAGGCACAGTATGACTTCTCCCAAATACGTATGACCATGTGTAAATACTACCTTGCCTTTAATTGTTCTTTCACAATTGTTTTGTGCCCCTTTTACTAAAAACACATAAAATATATAGCAAGACAAGACCTAAATAGAGTTTATTTTATTCTCAGAGCTTGGACTAGAATTATCTGAAATATCTCTGGTTCATAATATGGAAGACTATAATTTTTTATTTCAACCCAAAAGTAAGCATTTAATATGGTGGATATATTTAGATCTCCCATTCGTTGGTGTTTTGAAGAACCACTTGAACCTGGAAGATTTTGTTTAAAAAATTGTATCTGGCATAGATGTTCATGGATTAAAAAAGAAAAAAAAAATTTTAGTCCCAGTTGGCCTATTACAAAAAGTCAGAACCATTTTATAACTGAAAAAAGTAATCAGCATTATTGCACCTCTTGTTGTACTCACCTGTGTGCATAATAAAATAAACCTGGAGTTTGCACTGTTGTCATTTCACTAATAGGATAAGACATACTTTTGATTTGCAAAAATTTTTCTGCGTGGCCAAGTGTCTGTCTCTGCCTGAGGTTTTGTCTATCTTACAGTGTTTCAATCCAGCCATAAAAATGAACTTGTTCGAATTTTTTTTCCAAAGTCATCCTTTTCTTATGATATTTTATTTTATTATCATTTCAATGTCTTAGGAAAAATACCAAAAAATATAATGTGTCTTTTAATTTTCTATGTTTATGATCTTTGAATATTTTTTAAATGTTTTAATCACATGCCCTCTCTATAATGGTAAATATAAGACATTATCACCATTTTATCACTCAAGAAACATGTTATAGAAAATTTCTATCTGGTTGATAAAAGAAACAATTTTTTTCCCACTAGAACTAGACAGATGTAAAAACCACTAGTGCATATGATGCAATTTTTTATTCCCTATAATGAGATACACCTAGTGCAAAAAATGAAAATCTGGTACTTCAATATATTGTTTTTTTGTATGTCAGGTTTGTGAACTACCCACACCTTTTCTTAATACTCATTGATACATTTAGAGAAAATTTTGTAAGTTAGAGATAAGTTTAACAGTAAAAAAAAATAACCACTGTTAGGCTACTATTTAAGTAATTGGAACCACCAATTATTTCATTAGAATGATTCATTAAATAAAAACTATGGAAAGAATTAAAGGATTATGAGCTAAGCTGTATTTTAATGGTTCATTTTAAAAGACAGAGGCACTGCACATCTTCACCGGCAGCCCAGCCAGTCTCTTGCCTGGCAGCTCTAAGAGGTCATAGAGGTTGGACCACCCTCCATATAATCACGCCTCTGCCTACCACCAATATTTCAACAATTTAGCCAATAAGCGTACATTCTATAAGGAAAATAAATACATGTGGGAAACAGATTTCTTTTGTGGTTGTAATAATGCAGTTCCAGGTTTTTCGCTATTTACACTACGGCCTTAGCCTGACATAAAGGAAGTGAGTGGGTTTTCCTGAGTGCCCAAGATATGATTAAGGAAGAAAACAAACCCACCTCCAGGAAGGTCCCAGGCAAGAAAGAACTAGAAAGACTGTAAAAACCAAAGTGATCCTCCAATCCAAAGGGACAGATTAAAAAACAAAACAAAACAAAAAAGCCAAAAAAAAAAAAAAGGAAGTGACCATTTCCATCTTTTTTAAATGGAGGGGAAAAGCATTAATATTAAGGTAGTAGGAAGATGGGCAATGGGCTTCGTCAGCGTCTTCATGGTCATTACCAGTCAGTCTGACAAAATTAGTTCTCTGGTGGCCAGTGTTAATTTAAGGCAGCTTGCCTGATAATTTCCTGTGTATATGAAGTGTCTTGCATTTTTTTAAGTTCGCTATAATTCCTTCAGTTATTTCACTGAAATCTATAATATTCAGCAAACCATTTTGGGTATTTGAACAGCTATTTTAAATGGAGGAAAAAGCAAACACATCTGTCTCTCTGATTTAACCCAGAAAAACAGACTTTCTGGTTTCATCTTCATATCCTTTAGTAGCATAATGAGTCTACTCACTTATCTTTCTCTGATGTTAGTAAATATATGCTGTTAGTAGGAAGTTCTGAAATTTAAGTGAAAATGTATTTAATGAAACAGAAGAATTGAATACATCCTTCAAAAATCACCAAATACTGAAAATGAGAGATGAGTCCTTAAAACCCAGGTCAAAAAAGAGTCAGATTTTATACCCTGCAATTAATTCAGTGCTGGATTGGCATCTATATATGTAGTAGTTTAAAAGAGAAAAAAATCTGCATTAACACTGTATGTCCTGATATAGACAATGTTGACACATAAAGCATCTTATTTATACTTTATAGAGTCAGATACAACTTTGAAAAATTATACTGTAGTCACAACTGAAAAAGGCGGTCTTATGTACCACGAGTTGTATGTCCACATTCAGACACTGAGAACTTAACTTTCTTCCTTTCTTATCCAAAAATTTCTCCAGTCTGTTATTATTTTTATTTTTTTCTTACCAAGTTGTGATTTGATGTTATTATGTTTAAGTGGCCCCTAGTAGCAAATTTTACACAGAGCAAGAAATTTTCCTCAGAGGAGGTGGATAGAATTAAAATAGTACCAGATATATGAATTTATGTCATTTTCCTCCGTGTGGTAGAACTGTTTAAGCATTCCTAAATTCCAATTATGTTAAGCCTATCCTTACCAGTAAAAGTATATATACTTTGAGATAAGAATTAATTTCTTCACATCATTAGTATGCGTGAGTAGTAAGGAGCCACTGAGATTCAATTTATTTACAAAATTGTCCCTTGGTCTCTTGAAATGGCTAATCTTTTACTATTGAGTATTTGCTCCCTACTCACTGGTGGGATATACTACATTGTTTTACTTGACAAAGCAGAATGAACTTCTGTCCTTAGAGGGAAAAGCAACAGCAGAATTCATCATCAAATTAATAAGAACATCTAGAATTCTGAGAGGAAGGAAGCACATCTCCAAATAGTTCCAGCCCTGGTTTCAAAGAGGAGCATTAGGCTCTACCATAAAGACAGTCAGTGACCAAAGGGTGGTGGGGACAAAGGTAGAATATCCCTAAATCATTCTCATTTTCACTGTCCATTTACTTTTTGTAATCATTAAGCTTAAACTCTGTATGGAAATTCAAAGCACCATTAGCATTTCTGGGAAGTGGCTTTTTTGGAGACAAGGTTTTCCCAAATTAAGAAATCCCATTGTATACATTGTAAGATTTCTGGCAAAGAAATGGAGAATCCTGTGGCAGCTATTCCCACCTAAAGCCAACCCTGTAAAGGTCACTTTTAGTTATGCTAGAATTTACTGCACAAAAAAATGTCAGCTGTCGAATTGCTAGCACAGCTGCACATGTGAGCAAAGCACTGTTGGTCGTTGTTTCTCAGTGGGGGTGCCCATGGCATTCGGAGCTGGTCAATTCATTGCTGTACAGAAATGTTCCATGCATTGCCAGATGTTTAATATCCTAGGCCCCTGCTGATGAAGTGCCAGGAGCATTCCCAGTCATTGTAAATTTCAAAAGTAAAAAGCCTTCCCTCATGTTCAAATGCCCTTCCTAGGAGAGTGGTACCACCTCTCCTGAATACCACTGTCTACTGCAATTGGAGGACACAGAAGAGAAAGTGCCTATCCCCAAACACTGTCTCCGCTGCCTTGCATTTCTTTGGGCCCTGAGTAGTTTTCCCTCTTCATTTTTCAAGCCTCTGCTTCACCGTAACTTTAATTCGCTGGTTCTTCGGGGAGGAGGTTACCAGGCAGCCCTGGCAGTTCGGTGGGCATAGTGACTCGGCCTGGTCCCTGTAGATACTTACAGAAGAGATTTTGTATGAAGCAAGCTTTTTTTTTTTCTGCCTCACAATTTTACTTTAGAACTACATTATTGGTCGTAATCCTTGTCAATGTCATGAGGATTGTTGCATGGATTAAACGCAAACACAACAACCAACAATCCACATACACAAAGCTGGTGGTCTTTGGACATACCTCACCATTAGATTTCACTTGAGAATCCTGCATCCCATGAGTTCCAAATGGATCGCCTGCTGATCCTATTAACGAAGCATTTAATCCACATGCAGATGCTTGAATTCCCCCTGCATAAATGTAGTCATGCAGTTTAACTCCTCTAATAAGATTTGTGAATCCTGCACTATGACGGAAATGTGGATTAACTGTGGATTGCATGCATAGTGTGCATACTTCAGTGATGGTCACACAAAGCAAGATGAGTTTTACCTACGTGAAACATCATTAAACCATACGAACAATACAGAAACATTCTCGTTTTTTAATCCCCCAAACTGAATGGTAAATATGCCTTGAAATTATTTGGATGAATTATGGCTAGTAGAATGGAATTAATTTAGCCACTATCATT
>NW_012150618.1:7076538-7078813 GCF_000956105.1 Propithecus coquereli | reverse complement strand
AAACTTTCCCAGACTTGTTGAAACGGACACTAAGAAAAGCAGATTTTGGAACCTCAAGCAAACTGAAATTACTAGATCAACAATTCACCATTTGCTGAATGGTCAAAAATCCACGACTGAGAAATGCATCCTAATATACTTCCCGGAAGAATCTACTTGAACTGTAAAGACACACTCAGAATCATTTTTTCAATCTCTGTAACATAGGAGGTGTCTTAAGTCTACAGCCTTCAGAAAGGATTGGTTTTGTTAAACCTAATTCAAACTACATCCTAAACAATTTTTTGTCTGATAAGTAGAAGTCCCAAGTTGAACTTTAACAATCTTTTTCTGGCCTACTTGAGATTTTGCAAGGCTGATGGAAGGCCGCAGTGGAGGGCGGGGAGAGGGGAAGGAGAGGATAGGAAGTGTGGCGAAGGGAGGCATTTAATTTTGGACAAACAATTCATTTGAATTGCCTTCTGTTGGGATATCCAGGTGTAGATAGATGTACAGGGTTGGATATACGAGTCTGAAGGTCAGGAAAAAAGTATAGGCTACAGAGAGGAAGCCGAGAATCACCAGCACATGTAATGGAAGCTGTGAAAATGGATAAACCTCTTCAACAGACAATATAGCCTAAGACCATGAAGAAATCGCTATGATAAAAATTTAATAAACTATTTTTTTCATTGTCTGACTTCGTCTCCAAGACCGTAAAATAAAATCATTCACTTATCATCCAAGTGCTTAGCATGTTTGTTTTATATTTAACTGGGTTTTACTGGTTAGCTTAATTTTAAGTAAGATGGAACAGCACATTACATAGAGGGTTAAGTTATAAAGCAAGTAATATATTTGAAAATGTCTTATATTGCCCCAAATACTATTAATATAGACATCCATACTATCTCAATAAGTCTAACATAGTCTATTCTTACTTCAACATTGGAATAGGTGGCTGGTTCTTTAATTTGGCCACAGTTAAAGAAGTTAGTTGACATTTAGTTGCTGTATACATATATATGTATCTCCTTACCTTTAAAGCATAAGAATTTCATTCAGCACAGTGAGGTGTTATTGTATAAGAAGCATAGAGAACACAGTGATTGTACACTCTGTACAATCTGATTATGTAGAAAAAAGTAGATTAATGTCTCATGTCACTCACATTCTGAGTATGATGCAGTGACAGGCAGAATAGCCAATCTCCCTTGACAGAAAGGATGGTAAACCTTATTTCTCATTTACTGAAAGCATAGAGTTAAATTCATAAGTTAAATGCATGCGTGATGTGATTATGCCATTATTTTCTAAAAGTTTTCATGTTTTTATAGTGTCCATCATTCAAAGGAAAGAGGACTGACAGTGATTTATGTGCTTTTTATGTCCTAAAGCTAGAGTGGGTGCAACTGAAACATACCAAAGAATATTTAAAATTCATTTTATAATTACCAAAGTACAGTAAAGAAAATGAATCCGGATTGATATTTCCAAGCAAAGCCAGGCATGGTGGCTCATGTCTGTAGTCCCAGCTACTTGGAAGGCTAAGGTGGGAGGATCATTTGAGCCCAGGAGTTCAAGACCAGCCTGGGCAATATAGCAAGATCCTATCTCAAAAAAAATTTTTCCAGGCATATTTACCAATGAAATGTATGTATTTTCTACTCTAAAAACAGGAGTCAGTAAACACAAAGCCAAGCACTATGAAAAGATTTGCAGTTAAAAAGAATTTTAAAGAACGTACAATTACTAGGGAATAGAAGCAAGTAAAAGACTTGAAATCTAAGTATGTGCTATAAAGGACCTGAAAGGCACCAGAAATTTAGAGAAGGAAAAAGGATAAGATCCAGGGAAACAGACAAGTTGAGTCAATGTTCAAGCAAACAGATTCTCATGACGTGAAGCTGATTTGAAGCAGAACTTGTGTCCCCTGATAAATCCTAGATGCCGAAGGTCCCATTTCAGGGGATAGCCCTCCTGAGTTACAATGCAGTTAGTGAATAACTACATTTAATGGGGAAGAGGACAATAGCTCATGCTCATAGAACACTTTACTAAAAGCTAGGCACAGGTCCAAGCATTTCACACACATTTTCTCATTTAGTCCAACAACCACTCTCTAAGGAATTAATAATATTATCATTCCCCTTTAACATTCAGGTGAGTAAACTGAGACCCGCTGGCCCCAAGTCACACAATAAGGATGAAACAAAGATCACAAGCTAATTTCAACTAGTATACAATGAATACTACTGTTATCATTTAATATTGTAGAGAAAAATTTGTGCTTCAG
>NW_012150618.1:7072731-7076488 GCF_000956105.1 Propithecus coquereli | reverse complement strand
TTTTTAAGAATAAATTGAAAGGAGTAAATGAGGCAGAGTGCCACTCTACCCTCAGGTCCATTTTTGGTATATTAAAATGCCAATAATATTTGTGCCACTTGCCAATTCGGGGGGCTTTTCCCTTACTGGATGCTTTTGTTATATTTTATCTTTACATTGCTTAGACAGCCTCCACAATGAGACGTTGCCACTGCAATGCTAACTGGCATTCGGAAATCATCAGAATGAGTCAAGGGTTAAACCACTTTCATCCTTTAAAATATAGGCACTAATTTTTCTTTTTCTTTTTTAAATATTTCTTCTGTGGCTTAGAAATGTGCCAGTGTGTTCAAAACATTCTGCAACAGATTTCGTACCTACTGAAAAGTCAAACAAGTCATTTTTTTTTTCTCTGTAAGGGTGATTTTTAAATAACGGACCATATGTGTTCATTTGTTATTTCACGCGTCAGTTAAAGTGATAAGAACAGTAAGCTGTGATCATTATCAGACTGACTGAATGATTCCTGGTTTCCAGTGAGTGACCTAGTCCTACATATTACACAGGTATAATATCTGTGAGTGTAAATAACTGGAACTATACACTGACTAACATGACAGTTTCTCTTTTGTTATTGTTCTTATCTGTACTGTATTATAGTATGTGGGTATAAATATCTACGAGTATACACACATATGTATATGTATTCCACTATTGTAACCTGAAAGAAAGACTATGTATTCTCTTTTTTATTCTGTACTGGTGTTTGTGTTATTTAAAAAGCAAAATTATGCTGTATTTAGTTGTATATTATAGGAATACCTTGCTGTGCACAATTCCAAGTGCCTTAGAACATTGTTTAGCTTTCCTAAGTATATATAAATGCATATATGTATAAAATTGGGAAAAGTGACCTCAATAAAATCATTGGGAAATCCCCAGTTTTAGTTTGTTCCAATTTCTGTTATATCCAGACAGTGCTCAGTCTTTTTCAATTAAAAGCTCAGAGTCCTCACTTGTAAGGGAAGGTAAGACAGCTTCCCTGGCTGCCTGTTATTTCAATTCCTCCTAACTTTTTAACATTTCTTTTTAGGGAAGGGCCTGTGATTTGTACTTTTTACATAAAATATCTGCCTAAGAAATTGCTGCTTTAACAGCAATTTACAGTATATTTTTAAAACTTGCTATCTTTTTATATCTGAGGATATTGGATATTGATGTTTTTATTGCCATTATAATGTGTAAACATAAAAGATAGTCCCTTTAGAGTTTATAATATAGAAAATAAAGAGACTTCCTCATTATGCTTACTATTTAATGTATTACAAGCAGAGAGGTTGGGAGTGTATTTTGACCAGAAAAGGAACTGGAATATACTTTTCATGGTTTCTCAACAGTGGTTACAATAGTAACTTCACCTCCTTCAACTCCAGGACAAGATCAAAGATATGAGAGGAAAGTTGAAATCAACGTGGGTGCCATTATGCTAAGTAGAAAACGTATAACAAAGGAAGACTGGGACCAAAAAATTAAAAAGTGGGTTTGAAAAATTGGCCCCAAGTATGCTATTGAAAATGAGCAGTATATCTCCAAGTGGTTGTTGCCTTTCCCTTTCTTTATCAGACAAAAACCAGGTTCTACATTGAAACGTTACTTTTTTTTCCTAAGGAAAAGTTACATTGATATTTATTATCTTTTTAAATTTCAGACTATTACAGGGTACAAGCGTTTGGGTTACCTGAATTGCTTTTGTACATTTTGAGTCAAAGTTATAGGTGTGTCCATCACCCAGATAGCGTGCATTGTACCCATTAGGTGTGAATTTACCCATCCCCTCCTCCCCACTCACTCGACAGAAACATTAGTTTTTAAAACCCGATGGAGGTAAGAAACGGACCATTTTTCATTTTACACAGTGCTGTGGTGGCATTGGATTTATGGCGATTTAACTCTTCTCGAGCCTCATCTCTGACTTGCAGTGTGGAGTTGCTACTGTTAGCACTGCTGCCCGCAGACAACCCAAATCCTCCCTCAGTTTGTCAGTTTTGAACTCTTTGCCCTTTAAAGGGTGATCGCTAATAATAAAACAGAAAGGCTAAGAACTTAAATTTTGTGTGAAGATTTTTTTGCACTTTGAAGATTTTAATGGAAAAAAAACGCTGCAGATGCTAGCTTTTGTGATTATACAGACATCCCAGGGAAGAGAGAAATTGTATTTTCAGTGCTTGTCTGTACAAGGATTTGTTCCTGGATGGACTTTTGACCTTGTTTGGCCCAGGTCAGACAAACCAGAGTAGGGGGCATTCAACATGGGCAAGAGTTTGCCTCTAATTGTTCATGTAGCAGTACTCAGCAAACTGAAGCTACACGTCATCTTTTCCCATAGTTTAAGGTTGTTACCTCTTTAGTTCAGTCCCGGATGACCTTGGAAATCTCAGTCATTACCTCTCTGGGTCTTCCCCAACCAATTTGTTCTGCATCCTGCTGCCACATTCGTCTTCCTAAAAGACACTCTTCAATCCTTCCTGCTCAGAATTGGCCAGTGAATCCCCTCTGCCCACTAAGCCACTCCCAGGCTCTTTAATCTAGCCCTCAGGAGTTTCTGTAGTCTAACCACAGAGCACAGTTCCAGATTACACTCCCTTTATTCCACACTTGGGCCAAATCAAATGAAACTCATTGTTCCCCAAGTACGTGATACACTCTTTGAACATTACAACTTTGTTTAAGCCTTTCCCTCCAAGCGGAGTTCTCCTTCATGTGTTAACACCCCACACATCCTTCTGGGACAAGTCTAAAATTAGTTACATAGTTTAAATTGGAATTTCATGAAACATTCCAGTTTTTTAAACATGTACAAGTGCCTTAATACCAAGTATATATAGATTGTCCCAACAATTATAAAACATAACACAAAAGTAATACTTTTGTCTTTGATTTACTATCCATATTTAATTACAAACTTTCCCAGACTTGTTGAAACGGACACTAAGAAAAGCAGATTTTGGAACCTCAAGCAAACTGAAATTACTAGATCAACAATTCACCATTTGCTGAATGGTCAAAAATCCACGACTGAGAAATGCATCCTAATATACTTCCCGGAAGAATCTACTTGAACTGTAAAGACACACTCAGAATCATTTTTTCAATCTCTGTAACATAGGAGGTGTCTTAAGTCTACAGCCTTCAGAAAGGATTGGTTTTGTTAAACCTAATTCAAACTACATCCTAAACAATTTTTTGTCTGATAAGTAGAAGTCCCAAGTTGAACTTTAACAATCTTTTTCTGGCCTACTTGAGATTTTGCAAGGCTGATGGAAGGCCGCAGTGGAGGGCGGGGAGAGGGGAAGGAGAGGATAGGAAGTGTGGCGAAGGGAGGCATTTAATTTTGGACAAACAATTCATTTGAATTGCCTTCTGTTGGGATATCCAGGTGTAGATAGATGTACAGGGTTGGATATACGAGTCTGAAGGTCAGGAAAAAAGTATAGGCTACAGAGAGGAAGCCGAGAATCACCAGCACATGTAATGGAAGCTGTGAAAATGGATAAACCTCTTCAACAGACAATATAGCCTAAGACCATGAAGAAATCGCTATGATAAAAATTTAATAAACTATTTTTTTCATTGTCTGACTTCGTCTCCAAGACCGTAAAATAAAATCATTCACTTATCATCCAAGTGCTTAGCATGTTTGTTTTATATTTAACTGGGTTTTACTGGTTAGCTTAATTTTAAGTAAGATGGAACAGCACATTACATAGAGGGTTAAGTT
>NW_012150618.1:7068455-7070631 GCF_000956105.1 Propithecus coquereli | reverse complement strand
CCTCCATAAGCTTTATTAGTATTGTCAAGGATGTAATTTTTAACTCCTAAAATTACTGCTTCAGGGTCTAATTAGTTTTTTTCTCCATTTCTGCGTACATTGGTTTCCTGGTGCTTAGGACTCCTTGAGTGATGCTGACGATCAGTAGTTCTCTAAGTTGGAGAATGAGTGAATGTGATATAAATGGGGCTAAAATGATAAACATGATTTCAATGGGTTAGTTTCATATGAAAAAAAAAACTTTTAAAAACCTACACTGAACCAGAAATTCTGTTTAATCACCTTAAAATGGAATACCATTGATTAGAGAATACTAATAAGAGAGTGGGGGATGTATGATTTGGATTCATTATCCTTACTGTAATATTTCAATTATTTGTGCTTTAATGGTAGGAAATAACATTTTTCTGTGTTAAGACAGCACTCAGAACAGTCTCTGACACATGTAAGCTCATCACATGTTTTGGGGTATTTTGTAATGCTGTATTTTTTGGAAATGGGGTATACAGCATTATAATGGTTAAGGGTGTGACTCAAGCTACACTTGAGTTCACATTCTGGCTTCATCACTTACTGACTTTGTGTACTGGAAAGTCAGTGACTGGAACAAAAGTCACTTAACTTTCTGTTCTTCAATCTCTACTCAGTAAAAAAGGAAAATAATAGTATATCTACTTAAATCCTGTTGTAAGGATTTATAAGTAAATATGTGTAAAGCTCTTCAAACAGTACGATTACTATTGAGCCTTGACTCTGCTAGGCTCTAGGAAGTAAAGTTAGCAAGACAAAGATCCTTGCTTTCAAGTAGGTGACCGCAGTCCGGTTCTAGACACAGATGAAAAGATTTACAATTCAGTGTAACTGTGTACAGTAGTGTAATCACAGGATACAATGAGAACACTTGGGATGGGCCCTAGTTTTGAAGAGTATGAGAAAGTTTCCTAGAGGCAGAGATGGCGTAGGGTCTCTCAGTTCCCCCTACTTTCTTTCCGTGGCCTGAGAAACAGAGTGCCTTGACCGTTCTGTGACCTGGCCAGCTGCATGGGTTTTTTTCCCCCATAGGCTTGAACTTAAGCTGGAGCCTTGAACATTGCCAGGCACTGATAAAGTTGTGTAGGTTATTGCTTAAAACACTGAAAGATGAAAATACGTTGCTAAACACATAGGAAGTAACCCCGGCCCTGGGCCAAATTCCCTAAACGCTCGTTAACCCGAACCTCTTGTTGCAGACATCCCTAGGTAGAAAGAAACATGTCTTTTCTCCCTGTCCACTGAAGCACTCTGTATGTAAGTTTCCTAATAAATGCTTTGAATTGATCTCCCTGGCATTTAATGCTTCTTTCTTTGGAATCCAGACTGACCCCATCTTGGGATGGTTTGGGCCATCCCTTGCAGGAATTTCCCTGCAGCCCCTTTTGGGGCAACTTGGGTTCTTCCAGCCTTGGTTCAGTCGGAAGGGACAGATGGCTAAACTAAGACTTGAAGATCAAGGAGGGGAGAGGAAGAGACTTTTAGACGGGCAGGAGAGGGCCGATGTCTTTCAGGCACATTTTGGAACTGCAGACAGTTTGATAGGGCTGGGCCATGAGTGGTATGTGAAGGAATAAGAGGGCATGATGTTAAATTGATGGCTGGAGACCAGATGGTATAAAGTCTTTGCTGCCATGCAAAAGAGTTTGGACTTTATCCTGAGGCCTGAGGGCATACATACATCAAAGGATTTTATACGGGAAAGTGACTTGATTAGTGTTAAAAATGATAAATTTGATAAAATGGGTAATGAAATGATACTGATACTTTTGGGTATTTAGAGAGTAGAACCAACAGAATTTGCTGGTCGACGGCCCTAAGGAGGCAGTGTAGCATATGGATAAGGGTATGGCCTTCCTAAACAGCCTGATGGGCTACGCTTCTAGTATTTTCCACTTACTGTGTGACATTGGGTAAATGACTTCAATTCTCCACATCTGTGAGATTGGCTTAGTGTTATCTAATTGTACGTCATGGGCTTGTTGAAGGACTTAAATGACGTGATGAATACAAAGTGCTTAGCACTGTGTGTTTGGTGTTTAAATGGATAAATATATACAGTAAACAGAATATTGCTCAACAGGAAAAAAAAAAAAAAGCAAGCAATGTGGTTAGGTGGCCAGGCTGAAAACAGACTCCTCAGATT
>NW_012150618.1:7063026-7064010 GCF_000956105.1 Propithecus coquereli | reverse complement strand
ATTGCTGGGTCAAATGGTAGTTCTACTTGTATCTCTTTAAGGTATCTCCATATTGCTTTCCACAGAGGTTGCACTAATTTGCAGTCCCACCAGCAGTGTATGAGTGTTCCTACCTCTCTGCATCCACGCCAACATTTATTGTTTTGGGTCTTTTAGAACTTTTGATAGATGTGGCCATGTCAGGCAACGCTTTTCAGCAAAAAAAAAAAAACAGCTGACATTCTACATGTTAACAGCTTAATTGTTTCATGATCATAAACTCTGTTCTAAGATAGTACTTTTGTGGAATGTCCAGATCTTTAACACTTTTATTAAAGCTGCAGCTAACCATAAGAGAGAACAAATAGACTGTAATGAAATTCCTGTTATGCTTATAAACAAAAATGCAGTATGTTTTAATACTTTTAAGTACAAATGAGAGCACATATTTATATGAAATGACTGATTTTTCTTTTCCCGTTTATGTTCAGGATGCCCATGTTGTGTACTTCTGTAATTTTTAATGTAGAGTAAATTTCCCTGTGGGAAACTTTTGTATCACCTAGCACTTTAAAAAAGGAGACATTCATTAGGTTTATGGACCAAAGGGAAGAGATAAAAAGGGCACCGGTTTCCCCTGCTCTTCATTCTCTAATTGTGTCATGGTCTAGGCATTCCTTTCTTCAGGGAAGATATGATTGTATCCTTTCTAGTTCATAGATTGTTGCTTAAGGAGAGTCATAGGGTTAGATTTCAGGGTATCATCCCTAAGGAAGAGGTAGTAACTGTAGCTATTCATTCACTAACTAGGTTTTGTAAGGCCCCAAATGCCACCACCATACCTCTGTCATATTTAATTTAACCAATTTCTCTATTCCTCCTTCCCCAAGGATATTAGTAGTAAGGTACTTTTCTTACTGGCTCACTTCCTTCAAGAACCCATTGATGGAGAGAGGGAGTCCAGTAGTGGCTCAACTTTATCTTAGGGAGTCTTAACCTGGCTGA
>NW_012150618.1:7061087-7062976 GCF_000956105.1 Propithecus coquereli | reverse complement strand
TTCCGCCTCAACGGAAAGACACCGCAAGACTCCCTTTCCACGGCGGGAGAATTCAGGCCAGAGAAGCACCGCCCGCCTGGGGATGACAACTGGGCTAGCCCCACCTCCCAATAGCTTCTCGCGATCGTTGAGACGCAGCAAGCTACACGGAACTTCCGGCAGCGACCCGTCAGCTCGTCGGCGATTGGTTTATTTCCACGTCCTGTTGCGTGACGTTATCGCCCGGCTCCTGGGGTCGCACGTGTGGCGAGGCCTAAAGACCTGTCTGTGAGCAGTGTCTTGGTCTCTCCCCGGATTTCAAGGGGGTAGTCGCTGTTCCTTTTAGGGGTGAGCGCCGCGCGGCCGCAGCATGGTGAGCAAGCTTCGGTCGTCTTGCCGGCGGGGTGCTGTGGTTTTGCAGAAGTCAGGCAGGTTCCGGTAATGTCAGTGGCTACTGCAGCCTGGCTTTGGGTGATGCCAGAGACTGCTTGCGGCACAGTACCCCGGAATGGGTCACCCTCACCACCCCGAGCACACTTTGCGAGTTGTAGTTCCCACGGCTGAGCATCCCTGGGGAGAGACCCGAAGAGGATAGCCTCCCTCTTACCCCTGGGGCCCTGCAGCTCTGCGCGCCTGCAGTTAACTAAAAATCTGTGACACTGGACTCAGACGCGCCACACTGTGCTTCATGGGGTCAGGCAGAGGGGGAGTTGCTGGTCTCTCCAAGCGTTGGAGTGGCAGGTGTCCACTCGTCTGTTTGCTCAGGGGAAAAGGAACTTGGGGGAGAGTCTAAGATTGGGCCCAAAGTAAGGCCCCTTAGTTGGTTTCTACTCAGTTTAGAAAACCAAGATTAAATAGAGAAATAAGAATGTAGAAAGGAATGATAAATCTTATTAAACTTTAGCTGTTTGTGCCTTGGTTTTATTTACTCGTTGGTAAATGAATTGTTTGCCCTGTTTGGAACTGTCTACCCCATATTTTCTTGTGTCAAGTATCTTGTCATTCTGGTTCCGCCCCTCCATGGACCTTCCCTGAACACCCAAACGCTTAAGTCATTTGCACATCAACTTGTAAATATATTTTCTTCACCTGAAATCACTATTTCATTGATTTTCTTACTAAGAACAGGGACTTTATCTGACTTTCCTTCGGTTGTGTTCCCATCTCCCATAACAAGGTATGGCGGAGTAGCTACTCAACAAATGCTTGTTGAAGGAAGATTAAGTATGGATTCTGCAGAACACAGCTGATGTTCCCTGCCCTAGCAGTGTAGATTTAAAAAATCTGTTGATCCTTCACATAACTTAAGATGGACTATGATATTATTCACTGTTTTTTTTGTTGTTGTTGGTTTTCTTTTTTAATGATTTGTTCTGAATCTGTTCCTTTGAAGCCTCACAGGAAGAAAAAGCCCTTTATAGAGAAGAAAAAAGCTGTGTCTTTTCACTTGGTCCACCGGAGCCAACGAGATCCTTTAGCAGCAGATGAGACTGCACCACAGAGGGTTCTGTTGCCCACACAGAAAGTAGGTCCTGTTCTTTAGCCATTAAATTTGTATGTGGACTGTTATTGTCAGATAACTGGCCTTCTGGGAAATAATCTATGACTTAATTTTCAGTACATGTGCTGATTTTTACATCATGCCTATTTGTTTTGATTGGGAGGATTATTTGAGACATTTAAATGAACAGATCTTATAGAGTAGTTAATGGTAAACATTTACTAAACCAGCAGCTACAGTGCTGCGTGATAATTAGAGCACGAGCATATGCTTAATCTCTTCTTTCCCTAAGGTCCTGCCATTGCATAAGCACAAACTGTATTTTGCCTCCTGGTCAGTCATCTCCTGAGATGTAAAACATGAGCTCGTGGGTTAGCTTTAGAAAATGCAAGGGAGTCTTGAAAGGGTT
>NW_012150618.1:7049117-7051082 GCF_000956105.1 Propithecus coquereli | reverse complement strand
TAGCCTGTCTATGCAGGTTCTCTATCCCACCTATCCTATTTTTCTGCAGCACTCAACACCTCTTGGCATCGTCTCTAATGTGCTGCTTTATTATGTTGTGTATAGGTTTGTCTCTGAATAGAATGTGAATTCTCCAAGGGCAGAGGTTTTGAACATTCCGAGCCCTAAAGTGATGTCTGGCATATATTAATAGTAAGAATGCAAACTGTTTAATAAATGATGAACAAATGAAGGAATGGTTCCTTCAAAATAAATCTAAGATAAAGGTTCTGACTTTGCTACCTGCTCACTAAATACTAGTTTCCTTCTTCTCTCAAGAGAGGCAAACTGTTAACTACAAATAATCTCACTCTTCAGGAGGAGATATGTCACCTGCTCCTTACTCTTTGACAAAGCCTAACAGTGTTAACAACATTTGAATAATGCAGTAAAATATCATCTAAACAAGAATGAAATTTATACATTAGCAGGAGACCACTCAGTTACATAGATCTCTTAGTTTGTATAACCAAGGAATTTGAAAGTATCTTCAAAACATTCTGAGGTAAAGATATTTGCCTAGAATTTTGTTCTCTGAGCTAATTAGAATAACTGCCTTTCATTTCCATGTTAAATGGAAGCTTATTTTTAGTCTAAATGTAAATGTTAAAGTACTGGATAGAAATGTCTTCCACGTCCTATTGCTATGGTGATAAATCCCTGCTAATATTTTAATGGTAGTTGTGATCTTATAGTGCTTAAATATTGTATAGGAATAAAATTAATGTAAAAACATTTAAATGCTGTGGTCTTAATGAGTACATTTGTTTTTCATTGTATCTTTGTTCATATTCAAGTTTTATGAACAGTATGATGATGATGAAATTGGAGCTCTGGATAATGCTGAATTGGAAGGTTCCATTCAAGTTGACAGCAATCGCTTACAGGAAGTTTTGAGTGACTACTATAAAGAGATGGCAGAGAAGTACAGTGACTTTTCTTTTTCTTATTTTGCTGCTTTTTTTTAAATCTCCAAATAAGGTATATAGTTCTACAACTGAATTGAGGAAAAAAAATCTACCTAGTCAGATTCAATATTAAGAAAATGATACATGTTTCATAAACACGGGCACATATACATACATATATATATATATATCATCTGTTTTGCCTACATTTTGGTATTAAGAGTTCTGAAGCAGAATGCGATAGTGGGAACATACTGGGAACCACCACTTTTTCTGGTTCTTTTTGAGACAGGGTCCAGGCTGGAGAACAGTGGTCGGATCATAGCTCACTGTAGTCTTGAACTCTGGGGCTTAAGTGATCCTCCTGACTTAGCCTCCGAAAGTGCTGGGATTATAGGCATGAGCTACCACACCCAGCCTATATTTTTTATTGAGAAGAGTCATGGTAGAATAACTGAGGGATTAGAGTGGGAAATATGAGGACACATTCCAGTTGGAGAATAAGATGGTGCTGCCAGCCTTTTTGGCTAAAGAATTATTTTGACTTATAAGTACACACTTTCTTCTCATCTTTCGAAATGCCAGGTGATCTGAGAAGTAGATACTTATATCTTATGGAAAGATAAGGGTTTGTCTCTCCAGCTGGATTAGCAGAATTGACCAGCCAATTACTTTGGCAAGTCATTACCCACATCAGTGTGACTTTTCTGAGAGAAACTAGTGTTTAAATCTACCTGAAAGGTCTGGTGTTCCATGATCACCATAATATGTACATCTCACAGCAGGACAAGGAACAACGTACTTTGAGTGAATTATTTGAATACTTTGGAGAGACCCATGGACTAATGCCTTTCTAGGCTTAAAACCTGTTTTCTCAGGAAAGCTGCTATCTTGTGTAATGTATTGTAACCTTGCAGAGACACAGATAAATCTTGCCTACGTATCAGCAGAATGAATACCCATAATGTGCTGGAAGGAAGAGGCAAGACTGGGTAGAGCAAAGTTTGATGGGAAATGA
>NW_012150618.1:7043892-7049067 GCF_000956105.1 Propithecus coquereli | reverse complement strand
AAAAAAAAACTACAGTAGAAGAACAGATCTTTGCTCATGTTTATGCTACTGAGAAACTTATTTTGGAAGCCATAACATTTTGCTGTGTGTGCACTGCTGTATGTAGCCTTTACTTGTGCTCCTCAGAGCCTTTTAATTCAGGGTGCTTTGTGCTAGTGAGCCAGTGAGGATGTACGTCCCAGCTTTATGCCTACTAGTGGACTGAGGGCAGAGTGGGTGGAGAGATACAGAGACAGATAATGCATGGCGGTTACCCTCACGTTATTAACTGGTCAAGGAAAGGAAACTAAAGCATAAGGACCACCAGTCAGAGAACATAGGCTAGTAGGCGTTTAAGTAGATCACAGGAAGTGAAGAATGTGAAGAGTTCACACAAAGGAAGGTTCTAAGACAGTAATCGGGAAGGGCTTTATTGTAGGAGGGTAGGAACTGACCTGGCCACTGAGGGTGGGTAGTATTGAAGGGAGAAGAAGGAAGATTTCAGTCAGGAAGCAGAGACATAAACTAGTATTTTGGATCACAGCATCTGGCACATGCACACTCAGTACATTATTTTGAAGTATTACATGACAGGAACTGGGCTTGATTTGCATGGTCGTAATGAGTAATAGGGAGAAATTTGGACATACAGTACTAGTAGACCTTGATTTTACAGGGCCTTGAAAACCAGGAGCTTGTGTACAGTGAAAAATTGAGACCTGTTTTAAATTCAGGAAGGTTACATGATAAAAGCATTAAGGATGTTTAATCTGGCCGTGGGTACGAAGGTTGTATTTAGGTATAGACTAGCTGAACAGTTGCTTGGTTAACCATAAATAGGATGGTACCCAAAGGAAGGGAGTGAAATCATTGTATACAGACAATAGAATTCAAAGGAACATAGGGACAGAGAAAAATAATTTATAACCACCCTGGGATTTAAGACAACTGACTCAAAGAAAGCTGTGTCGTTACTGGAGGTTGGGACATTATCTCTAGTTGAAAATGAAAAAAATTAACTTTGTTTCTGAAGCTTCAGGCAAATGGAATTATAAAGCCTGGATTTGAATGCCATAATCCCATGTAATGACCAGTCTCAGGCAGACGTGCCATTTAACCGAAATTTCTCAGCTTTTGTTCTCTTTAACTGAAACATGCTGAGACCTCACAGAATTGAGGATTAAATGGAATAATGTACTAGGAGAAAGTGTTGTGAAGTAATGTAGGGAGGTTGCTTTTGAGGTGATGATGGGATTTACATGTTTTAAATATATAACCTAGAGCAGAGGTGAGAGAATACAGAATAAGTTGTAATAGTTTCCGAGGACTGTGATTACTACTTACCACCAACTGGGTGACTTAACAGACATTTAGGCTACGTGCAGTGGCTCATGTCTGTAATCCCAACAATTTGGGAGGCCAAGGAAGGAGGTTTGCTTTAAGCCAGGAGTTCACGACCAGCCTGGGCAATGTAGTGAGACCCTGTTTCTACAAAAACTTAAAAAAAAAAATGTAACTGGGCATAGTGATGTCAGTCTGTAGTACTAGCTACTTTACAGGCTGAGGCAGGAAGATTGCTTGAGCTCAGGAGTTAGAGGCTGCAGGTGAACTATGATTGTGCCACTGCACTGTAGCCTGGGCAACAGTGAGACCCCATCTCAAAAAAAATCCCATTCTAAAAATGTTGTCCTTTAGACCTTGAAAAGGAGAAAAGTGAGAGATATTATCAGAGGGAGAAAATGAGCCTCATCTGTGAGTAGGGAGGGGCTTTGGCTATACTCTGGGCTTCAGGGTGTGATCTGCAGGAGAGATGTGCAAGTCATGTGCCTTCAAAGTAGTCATGAACAGAAAGTAAGCTGCAGGAGAAAACCTGACCGTGTACATCTCCCCTGCAGCCTAAAAGTTCAGCACAAAAACTATTTTTGTTTCAGTGCAATGTCAAAAAAAAATTTCTCTGTTATAGGTAAAAATGAATGAGCTTTACCTTCCAATGATGGTATGAGAGTTAGGAAGAACTATTTCTAGAGTATGGAAAATCTAGTTTCCGTATGAAGGTGGTTAATCATTTAGACTCACTGCTTGCATACTTTGCGCCTGCTATGATTTTTACTCATTTATCTGGCCCTTTCTGAAGTTCAGCATTTAGGTAATAAGACAGAGGGGAATGGTGGGTATGGAAAATTGTATTTTCCAAAGATGGCCACAATAATACCTCCAGCCCACATGTTCTTCTACAATATGACCTTTCCACTCCCCTGTCGAGAAATAGAGCTAATTCCTTTCCTCTTGAATCTTGTGCTGGCTTTATGATTTGCCTGTAACTAATAGAATGTAGTGGGAGTGAATCTGGGTGCCTTCCTAAGTTGGATCAGAAAAGGCCATGTAGCTTTTACCTGGTTCTCTTGGGACACTCGCTCTTGGGGAAGCCAGCCACCATGTAAGAAGTGTGACAACTCTGGGCCCCCCATGCTGAAGAGGCCATGGGTAGGTACAGCCCCTGTTGAACCTAGCCTCTGAGCCATCCCTACCAAGACAGCAGACATGTTATAGAATCCATCTTGGAACCTCCAGAGTAGCCCATCTGTCAGCTGAATAACACTGAGTGACCTCAGTCAGTCAACCTCATGAAGAACAGAAGAAACCGTGTCTCTTTAAAAACACACACACACACACACACACACACACACACAAATTTATCGTATCACAGTTCTGGAGGTCAAAGTCAAGATATCATCAGGGTGTTTTCTTGGGAGAATCTGTTGCATTCCTCACTGCTTGCTTCTGGAGGTTGCTGGCAGTCAATCCTTGGATTTCCTCGGCTTATAGATATATCACTTCAGTCTACCTTTATCTTCACATGGCATTCTCCCCATGTGTTTCTGTGTCCTCACATGGCGTTCTTATAAGGGAACACCCTTATCCAGTATGACTCAACTAATTACATTTGCAAGGACCCTATTCCAAATAGGGCCACAGTCTGAAGTTCTGAGTGGTTGTGAATTTTCAGGGGACACTTAATCCAGTACAGTTGTTCACAAGTATTTCCAAATAAGTCTAATCATTGTGTATTTGCTTTTTCCCAAGAGCACTGGAATTAAGTTGCCTTCATCAGTGTTTGCATCAGAGTTTGAGGAAGACGTTGGATTATTAAATAAAGCAGCTCCGGTTTCAGGTGTGTTTAGTTTCTTTAACTTTTCATGTGAATAAATCTGTGCTTTGCAAAAAGAAATAGAGTAATGATGTAGGATTTTTCTATACCTTATAAAGTATTGAAACAATTGAGATGTGTCTAGAATTCAGATTAGAGATTATTAGGAAGGAAGAAATGTGATCCTTGTCCTCCTGTGCTACTGCCATCAAATTCTTACATCTTTAGAGTTCTGTTTGGAGGGGAAAGTCAAAAAACTATTATTGGTGATCTAGTGGGGAAATTTTAACATTCACCTAACCTCTCACAAGGAAAATAATGTATTCATTATTCATTATTTACATAGTGTCATTTCGAAAAATAATCTGTTGTTTTTCAAAATTTCTCCTGAGAGTATACAAGTATTTAGTAGAAGTTCATTTTATCATCTACTTCAGATACACTGAAAACAATTTTTTTTTTAATTTTCAGTACCAATATTTAGAGCAAACACAAAAATCCACAGAAGTGGTGTTTGATATTTTCTCCTAAATTGCCTCAATTATTGACTAACGCTTGCCTTTTGGCATTCATTCATTGTTTTATGCTACAGACTTCTGAGTTGCCACCATGTGGCAGGGTCTTGGGATTAAGCCAGAATAAAGCATAGTCCCTAGTCTCAAGGAATTTACCTCATTTGGAAAAGATTCACAATAAATGGGAAATTACAATTACAATACAAGTGGATAAACACTGCTGGGTTGAGGGGCACCAAACCCAGCCTGAGGGAGTTGGGCACGGCTTCCTAAGGGAAGTGATGTCCAGGTTGATTTCTTGAGTAGAAATTAGGCAGGTGGAAGAAGGAGGGAGATACTGGGAAGTGATAATATTTCAAACAGAGGACTATACAAAAGCAAAAGAACATGACTGCGTAACTGCATATAAGTTAGCATACCCACAAGGAAGGATATGGACTAAAAAGAAACGAGGCCGGACAGTTAAGCAGTGGCCATGCAGAGGGTGTCAGAGGCCACATCAGATTTTAAGCTTGTACTTGAACGTTTTTCTTGAAGTCTAGAATTTTTACAGATGGAAGAATATAGCTAAAGGAACAGGCAAGGGTTTATTAAAATCTCATAGTCAGAAAAAACTACAAGGGTAACAGTCTGCAAATATTTGAGTTACTTCTAACAGATGAATTTAAATCTCAGTTCTTTCCTGCAGGTGAAAGCTTTGAATTTTTCTAAATAGACAAAGCTTATTATTACAGATCTGTAATAGAAGAGTATTTTTTACCAGTGGATATTAAAGGAAAGAGAATTTTTTTTTTAAACTTGGAATTAGTAAAAGTTAATTACTTTATTCTTCACTAAACTGAACTTCTTAAAGTTCTTAATCATGCTTTTATCCTTAAAAAATATGTAAATAGAATTTGGCATATTATAGACACTGAGATTGTTAAGTGAATGAATTGTGCTTTCTTGAGAATTACTGCTCAATTTTTATTTTCCTTCTAGGACCTCGACTGGATTTTGATCCTGACATTGTTGCAGCTCTCGATGATGATTTTGACTTTGATAATCCAGATAATCTGCTTGAGGATGACTTTATTTTTCAGGCCAATAAGCCAACAAGAGAGGAAGAAGGAATGGATATACAGTATGTGTGGTTTGTTTCGAAGCAGAGATGACCTGTTAATTCTTCAGTGGGGTGGTAGCCATAGAATATTACAGTTGGAAGAGGTTTTCGAGAACGTTTAATCTGAGACTTTTGTTATTTCAGAGCTGAAAATGTGAGACATGAGGTCTTTACGAGCTATTGATAGGGGCTAATGTCCGGGGGTCCTGATTGCCACTTCATTGCTTTTCCAACATACCAGATAGCTTCACTGTTCCTGCCTAAACAAGAACCATTCCTGAAACACGTTCTGGTTTTACTTACATAAAGTTGTTTCATTCTCTTATTTTTTAAATTGTTTTAACAGGTAATTTATGACTGTTTGACTTTAGGAAATCTGAGGATGAGGATGAGTGGGAAGATGTGGATGATGAGAAGGGAAGAGGTAGTGG
>NW_012150618.1:7021753-7039217 GCF_000956105.1 Propithecus coquereli | reverse complement strand
AATTTGCTGTAAGTAGAAAAGTGGCCTGGTTAAACTCAATTTTGAAATGCTGAGTTTATTCTGTTCAGTGGTAAGATGAGTTTTCCTGAAAAGGTTCCACTGGTAGGAAACTAAGTTTTCCCTTGCTGTATACAAAGAACTATTTCAAAAAGGATGCTAAAAATGAATATTAAGGTTGTTTGGACTCATATTTCCTGTCATATTACTGGATGACTTGCTTTTGGGATTTAGGAACAGTGAAGTCAAGAAACCAAATAGTAGAAGAAATAATCAAGAAAGCTTTGGCTTCAGTGAGTCCCTAGCTCAAAATCAGAAATATTTACTTCAGTTTAAACTGGAAAGCTTGTCTTTTCAACATTATTTAATGTTTGGAACCATTCATACTTGATTTAAGATACATAGTTGAAAACTCCCTGTTTTTGAGAAGTTGTTTTTAACTTCTTTAAACTTGTTCAAGGATTAGGCAATGACACCATCACAATTGTTAATTATTTGGTAAACTGTGAAAACTGTGACTTCTTGTAACAGACAATTAGTGGCCCCTATTCATGTGTCCCTAACTAATATGTTTTTACCTGGACTGGGCTGTAAAAATCTGTGGAGACTGTTGGGTATGAGTTAGGAACTTCAGAATGGCTGGGTCAGGACCATTTTTGGCAGGTGAGCTGTATTTGTTATCTAAATTATTAGAAAGTGTCTTCATCTGTAATCTTGTGGCTTTTCCAATAGTAGTAGGTACTTACTTCTACCATGTGTATTATCAATTTAAATCTGAGTAAATTATTGTAGAATTTTTAAAAGAGTTGTAAAAAACAATAGCATTGGATATTTTACCAACATTGATTAGAAAAAACTTAGCTGGAGAGCTTGTCATTACAGAAGTAGGATATTGGAGCTAGTGTATCTAAATGCCAGCCTACGAAGCAAAGGGTCAGGTGATGGTTTATGTTAGTACTGAGAGTGTAAATCTTAAAAGAATTGACCATTTATTTTGGTAGCTTTCTCAGTTAAAGGTTTTCAGAACCAAAGATATTGGATGTTACTTTGTTGTGGTGCTATCCAAATTCCACCTTAGAAGCTGCTTAATTTCACTGTACCTGACCCAGAGGGTATAAGTCCACATATATATTTTACAACTAAGAGAATGTGACTCAGCCACCCACAAGTCTTGATGAAGCATATTGTTATTTAGGCTGATTACACTCCAAGCTTAAAGATCTTAATTTTATTCTGGAGAACAAATTCATAATATTTTAATGAATTTTCTAATATTTTAGTTATCTATAAACAATGGTTGGGAACTGAACATAAAAGCTCCATGCTAAGTGTTGTGAGTCCAAAGAGTTAAGAGGATTTTTATGTTCAGGAACCACATCATTTGAGGGGCAGAGTATATGCAGTGACCGGTAACTCATGATATCGTCTCTGATAAGTTCCGCTTCTCATGAGGATCTTGGTACTTGCTGTTCCCCCTGAAGTGCTCTTACTGTAGACAAACCTTCTTCAAGGTTGGTGCTCAGTTGTCACCTTCTCTGTAGGCTTTTCCTTGAGCATGCATATAAAAATAGCACATACATCCCTCCCCTGCATCCTTTATCCTCCCTCCCTGCTCTATGTTCTCCAGAACACCTGTTGGCATAGGGGACTGTTTTTCAGTCTCCTCTCACTAGAGCAAACCTCCCTTGAGGACAGAAAATTTTGTGTACTGCTTTATTGCCAGGCTCTAGAACATTGCCTTGCATTTGGTATACGGTCACTAAGTAGTGTATGAATTAATGGAGAGACAGGAAAGGGTTTCAGAAGAGAATTACATAAACCTGGAACAGGACCTGGATTCACTGGAGTTAGCCAGGAAAAAGGCCTGAGAGATCTTGTGGTGGGGTGGGGAGGCGGGAATCATGAGGAATCTGTCTGTTGTATTTTAAACCTACTTTGTTTAAGCACTGTCCATGATTGGTTTAAAACCACTTTGTCATATTTTAGTACCACAGATGCTCCTTGACTTACCCAATGTAAGTTGGTCCCAATAAAACCATATGGTGAATTCAAAATGCATTTAATATACCTGACCCACCGAATGTCATAGCTTAGCCTGGCCTATCTTAAACGTAAACGTGCTCAGAACACTTACGTTAGCCTACCGTTGGGCAAAGTCATCTGGCAACACAGTGCACTGTAGAGTATCTGTGGTTTGCCCTCTTGGTCATGTGGCTGATGGGAGGGGCGGCTCACTGTTGCTGCCCCAGCGTCACAGAGTGGTCTACCACTTGCTACCGAATGTGTGTCGCTTTCACACCATGGAGTCTAAGTATCTTAAATGCTGTTACCATTTGTGTATATTACCTATAATGCCCTGTATCCACACTTCCATTGTGATGTCAGCAGATTAGCTCAGGTGAAGGATAGAACTCCTAGCCATTTTGTGACTTTACAGTTACATTTCAATACTTTTATGTTGCTTCTTCATGTGTGTTGACGTTGGTATGCTTTACCAAGCTTGTTTGTTCCTATTACAGGGCAAGAGAAGGTAAGAATTCTAATGGCCTTAACATTTTAATTGTGAAACATACGGGAGAACGTATAAAGAACACATGCCCACTATTCAAATTAGGAAATAGAACATAGTTGCCTATAGGTCCATCCTCACTTTCATTTAACTCTTTCCCCTCAGGTAACTCTTAGGTACTATCCAGGCTGTTATACAGGTTGAGCATCCCTAATCCAAAATCTGAAATGCTCCAAAATCCAAAACTTTTTGACTGCTGACGTGATGCCATAAGTGAAAAATTCCACAGATAGGTACTTAATACAAACTTTGTTTCATGCACAAAATTATTGAAAGTATTGTATAAAGTTACCTTCAGGCTATGTGTATAGGTGGTAAAAGAAACAAACAAATTTTGTGTTTAGACTTGGGTCCTATCTCCAAGATATCTTATGTATATGCGAATATTCCAAAACCCCCAAAAAATCCAAAATTCAGAGCACTTTTGGTCCCATACACTCTGGATAGGAAACAATATCTGTATTAAGCATTTCCTTTTTTTTTTTTTAACCACCTGTATGGTATGTCTAAACACAATATCTTATTTATTTTTGAATAACTGAGAAACAAGTACAAACCTAGCTTTATGAGGACAATATTTGCTACTATTAGATCAAAGTGTCCTGGAGATGATGAACTGAACAGTCCCTGGGTATGACTTCTGCTTCCAGAGTTTACAAGAGTTACATGTGCAGATGTCAGTGAGCAAGGTGATAAGTGAGTCCTAGGAAACACAAGTTACCACAGTTGGGGCATCCTGGGTCTGCAGAAATATGCCTAGAGTATTGTGTGCTTGTTTTATATTTTCTGCTGCTAAGCTCACCATGACCTACCTCCATCAAGAGATGATCAATGCAGAGCCTTCCTGTGGAGTGAAATGAGTGTCCTCAGCTGATCTAGACATCAGGATATAAAGGGGAGAGCAGGCACTTCATTGGAACAGGGCCAAACAAGCCAAGTACAGAACGGAATAGGAATCAGATTTCCTTGGCTATGCTGTCCCGAGATTACAAAGGCAGTGAATGTCTTGGTCATGGTGGTCTTAGCTTCAATATGTCTGTCTCTTTAATCACATATCTCCATCCTGGAACAGTTGCTCTCCAGTTCTGGTACCAGCTGTCATCCTGAGAGTGTCCTCCTCTCCATCCAATATTGAATTGCCTTTTCCTGTATCTTTTACTCACATTTTTGCAGATCACATTCTCCAGTAATTCATAAGATGGGATATGTGGGATGTAAACTTCTTGAGAACTTGGATGTTTAGAAATGTATTCTACTCTCAGGTGGATTGATAGCTTGACTGTGTATAGAATTCTAGTTGTAGATTATTTTACCTCAGAAGTTTAATAGGTTTTCTCCATTAATTTCCATTTCCAATTTTGCTGTTTGGGAATCTAAAGCCATTCTGATTCCTGGTAGTTTGCATGTAATTGGTCTTTTCTCTGGAAGTCTGTAGAATCTCTCTCTTCAGTGTTCTGAAACTTCACAATGATGTTTGTTATTATAGATCTATTTTCATCCATCGTACTGGGTCCTTTCAACCAGGAGCCCAATGTCCTTCACTTCTGGAAATTGTTAAAAATGTATTTCCTTCCTTGTATTTTCTCCTTTTTCTCTCTCGAACTCCTATTATTTGGAACAGAACTGTCTGGACTGGTACTCTAATTCGCTTATGTTTCTTTCCCATTTTTCTGCCATTTTACTCTACTTTTCTGGGAGATTTGCCTAATTTTATCTTTCAACCTTCTATTGAGTTTTTTCATGTTTTTTTTTTTGATATTAATTTGGTTTTATTTTTATATACTGTAAAAATAAACTTTTTTTTTTTTTTTTTAAGAGACAGGGTCTTACTCTGCTGCCCAGGCTGGAGTATGGTGGCCTCATCATAGCTCACCGCAGCCTCGAACTCCTGGGCTCAAGCAATCTTCCCACCTCTGCCTCTGGAGTAGCTGGGACTACAGGTGCATGACACCCACACCCTGCTAATTAAAACAATTTTTTTTTTTTTTTTTTTTTTTGTAGAGATTGGGTTTCACTATGTTGCCGAGGCTGGTCTCAAACTGCTGGCCCCAAGCTGTCCTCCTGCCTCTACCTCCCAAAGTGCTGGGATTACAGGGTGAGCCACTGCGCCAGGCCTAAAAATAACACATAATTTAAACTCTCCCTGTAAATATATGTTTCTGTGCATGTGGCAAAGAGAACAGAAGGTTCTTTCCAGTTGTTCCTTTTGGGGGGGGAAGGAGGGAGGAGAGGGAGGAGGGGAGAGGAGATGGAGCAGCCCATGTTGTTGCTTGAGGATTCCGGTCCGCTTTTGCCAAATTTTCCAATTGGAAATCTGGTCATGAATTTTCACACATTTTAAGCACTGCCAAAGAATTAAAAACCTACAATTAAAAAAAAAAATCACCATTTCGGTGAAAGAAAACATCCCTTTAGTCTCAAGTTTGTGACAATTTTGGTCCCAGAGGTAAGGTTAAAGAGGACCCGAGGTGACTTATTTCTGAGGAATTTTCGGCTTTTGGAAGCAGAGTGTCACGATGAGAGAACCCGAACCAGGACCAGGAAGGCGAGTGACCCTGTCCCACCACCACCTAGAGGGAGAGGGCGCCTCAGCACCTCTCCAGAGGCCTGGCCCGCACACCGAGCAGCCGGTACTAGTCTGGGCCTGGTCTCCCGCTGCAAAAGGGGGATTTGGACCCTATCATTTCTGAACCCCTCATGGCTCTGAAAGGGGTTATTTTACCACGAGACTTTCAAAAAGGCTTAAGAAAAGGACACATGTGCCGGGCGCGGGGGCTCATGCCTGTAATCCTAGCACTCTCCCGGCCAAGGGGGGAGAGTTGCTTGAGCTCAGGAGTTCAAGACCATCCTGAGCAAGAGCCAGACCATGTCTCTACTAAATATAGAAAGAAATTAGCTGGGAAACTAAAAATAGAAAAAATTTAGGCGGGCGTGTTGGTGCGCTCCGGTAGTCTCAGCTACTCGGGAGGCTGAGGCAGGAGGATCACTTGAGCCCAGGAGTTTGAGGTTGCTGAAAGCCAGGGTGATGCCACGGCACTCTACCCAGGGCGATAGAGTGTGACCCTGTCTCAAACAAACAAACAAACAAAAAACCTTAAAAAAAGAAGTACACAAAGGCATCCGCCACATGGGCTTGCCCGCCGCTGGGCCCGCCCCTCCGCCATCTTTGCGCCCACCCAGCCCAGCGCGGCCGCTTCCTTCCTGGTCAGAAGTCTTTTCATTGCTTTCATAAGACCTCTTTTAATTTCTAAGCGCTTTAATTTTCCTTTAAATTGCTTTTTTGTCTGCTTTGGACTTACATGTTAGAGTCTTTACTTAGATCTTTGGAAATTCCTGGCTGCTGATGATTAAGGTTGGAGGAAAAAGCTACTGGAAATTCTGAATGAGTAAGTAGCATTTGATGACTGAACTTTATCGTAGGGTGGTCTGGGTGAGCTGTTTGGGAATTTCCCAATATTGGTATCTTTAGGTGTTTCATCGTGGAATGGTTATATTCCCAGGGAAGTTGCATTCTGCCTTGAAGGTAAGGATCTGGCAGGCAGAATTCTGTAAACCAAGTAGAGGAAAATGGGCATGGTATTCTTTGCTTTCAGTATTACTATTCATGAGATTAATCACTAGATCATATATACGTACCCATATACGTGTATATAAAGTTGAACGTGCATATATATATATGCATATATAGTTGAACATCATTATTTGTGGATTCCCTATTTGCAGATTCACCTACTCACTAAAAACGTACTTATAACACCAGCATCATTACACGTGGCACATTCACAGTCATTTGCGGATATGCATATAGTGGTAAAAAAGTTGCGCCTTCTGACACACATTTTCCCAGCTGAGGTTTCTGCCTTCTTGTTTCAGCACTCTACTGTAAACAAGTGTGCTGCTTGCGAACTATTCGGTGCCGCATTTTTGTGCTTTTTCTTTGGCGATTTCACTGCTTAAAATGGCCGCCATGCATAGTGCTGAAGGACCATCTAGTGTAAGTGCAAGGTTGTGATGTGCCTAAGGAGAAAATAATGTGCGTTAGGTAACCTTCATTCAGGCGTGAGTTCAATGTCATTGAATCAGCAATATATATTAAATAAGGTGTCTTTACACACAAACGCAACAACACAAGTTTTTGTATTGATCCATTGACACGAATGTGACCAGTATTCACTGGAACCTAACCCTCTATTTCCTCTAGGAGCAATGTTTCAGTATTTGCTAATTCAGTGCTTGCAGTGACTTCACAGAACATGGCTACAAATAATGAGGATTAACTATATACATATATCTATACCTATCTACTTGATTTTGCTATAGTGCCCATGCCTTCAGCTGTGCCTAATATTGACTTCCTTTGCACAGATGACTTTTATGATTTCCAGAAAAGTAGACTTCTGCTAGGGAGGGGGAAGGGCAGCCATCAGGGTTTATGGAGAGAGGGGAAGCAGGGCTAGAGAGGCATGTGATCTAGGAATCTCATTTTCAAGCAACTTTCTCCCCTTGGTCCTCCATATTTTGGCTGTCTCTTCCTCCTCATTCACCTGCCCCAGTCACAGAGGTGGATGCTGCTCCAGAGGTTCCCATGATTTATAAGGTTCTGCAGTGTAAATCTGAATGGCTCTTAGTTCTCCCCTACTGTCAGCTTGGGAAGTGGATTTTGATGTAGCTTTATGTCCTCCAAGTCAGTTACCATGTCTATCAGCTTCCCAAATTTTAGGTTTTTTGTTTCCTCCCTGTCCTGTGGTCCTGTTTCTATGCCCCTTTCCTGTAGGTTTATTGGGGATTTAGGAGGAAAGCAAAATTAGATGGTGTTCTATCCGCCATCCTAACTTAGCCTTTTTTTTGTCTTTTTTTTCCCAGAAGACCTTACCTGAAAGCCATTAACTCAGTCTTAATTCCTTTTCTTTTCTCATGACTCATATTCCTGAGATAAGTTAATAACTTGAGGCTATTGTGCCACCCCCTTGCCATACTACCTCAGAAGATGTTGATGTTGCTAAATATTTTTACATGTTCTGGACTGCAAAGAACTTAAGATTTCTTTGACTTGCTGACATCTGAATAAGAAATGTCTTCCCTTTTTCTTCTCTACCATGACTTTGTAAGAAAATGTGGATTGGTAAGTGTCTCTACAAAGTTTTCTTAACTTCCAGCTGAGGCAGAAAACATCTGGTCAAAAGTAGAAATTTTTTCCATTTCATTCTGGCCCTAATTCTCTCTATGCTTCTTACAAAACTCTTGAACTGATATCTTTGTAATGCTTTTTTTTTTTTTTTTTTGGTGTGCTAAGCAAAACTGTTTATCACAGCCAGGTCACTTTCTTCTCCTCATTTTTAAAAATTTCAAAGATTATAAACTATTGTTTAAAAATAAGAGCCACTATAATAACTTATCAAGTATGACTCCAAGTAGAGAGGGAAAAGACAAATAGCTAAGTTGATACTGTTTTAGAACATTTTCTATTAAAGAGGTTCTATATTTTTTTGAAAATCACTTGCTCTGATTTTTAAAATAGTTATGCATAATCTTTGTAAAAAATTTGAAAATGCAGAAAACTAAAGGATACTATTCACCTTTATTCATACTATTCAAAGGTAATTACTCTGTATCCTTCCAATCTTTTTTGTAAATATAAGAATAAAATATATCATTAACATTTTTCCATGTTATTCTCCTACAAATCATTTTTAATTACTATATTCTCATTTACCAGTTGGCAACTTATTTCTGTAAAGGGCCAAATAGTATATAACTTTTGGCTTTGTAGGTCATATAGTCTGTTACAACTACTGAACTCTGTTGTTGTAGTCTGAAAGCAGCAATAGATATATGAACAAATGAGCCTGGCTATGTTCCCATTAAACCTTATTTACAAAAACACAAAGCCTCAGATTTGGCCCACTGGCTGCCGTTTGCCAACCTCTAGTTAATATTTTAAAACCCTTTATTTTGACATAGTTTTACAAAATGTTACAAAATAGCACAGAGAGATCCCTATGCCCGTTTACCCAATTTTCCCAAAATTACATCTTAAATATCTATAGTACAATATCAAAATAAGGAAACTGACAGTGATATAATGTATGTTCATAGTCTATACCTATCTATTTATTTAGTTATGAGGCAGGGTCTCGCTCTGTCACCCAGGCTGGAGTGCAGCAGCCTGACCATGGCTTACTGCAGCCTTCAACTCCTGGGCTCAAGCAATCCTCCTGCCTCAGCCTCTCCAGTAGCTAGGACTACAGATGCGCACCACCATACCTGGCTAATTTTTTTATTTTAATTGTAGAGATAGGGTCTCACTATTTTGCCCAGGTTTCAAACTCCTGGCCTCAAGTGATCCTCCCACCTCGGCCTCCCAAAGTGCTGGGATTATGGGCATGGGCCACTGTGCCTGATCATCTGTGCCATTTTATAACGTGCATAACCACCACCACAATGAAGATAACAGAACTATTCCATCACACAAAGATCTCCCTCATTCTACCCTGTTTAATCACAACGACCTTCCTCCCCACCCAACTATCCCTACCCCTTAACAATCTTGATCTGTTTTCCATCTGTATAATTTTGTTATTTTGAAAATGTTATACAAATGGAATCATACAGTATGTGACCTTTTTAAGACTGGCTTTTTTGGCCGGGCGTGGTGGCTTACGCCTGTAATCCTAGCAGGGAGGGAGACCGAAGCATGAGGATCACTTGAGGCCAGGAGTCTGAGACCAGCCTGAGCTAGAACGAGACCACGTCTCTACTAAAAATAGAAAGAAATTGGCTGGACAACTAAAAATATATAGAAAAAATTAGTTGGGCATGGTGGTGCATGCCTGTAGTCCCAGCTACTCGAGAGGTTGAGGCAGAAGGATCACTTGAGCCCAGGAGTTGAGGTTGCTGTGAGCTAGGTTGATGCCACTGTAGCCTGGGCAACAGAGTGAGACCCTGTCTCAAAAAAAAAAAAAAAAGACCGGCTTTTTTGTTCAGCATTGATGTCCATCCAGGTTGTTGCATTTATCAATAGTGTTCTTTTTAATTGCTCAATAATATTCCAAGGTATGGATATACCACAGTTTGTTTAACCATTTACCTATTAAAAGGCATTTTGGTTGTTTCAAAGGGTTCTTTTAAAGTTCTAGCAATCACATTCCACGTGATTCAGTGTACTGTAACAAACACCATAGACTTCATTGATCTCCATGTTTGATTCAGCTGGCTAAGCAGGTGTGCCCTTCCTTCCCGGTAGTCAAGCTTCCAAGGTGAATATGGTTCAGAATGTGATGATCCATCTATATCCAAATGTTGAATTGAGTCATATTGTATCTATCATTATTTTAAACTCATTAAAACTCACTGATTTGAACCAAAGGTCATCGATCTTTTAGGGGCTTTGAATTGCTTTGCAGGTAAGTATTGACATATCTGTAGTTATGGTGATGACTGAATCAATAGTCTTAATATTCGTAGAGATAGAGGCTCAGTTTTGCATCTGTGTTACCACTTACTACTGGTGGTCTTAGAAAAGTTGCTTGTCCTTGAGCCTCCATTTTCTCATCTGTAAAATAAAAAAGTACCAACCCTGTGTCACAGGGTCCCTGTGAAGAGCACGTGAGATAACACAGGAAAGGGGATTTGGGAATAGGAAAGCCCCATGCAAATGTTACTGTACTATTCACACAAATAGATTTATCCTTTACTAATGTTTTAGAAAAAGCAGCAGTTTAATAATCAGGATGGATCTTATTCATTAATAAGTATGTGGAGGGTTGGGGTGTCCTTGCTGAAAAAAATAAATTAATTCCCGGTTTTACAGAGTCAGAAGGCCAAAAGAATGGGGAGCGAGAGAGGTATTTCTGTGTGCTTTGATGGATGACCTGTGTTGAAAGTACAATTCCAATTAGCAGATGTGAGAAAAAAATCACTGAAATCAACCACGTCTGTAGCAGGCTACCATCTGCTTCCTGTTAACCGGGCCTGCCTTTCTCAGACTGTCTTTCCTTGATTTCCATGACCCTGTTCTCTCCTCTTCTCCTGCTGGCGTATCATCATCGTTTTCTTGGCCCTTAGATGTAAGTTTCCCTAAGGATCATCTCTGTACTTCTCTTTCCGTGACTTCTTCCCTGGCAGTATCATGCCTTTACTTCATTCCTCAAGGCCTACATCTGTGTCTCTAACCCTGACCTCCCTCATTTCCATCCTGCTGGCTGGACGACTCTGTTTCTACTCAGTGTTTCCAAAGCTGAGATCATTGTTCTTCGTAAGATGGCCCTTTTTCTCAAGTTTTCTAGTTCCGTCCACAGCCCCACCATCTTCTCAGTCCTTCTGCCTCCAAACCTAGCACCATCCTCAGCATTCTTCTCTTTGCCGCCTCCCAGCGCCCTCCCCCCGCCAAAATCTAGTCATGCTGTAGATTCTTTGACACGGCAAACCCATGTCCTCTTTCCTTTCCATTTCAGGCCTCCACTTCTGCTTTTTAACTAAAGTCCCCTCTTCTCCCCTGACCCCTGATCCATTCATCCCTTCTTGTCTCTGTCACGTGAATCTCCTGCAGCTCAGTGTCCCTGACGGCTCTCCGTGCTTGCAGAGTAAAGCCCAGATTATTAGTCAAATATAATTAGACTAATTATCCATACTCAGACCTCAAACTGCTTTTTTAATCTTTATATACTCCAGATGAACCAAAAGGAAGTAATACCAAGTAAAACTATTTTTTCACAATTCCAAAATGTTTTGCTTTTCTCATGATACTTTTCTAACTTCATTTAAAATTTATCTGCATACTTCCTCTCCTTTTCTGTGTTGGACTCATGTACAGTTTCTCTCAATATTTCCACAGAGTTGCTTATAGAAGATACTTAATTATTTATTGAGTGAATGATTGGTTCTATGGTAGAAATTCAATTCTTGTTTGGCCCATACGTTCAACCAGTATGTATTGAGTGCCTTACTATGAGTCAAATACACTGAGGCATTTGGGATATAGTAGACACAGTCTCAGCCGTTGCAGAACGTATATTCTAGTAGGAATCCTAAGATGTTGTTATTGGATTATGTATAACTGACTTTATACTAAAATATTAACTTTGTACTTATGTCTAAAGCAAAGCCATTAGGCACTCCGTTTACGGATATATTAGGGCAGGGCACGATGGCTCATGCCTGTAATTTCAGGATTTTGGGAGGCCAAGGCAGGAGGATCACTTGAGCCCAAGAGTTCATGACCAGCCTGGCAACATAATGAGACCCTCTCTCTACAAAAAAAAGGAAAATTAGCCAGGTGCAGTGGTCACACCTGTAGTCCCAGCAACTCAGGAGTCTAAGGCAGGAGGATCGGGCCACAGCACTTCAGCCTGGGTGACAGAGGGAGACCCTATCTCTAGTCAAAAAAAAAAAAAAAAAAAGGAATATATTAAATAATTTGTATTCTGGTTGCCTGAAGGATATGGAATTTCCTTGTTTAGTGAAGTGAGAAGTTTCTACTAGGATAGGAAAACACAGGTGAGTGTATACAGGATCTTCCTGAGCGGAGGAAGCAGTTGGTGGGGAGGGAAAAGAAAGAAGATGTCAAGCTATTGAGGTCACCTCCAGTCAGTCATTTCTTCTGAGCCAGGCAATTCCACGAAACTAACATAATGTACTCTTGAATCTTACGCAGATGGCAATCGGGAGTTATTTCCCTGTGAAGTCTGTGGAAGACGCTTTGCAGCAGATGTTCTGGTAAACATAAAGACATCTTGTAGATGTGTTGCATTGGCGCTAAATGAACTGTCAAGTCAGTGAGGAGGCGGCGGTGCAAAGATTAAAGACAGATGTGGAGGGAAGCTAGGGAAGAGAAGTACATAACCTATGGCTGGCGGGCCCGGAGGACACCGAGGCTGATGGATGCCGCTTCATTCAAAAGCGACCCTATTAAACATGGTGCTCCTAATACGATGGCAGATGGAAGTATCTTGGCACAGTCGATTATCCCTTGAGAGGTTTTGGCTCTTCCGCCTTTTCTTTAAGCATCAAAAATTCAAATTTCAAGGCCAAAGCACCAGGGAAATTAGCTAGTCAAGAGGAATGAGCATTGAATTTCAGACATCTGGAAACTTGGCTTTTAGCCGCAAATTTGTCACTAATTCTGACAAGTCCTTTAACCTTCCTGTTTTCTGCTTTGCCACGTATACAGAACCTTCCAACTCCAGGGTTTTTATACCATTTGAACAAAATAATACATGGATGTGAGGCCTGTTCCAAGATGTAATTGTTATCCAGATTCAAGCTAACTGCATGTCGGGTCCCCTGATTGATGGCCATAAAGCTGGATAAAAGCTTGATTTATTTCAAAACTAGGGAATCAAACAGGTGGTAGCCTCCAGTATTATAAAGAGATTCCCAAGAAAGATAGTTTTGCTTAAAAAAAAATAAATCTAAGATCGTAATGCAATTATTAATTAGGCCATTTTCAATAAAGGAAACATATCAAATTTAAAGCATTTGGATTATAAGCTTGACTACGTTTGGGACCAGAGACAACAAAATGAGGTTGTAGGTTTATTTTTCTTGGAATTTCAAAAATGAACTCATTCGTTAACTGTGGTTAGAGCTTCCTGAAACTAGAGGGGGAGCACACAGAGCCTGCTAGGGCCCTGCAAGCAACCGGTGTGCCAGCGTTGCCTTTGCCAGCCCAGAGCTGCCCCCCCGACCCCCTCCGAGAATCGGTTTGAGACCCGGGAGGTACCATTTGAAGAGGGAATCTCTAAATGTCAAACATATCCTTGGTACTCCTGAATGTCACTTCCTCAGCCTACCTCTAGGCTACAGAGAACATTTGATCAAGTGATCTGATCTCTCTCTCTCTCTCTCTCCTTTAGTTTAAAATGGGATGGCTTCTTGTTAGCCAGGTGCAGTGATTTTCACAGAGCGTGTACTTTTGGGGATTGGACAGAGCAACTGTATAAATACTAGCTATCACGTGTTATATGTCCACTGAGGAAGAAGGAAAAGAACCCACAGTGACACAGTGACAGACTTTATTGGGTAGCACACAGGCAAATATCTATGTGTTGGGTCCTCAGTTTTTGTACCAGAAATATTCTTAAAGGACTACTGGTTGGAGTAAAGAGCATACTGCCCAAGTTTGAGTCAAATATATAAAACCCAATTTGAAGTAAGTCTCTGCAGCGGTAAAAGCCTTTTATTGTCTTTGCCCAAACATAGTATCTAGTTTTGTGTGACACAGGTGAGGAGAGGCGGATGGATTTGCTCTGCTGTGATCTGTTAGAGAATGAACTAGGTAGGCTCTGAGGGGCAACCCTCAGAAACCGTAGTGAGGGCTAAGTACACCTGGGCATTAAAAACTCTGTGATTGTGCATTTTTAAAATCCCAATCCCCACCTTTCCTTTTCTAGGAGAGGCACGGACCAATATGTAAGAAACTCTTCAACAAAAAGCGTAAACCTTTCAATTCCTTGAAGCAAAGATTACAAGGCACTGACATTCCTACTGTGAGGAAGGCTCCTCAGTCCAAGGTACTGTTGACATCTTCTTTCTTGTTCTTTATTACGTTCTTCACTAGAGCCTATGTCTGGGCTTTCTGGCCTCATTTTTCTCGATAGTGCGGTGTAGTGTCACGTGAGTGTCATCTGCCTTTACCGTTTTCTTTACAATCTTGCTCACTTAGATTTCCAAATATATTCCAGATACTTCCCAGATGTGGCAGAAAGAATCTTGCTTATACTTTCATTAGAGTAGCTTTAAATCTAGCAATTAACTTGGGAAGAAAGTCACTTTTAATATTATTTTTGTCTTCCTTTAAAGTTTTGTAGTATGTTTTTCTGAATTTTATTTTGTGTTTTCCCTCACTTTTGTGTCTTGCAAATTTCATTACTATATTTTCGAAACCTCTTTAAGTAGTTCTTTTGAAAAACAAATTCTTTTTTCTCCAAATTTCACAGTCCTGTTTCCTATAAATTCAAAATCCCAGCTTTTAAAAAAAGAAATCGTGATTAAGGGTAGTATTTGTTGGTTTTATTTTTTACAGTCTCAACCTGTGAGGAAATCTAACTGGAGACAACAGCATGAGGACTTCATTAATGCGATCCGATCAGCAAAGCAGTGTTCACTGGCCATTAAAGAAGGCCGGCCCCTCCCGCCTCCACCCCCTCCATCCGTGAACCCAGGTGTGTGCATAGTTTGGTTTACTTTTGAGACTGAGGCTATGCTTGACTTTTGGCCAAGTCATTATGCCTTCTATGCACTATAAATTGACAATAACAATTATATAGAAATAATTTTATCAATTATATAAAGGTAAATTTACATTATTCTGTTTTTTTTCCAATTCTGCATGAGGATTCTGTGTTTCCTCCTAACTCTGTCTCAATATGAGACCACCACTGTACCTGTGCCGTTGCATTACATAACTTCAGGGGACACCATTCATGCCATGGCTGATGCACATGGCACTGTGCAGAGCAGTCTAAGCAATTCCAAAATATACACTGCTGGTGGGACTGCAAACTAATGCAACCTCTGTGGAAAGCAATGTGGAGATATCTCAAAGAACTACAAGTAGAACTACCACCATTTGATCCAGCAATCTCATTACTGGGCATCTACCCAAAAGAACAAAAGACATTCTATAAAAAAGACATCTGCACTCGAATGTTTATGGCAGCACAATTCACAATTGCAAAGATGTGGAAACAACCCAAGTGCCCATCAATACATGAGTGGATTAATAAAATGTGGTATATGTATACCATGGAGTTCTACTCAGCTACAAGAAACAATGGTGATATAGCACCTCTTGTATTATCCTGGATAGAGCTGGAACCCATTCTACTAGGTGAAGTATCCCAAGAATGGAAAAATAAGCACCACATGTACTCACCATCAAATTGGTTTTAACTGATCAACACCTAAGTGTAGGAATAACATTCATCGGGTGTCGGGCAGATGCGGTGGGGAGGAGTGGATGGGTATATACATACATAATGAGTGCGATGTGCACTGTCTAGGAGATGGACACACTTAAAGCCCTGACTCGGGGTGGGGGGGGGCAAGGGCAATATACGTAACCTAAACATTTGTACCCCCATAATATGCTGAAATAAGAAAAAAAAAACAATTCCACAATAGCTCCATAAACAGACACCCACAGATTGCTCTCTCTCTTTTTTTTAATTTTTTTTTTGAGACAGAGTCTCACTCTGTTGCCCTGGGTAGAGTGCAGGGGCATCATTGTAGCTCATTGCAACCTCAAACTCCTGGACTCAAGTGATCCTCCTACTTTAGCCTCCAGAGTAGCTTGGACTGTAGACCTGCACCACAACACCCAGCTAATTTTTCTATTTTTAGCAGAGACAGGGGTCTCACTCTTGCTCAGGCTGGTCTCGAACTCCTGAGCTCAAGTGATCCTCCCGCCTCAGCTTCCCAAACTACTAGGATTACAGGCATGAGTCACCTTGCCTGGCCTCTATTTTTTTTCTTTATAAAATTCCCAATACATAAAATTCACCATTTTAATCATTTAAAGTTATACACAATTTAGTGGCCCACAGCTTTTTTACTGCAAGATTTTTAGTTTGAAAATTTTCAAATCTATAGAAAAGAGGAAGGAAAGTACAATGATCACCCATACGCCTTCCATTGAAATTTGACAGTTGTTGACATTGTTGCCATATTTTCTCTCTCTCTTTTTCTTTTTTTGCAGAACCATTTAAACATAAGTTTCAAACATCTTTAACACTACCCTTAACTATTTCAGTATGCATCTCTTAAGTGTAAGTTCATTTTCCTGCATAATTATAATACTATTATCACACTTAATATGTAGACTCATATTTTCCTAATTATCCTAAGAATGTCTTTTAAAGATCTCCTCTAACCCCAGCCCAGCCACAATCCAGGATCCAGTCAGAGTTTGCATATTGCCTTTTGTTGTCTCTTCAGTCTTTTTTAATCCTACACAACGCTCCTACCAGGGTATTTCTCTTTTAGAATATCTCATATTCTGCATTTGTCTACTTTTTGAGTCATATTAATGTTTAAGTTGTTCCTCTATCCTATCTTGCTGTAAATTGGAAGTTAGGACTAGAAGCTCAGTTAGATTAATATTAATTTCTTATCAGATACAGTATATGATTTGCAAATTTTTTTTTTCACTTCTGGGGACTTTTTACTGTCTTAATAGTGTCCTTTAATGCACAAAAGTTTTTAATTTTGAAGCGTAGTGTATCTGTTTTTTCTTTTGGTGCCTGTGCTTTTGATGTCATATCCAAAAATTCACCATCAAATCCAGTGTCATGAAGTTTGTCCCTTGTGTTTTCTTTCTTTCTTTTTTTTTAGTTTTAGCTCTTACATTTAGGTCTTTGATCCATTTGAAGTTAATTCATGTGTGTGGTATAAGGTGAGGTTCTAACTTCATTCTTTTGCCTGTGGATATCCAGTTTTCTCAGCACCATTTATTGAAAAGACTGCCCTTTCCCCATTGAATGATCTTGACACCCTTATCAAAAGTCACTTGACCATACATTTGAGGATTTATTTTTGGACTCTCTATTCCATTGGTCTGTATGTCTGTCTTTATGTCAGTATTGCATTGTTTTGATAACTGTAGCTTTGTAGCAAGTTTTGAAATTAGGAAATGTGAGTCTTTCAAGATACATCCAAGATTACTCGGGCTATTTGGGATCCTTTGGGATTCCATATGAACTTAAGGATGGTTTTTGTCTCTTTATGTAGAAATGCCCTATTGGGATTTTGCTAGGGATTGTATTGAACCCATAGATCCCTTTAGGTAATATTGTCCTTTTAACAAGATTAAGTTTTCTAATCCATGAACATGAGATGTCTTTCATTTGTTTATGTGTTTAATTTCTTTCAGCAATGTTTTGTAGTTTTAAGCGTACAAAT
>NW_012150618.1:7014702-7017673 GCF_000956105.1 Propithecus coquereli | reverse complement strand
AAATATTTATAATACATATATTTGACAAAGGACTCATATCAAGAATATATAAAGAACTCTTAATAATAAGGAGACAACCCAATCAGAAAAGGGTGAGCAATATATTTGAATGGACACATCCCAAAATAATAGCCAATAGCACATGAAAAGATACTCAACGTTATTTTCATTAGGGAAATGCAAATTAAACGAGATACCTCTGCACAACCACTTGAATGGCTAAAGTTAAAGACTGACCATGCAAGTGTTTGTTAGGATGTGGAGCAACTGGAAGTCTCATACACTGCTGATACAAGTATAAAATAGTACTCCCGCTTTGCACTGGTATTTTCTCAATAAATTAAACATATGCTTAACCTATACAATAATTCCACTTCTATGTATTTATGCAAAAATATGAAAACATGTCCATAAAAAAGACTTATACATGAATGTTTTATTCATAGCTTTATTCATATGGTATAAACTGTAAACAATTGAAAATGTCTACCAGCAAGTGAATGGATAAACAAATTGTGGAATATTGACAAAATGGAACAATGCTCAACAGTAAGAAGAAAGTATATGTAGCAACATGGATATTCGTTTATGTGAAATAGGACAGGCAAAACTTACCAATAGTGACAGGACAATGGATTGTTGATTGTCTAAAACTGGGTTTGGGGGAATATTGACTGAAAAGGGGCATGATGGAACTCTTTGGAGTGATGAAATGTTCTATGTTTTAATTGGGGCAGTTACACAAATGTCCACCTCTGTCAAAACTCATTGAATGGTACGTGTAAAATAGGTGCACTTAATTGTGTGTAAATTATTCCCCAAAAAAGTTCATTTTAAAAAGTACAAAAACTCACAGTGTAATCATACTATAAAAATCATCTGAAAAATAAATCATCTGAACTTCTGTACCAGAAAATAATCTTTATAACTGCTTCACTTTTGCTGGGTGCTAATGAAAATGTAGTTTAAAATAATGTGTTGTCTTAAGATGCTCAGTAGAAAGATCTGTGGCTGTGATTTTAGTAATATACCAGTACTTTGGCAACAAATTTCATATAACAAAAGCCATCTTTTACGAGTAATATATTCATTTTAAGATCAGAAGCTATAGGGTTGATGGCTACCTTATGGTGCTCTAATTGAGTCAGTGAAACCATGTCGATGTCCTGCTGTGTGAATTTCTCTCACATTTTAGATCCAACTTGGATCTAAAATGTGGGGATTATTGTTTCTCTAAAAAAAAATATTCCTTTGCAAGGCCTCATCAAATGTCCAATTTATTTTTCTTTCCTTTGCATTCTTATGCTAAAGCATAGTTTAATAGTTAAATTCTGTGCCCTTAACTATAATTTTATGCAGTAGGCAAAATGATTATAGGCAAGAGCACATCTTTATCACAATTTGATTATTTTGATTGTGCAGGGATTTTATATTAGCCCAGTGTTCTCAAGCTCAAGTACTAGAAAATTTATATGCACATAACTAGAGTTATATATACCGTGGCCTAATGTGCATGAGTTAGTAAGTAATTTCCTTTTTTCTTTCTCAGCATGATTCCCTATTTTCTTGTCTCAGTTCTCATGACATGCATATATTTATTCTACTTCTTAGTGACTTAACCAATTCTGCCAATGATTCAAATTTCCAGGAAGTTGTGACAATTTATGGGGAGAGTGATGTAGAGTATTTATAATTGGGATTATTCTGTGAGGCCTGGGACATTCCATTACCATTTTATATGGCTATGGAGACATGGAGACTCTGCATGTTTGCATTTTGAAATGATGCTTGTTTTTCTACTTTAATTTTTTTATGAGATCTGGCCACCATATTTCTCATAAGAATCCATTTGTACTCTGATTTGTAAAATGATTATCGAGCCGGGCCTGGTGGCTTGTGCCTGTAGTCCCTGCTACTCAGGAGGCTAAGACAGGAGGATTGTTTGAGGCCAGGAGTTCAAAGCTGCAGTGAGCTATAGTCGTGCCACTGCACTCCAGCCTGGGAGACAGAGCAAGACTTTGTCTCTAAAATAAGTGAAAAATAAATAAAATTATTATTTATTGAAATAAATAGGACATAGTGATTTTTATGAAAGCATTGATAGAGGAAGAGACGTGACTCAGATTGAGAAGACAATAGGACATGTAGTTTAGACACGCTGTGTTCAGATTATCGTTGCTGAAAAAGACTTTTTCCATTGCCAGAGCATTTGAAGTTCAACATAAATACAGCCAGCAACCCGAATGAATGCTTAGCCATGGTACCCACCTGCCCTTTGCCCCTCTGTGGAGCTTCCGCTTTCTCATATAGGCCCCCAGAAGTCCCTCCTCTCAGTTTATCTCACCAAGTGGTAATTGTCTATTTGCCTAGTCATCTCTGAGATTTTTATTGGCAGGGAAATAAACTTCAACTTTGCTGTCCCCATGGTGGCATGTGATGCCCAACACATAGAAGGGTGGCAATGAATGAATGAACAAATGGGGTTAAGGAAGCGACTCAGTATTGCCATGGTGATTGTCGTTGCCTTACGTGAGTAGGGTTTGTGGTAGCAGCATTTCTGATGTAAGACTTGACTTTCCAGCTTCAGTGTTAATTGAAGAAAAAACCACCAAGCTAAGAGCCCCACGTTCCAGACGGTTTTTCTACACCATTGTAGACGAGTTCTGAATGATAATGGCACTTTGCATTTTACTTTTTTCTAAGCAGTTTCACTCTTGTTTGTTAGCTGGAACACAACCTTGCTGGACCTGTTTTCTTACAGCAATAGCTAGCATTTAGAAAGCATTTGGTATGTTCCACCCCACCCACTGTGCCAAACCCTTGTGTGGATTAGTGTAGTTAACTTTTACAACAACTTGATGGAGTAGGTGATATGTAGGCCCCAAGGGAATGGAAGCTTAAGGAGGTTGAGTAACTTGCTCAAGTTCAAACACATAGCAAGTGAAGAAGTCTGGTCCAAACCCAGTCAGAC
>NW_012150618.1:6984704-7014542 GCF_000956105.1 Propithecus coquereli | reverse complement strand
AATGTTTACTCCTTACTAGAATGCATCTCCTAGCAGAGATGTTGCATTTCCAGGTATAAAACAGTGCCTGGCACCAAGTAGGTGTTCAATAAATATTAAATCAACAGTTAAGTACTGCCTTCCAGAATGTGAAATAAAGGATATAGCTAGTAGATGATGTCTAAGTGCTTACAATTCTTACATTTTATGAGTTCATCTTAAGAAATGATTTTTTTCAAATAAAAAACTCCCCAAACTGCTTAAAAAGATGGCTTACAAAAAACTCTAAACTTTGAAGACATCACTGCATTGAATATCCCTCCACACATGTAGGATTTTGACTGTATACTAACCCAAACTTCCATACTGAGTTTAAGATTGGTGCTGTCTCAAACCCTTCCTAGGGGAAAGTTATTCTTTTATGCTATCCCTTAGATGAGTCTGAAAGAAGCAAGCAAAGCCCAATCCCTGCTCCTGTAGAGGTGTAGGCTCCAACCTAGCTTTGCTGTGAGCAGCTCCATGGTCTGAGAAGATCTTGATTTTCCCCACTTCCCATTTCTCTCACTAGCCAATTCTGTCTGGTAATTGCAAATGAAAGACAAGTTTGGACAGAACCACAGAGGACCTGGGGCTGCAGGAATGGGACGTTGTATCACTGGAAGCTGAAGCCGTTTCTGCAGCCACTTTCTATCATCCCTCCTTTTTGACCTCCCCCCAACTTTTATCCTTTCACTGTCTCCTTCTTGAATATATTGTTTGCCTGCTCACTTAGCAGTTAGGTGAAAAAAAAAATCTAGCCGTTGCAAAAGCAGTATGTCTTTCTGCCAGTGACACAGTGACATTGGCCTGAAGCCTATCCCCCACACCCATCTTTTGAAACATCTTCTCTCTCTTTATAGCTCTGTAACTTCCATGTGACCTTCTGCTCCACGTGGTACCACAACCTGGGCGTTTGGGTTTTCTATGCCCTTTGGTACCATCAATACTAACATTCTGTGATTCTGGGATTACTTTCTTTACACAAGGATTCACTAAATAATTCATTTAATTGGGAAGTTCCTAAGTATAATTAATCTATTTTCTAAAAAATATACCATGTGAACATGTTAAAGGCATGTTTTTAATTGAAATGGGTACATAGGTAGAATCCTTTATTTGAGCCCTTGCATGTCTACCCGTCTGGAATCAACTGTCTCAAACCAGAGTTTGGGACCTTGTTTTTTCATGTTGGAGCAGAATTCGTATCCTATTTTTTCATTTCATACACTTCATTCCATGGTTGTTTTTAAAATGTTAATTGTCATTTGTTGTTATCCTTACATTCAGATTATATTCAGTGCCCATATTGTATGAGGAGGTTTAATGAAACCGCAGCCCAGCGACATATTAATTTCTGCAAGGATCAATCATCTCGCCGAGTCTTTGATCCAGCCCAGACAGCAGCCAAATTGGCATCCAGAGCTCAGGTAAATAATCCCTCCCCGTGTGTTGGCTCTTGTGTCCTTGCATGCCTGGGGCAAGCAGGTAGAATTTGTTAGAGAACTTCAGTTACCCATCCTAAGAAGTACAAGGATCAAGAGAACTGATCACTGTCACTTGGCCCCATGGCACTCAGCTTCTTTCAGGGGCAATGCTTTCCAGCTAACAGGACCTTCGGGTGTTGTAGAAAAAATATTGCTAAAGTATTTGAAGCTTCTTCGGATGAAGACTTGAATATGTAAATTGTGTTTCTATAGCATTATGGCAAAACTCTGTTTATCCATCGGTGGTTATCAGCCTCAACCACTCAGAAAAGAATTGTGAATCTGAGGTGAAACTGCCTGAGCAGGGAAGGCTGTCGTAAGGAAACTGCCCTACAGGCCGTGTGTTTTGCTCTGTAGAGGAGGGGTCTTCAGCCCTTAGTGAAAGCCACAGAATCAGCATGTTAAAGGGGTATGTGGATGAATGGAAGCAGCTGTTATAAATAGGTACAAATAGGTAAAATGACAACCTGAGGTGGAATCCAGTATAGGTTTATGACACACAGATAGAACTGGAGTCAGCAAACAGCTCGGTACACACCGATCGTCCCAGGGACATACAGTATTGCATAAAAATGATTTGTTTCATAAACACGGCTCCGACACCAAGATAAGATTAAGTTCGTCTGAATACTTTAAGAGTACACAACATGTTTTGAAAGCTCTCCGTTAAATCCAGTATCTAATGGGATGGGATCCTTTCCAACAACAGTATATCACATGGACTATGAATTCTGAGCTCTGTCCCCACGTACATTAGAGAACTGAGAGAATTATTGAGCATCTACTGTGTACCAGACACTGTGCTAGGTACTGGTTGAATTCAAAGAAGGAAGGGGACTTGGAAACAGTACAGTATGAGGTGGTGTAGCTGACGTCTGTATCAGGGCTACAGAAGAAGATGACACCGTGATTCCTGGAAGTCTTAAGAGGCGAGCAAACGTTTTTCCCTTAAATATCAAAATGGGTTCACCAGCCTAGAGCTGGAGTTGAGAAGGATTTTATGCACAAAATGTCCAGCTCGTGGCCTGAGCCCCCACCTGTGGGGCTAAAGCACAGCATACCTGTGGAAGAGCGAAAGGCACTGCCGGCTGGGCGGCCAGATCTAGAAGGGCTTTTACTCAAGCCAGTTCAGAGAGGAGGAAAAGAGGAGTTTATTGGATAGATGCCCTAAAATCTGAGGACAGCCAGGCCTGACAGCCTGGAAACAAGAACTAGAAAGTCCCTGGGAAGCCAGGCAGTCCTGTTCCCACCTTGCCACCCATCTCTTCCTCCTGCTGGGCTTCTGCTGCCTCCTCTCTCTGCACCTTGACTTTCTCGGCTCTTCTGTCCAGTTGTCTCTTATGTGTGGATTGGTTGAACAGTGGAGGCTGGAATGCCATGGAAGTGGCTTTTTTAAAAGGTTACGTTTGCAATTACCGTTTAAGATGGATTGGCGAGAGATCAGTAGGAGCCACAGCAATGGAGAAAGAATGGGAGCCTGGAGTAGGAGGACTACGGGAAGAGAGTGGTGGGGGGGAGAATTTAAGAAATAATTGATGAGACTGAGAAAATGATTGGACATAGGATGAAAGAGGGGATGAGGGTTGACAGTAAGGTTTCCAGCTCCAGAGCCTGGGCCGGTAGAAATACTCTGTTTCTAGGTAAAGAAACACAGAGGGAGGAGATGTATTTGTTGAAGGGCAGTAGTTATGATAAATACAGTTTTAGAGATTCGGGCTTTATATCTGAGATAGCAACGTAGAAAGAGCCAGGATTCTGCAATCAGTAGTCAGAGTTTGAATTTCAATTCTATAATTTATTATCTGTAGGTAAACTTGGCCAGGTTACTTGAATTCTTTGAGACTCACTTTAATCTGTAAAATGAGGTTTGTAACGTGTGCCTTGTCGAGTCATTGGGAGGACTGTAGATAACATTAAGTGCCCAGCTCAGTGTCTCACACGTGGGGTTTCTCCGCCCTTCCCCTCTCCACATTACCCCAGGCTTCTTCCCCTCTCCACAAGCCTTTTCTTGTTGGTAGGATTGGCACCACAATTTTGGAGGGATATGACTGCCTTGGGCTTGAATTCAACCTAGTTTTGGAGAAGTTTCTAAGTATAAATCTAAACCTTGTAAAGCAGTAGAGGACGAGTTACATTTCTGCAAATGGTTCTTCTAACCAGTCCACGAAGTTAGTCGGCATTAGTGGGGCCAAGGAGAGTGCGGGGAGGCAGCAAACGGAAGTGTTTTTTCTTCCTGAAGAAGGCCAGCTGGCTGTCCTGAGTGTAACCAGTGACTTGGCCCCGTTCCTCCTCTTGTCTTCCAGACTAAGTGGTGACTGGCAACACAGAAGAAAAATTGCTTGCTTTCTGAATTCCTTCCCTCACTGTAGAGCATATCTGAACAGCAGTATTTGTTTCTCTTGCGTCAGCTTCACCACGTAGGGGCCTTGCCTGATAGTGAAGCTCATTCAGAAATGGAGCAAGAAGGGAGGGGCCGTTTCAGTTTTGAAGGGCTGTTAACGGCACGGCCGAAATGTGTTTCTATTTTAAACATAATCAACTTTAAAAATGTGTCATACCCTTAACCAAAAGAGACCAGTATGGGCCTCTAAAAATAGTTTTCTTTGTTTGGATGGGGATGAGCTGCCTGCTGTAATCTCACAGCCACCCTTGCCCAAGCAAGAATTCTCACTTAGAGTAACAGGTTATCTTTGTAGTGTACTTCCCATGGAACTGGGGGTGGGATCAGTATTGAGGTAAAAAGGAGGTTGTAAGAAGGCTTTTGGTCCTTATTTTGGTTTAATATAACTCTTCTGCTGCTGCTGCTGCTCTACAGGGAGGGGGATGGCATAGGGATGTTGGAATTTCATGCTTAAAACATTTGCTGCCTGCCAATCTCAGTTTTTCTTCTCGGTTCATGTTAAAGAACAAAATCATCTTTGAGTGTCATGAAAAAATAAAATGTTCTATAACTATGTCCTTATTGACATTAAGTGATTCCTTATGTCTCCGTACAACTAATTTTATAGGGTAAATACACCACCAGCAAACTCAGGGGTATGGAAGGAAAGCTCCAAAACCCAGATATGGCTTTGAGCAACAGCAGGGAGGACAGGAACCTGAGGTGCCGGGTGTGTGCTTGTCCCCTTCCACTGGGAGTCCCTGCAGATGACTCCAATCTGCTGCCGGTTAAGTGGAAACAGCTTCACCTCCTACATAGTACCTGAGATTACAGAACTGCGCTCTCTGTGTGTGTTTCTCTGTAGGGTAGGGCTCAGATGGGTCCAAAAAAAGAGCCAACTGTCACCAGTGCCGTGGGAGCTTTGCTGCAGAACAGAGCCCTGGAGGCCATGAGTGGGATCCCAGCCAAGTCAGGTGAGTCACAACAGGCATTTCAACTTTGGAATGATGGGGGATTAAGGGAACCACACTTGGCTTTGGGACTCATTGGTAGTCGGCAAAAGCTATAATGACATTCACTGTTGCTTTTGGATACAAAGATGTTGGTTTGTTTGAGGCTAAACCTTATTTGCTAAGAAGGCAAATTTGCCAAGAGGGAATAGTTCTTAAAGATTACACAACTTTGACAATGTACAAAATCAAATCTGATCACAGCAGCAGGAGTCTAGAACCATTGTTCTCCAGTCTAGTAAAATCGAAAAGAGATTGAGAATAAGAGAAGACCACATGTCAAGTGTTGTGTTGAAAATAAGGGGAGAGTTTTCCTTTCTAGAAATAAATACAGATGCTCCTTAATTTACAATGAGGCCACGTCTCTATAAACCTGTCCTAAATTAAAAATATACTAAGTTGAAAATGCATTTAACACCCCAATAAACCCAATCATAAAGTTGAAAAATCATAAGTCACACCATTGTAAGTCAGGGACTGTCTGTACATTCATCCCTTGGTATCCACAGGGAATTGGTTCCAGAATCCCTGAGTACACCAACATCCAAGGATGTTCAAGTCCCTGATATAAAATAGTGTGGTATTAATATTTGCATATAACCTATGCATATCGTCCCGTATAGTTTAAGTTATCTCTAGATTACTTATAATACCTGATACAATATAAATGCTATATGAGTAGCTATACTGTATTTTTAAAATTTGTATTAATTTTTATTGTATTTTTATTTTTTAATATTTTCAATCTGTGGTTGGTTGAATTCACAGATGCAGAACCTGTAGATACAGAGGGTGACTGCAGTTTCTTCAAAGTAGCAGCAAACATAACCACCATTACAGTTCTGGATGATAGTAGCCATCCTCCTGGGTGTGAGGTGTATCTCATTGTAGTTTTGATTTGCATTTCTCCAATGATTAGTGATTTAAGCATCTTTTCAAGTGCTTATTGGCCATTCATATATCGTCTTTGGAGAAATGTCTATTCAAGTCCTCTGCCCATTTTTGAATTGGTCATTTTTTTGTTGTTGACTTTAGAAATTCTCCATATGTTCTGGATATTAATCCCTTATCAAACATATGCTTCACAGATCCAGTAGTTGCCTTTTTACTCTATTGATATTGGTTTTGGTTCACAAATTTTAAAATTTTTCATGAAGTCCTATCTGTCAATTTTTTTCTTTGGTTTCCTGTGCCTTTGGTGTTACATCCAAGACAGAAATTTACTCTTGTGTTTTCTCTTAAGAGTTTTATAGTTTTAGATCTTACATGTAGGTCTTGGATCTAATTTTTACATATGGTGTTAGGTAAGGGTCCAGCTTCATTCTTTTGCATGTGGAATCCAGTTTCCCCAGCACCATTTGTTGAAAAGACTGTCCTTTCCCTATTCAATGGTCTTGGCACCCTTGTCAAAAATCATTTTACCATATATGCAAGGTTTATTTCTGGACTCTTTATTTCACTGGTCTATATGTATGTGTTTATGCCAGTATTGCACTGTTTTGGTTACAGTAGCTTTGTAGTAGATTTTGACATCAGGAAGTGTGGGTTCTCCAATCTTGGCTCAAGATAGAGCCAAGATTGTTTTGGCTATTTGGGGTCCCTTGAGATTCCATGTGAATTCCAGAATAGGCTTTTTTATTTCTGCAAAAAACGTCATTGAGATTTTGACAGGGATTACGCTGAATCTGTAGATTGCTTTTGTTGTTATGGACATCTTAACAATAATAAGTCTTCAAATCCATGAACATGATATATGTTTCCATTTATTTATGTCATCTTTAATTTCTTTCAGCAATGTTTTGTATTTTTCATTAATAAGCCTTTCAGCTCATTGGTTAAGTTAATTCTTAAGTATTTTACTCTTTTTGATGCTATTAAATAGAATTATTTTCATAATTTCCTTTTCTAATTGTTCATTGTTAGTGTATAGAAACCCATCTGATTTTTGTGTTGACTGTATATTTCACTACTTCACTAAATTCATTTATTCTAACAGGGTTTATTTTGGTAATATCTTTAGGGTTTTCTACATATAAGATCATATAGTATCTGTGAACAGAGATCATTTTACATCTTCCTTCCTGACTTGTATGCCTTTTATTTATTTTTCTTGCCTGACTGCTCTAACTAGAACTTCCAGTACTATGTTGAATAGAAGTGGTGAACATGAGCATCCTTGCTTTGTTCCTGATTGTAGAGGGAAAGTTTTTAGTCTTTCAACATTGAGTATGGTATTCTCTGTAGGTTTTTCCTATATGATTTTTATTATGTTGAGGTAGTTTCCTTCTATTCTTAGTTTCTTGAGTGTTTTTATCATGAATGGGGTTAAATTTTCATGCTTTTTCTTCATCAATTGAGATGATGATATAGTTTTTGTCCTTCATTCTGTTAATTCGGTATCAGTTTTTCTATGTTGAACCATCCTTGCATCCCAGGAATAAATCCACTTGATCATAGTGTACAATCCTTCTCATGCTGCTGAATTAGGTTTGCTGGAATTCTTCTGAGGATTTTGCATTAATGTTCATAGGGATAATGGTCTGTAGTTTTCTTATGGTGTCTTTATCTTTGATATCAGGGTAATGCTGGGCCTCATAGAATGAATTAGGAAGTATTTTCTCCTCTTCAGTTTTTTGGGAAAAGTTTGAGAAGGATTGGTGTTCTTTAAATGTTTGGTAGAATTCAGCAGTGAAGCCATCAAGTCCAAGGCTTTTCTTTGTCATGAGATTTTTGATTGGTTATTCAATCTCCTTATGAGTCATAAGTCTATTCAGATTTTCTGTTCCTTCATGATTTAGTCTTGGTAGGTGTCATGTTTTTATGAATTTGTCCGTTTCACCTAGGTTATTGAATTTGTTGGCATATAACTGTTCATAGTACTATCATAAAAACCTTTTTGTTTCTGTAGCATTGGTAGTAACATCTCCACTTTTATTTCTGATTTCAGTAATTTGAGTTTTCTCTCTCTCTTTTTTTTAAGTCCATCTAGCTAATGGTTTGTCAACTTGTTGATCTTTCCAAAGAACCAACTTTTGGTTTCATTGACTTTTCTCATTTTTTAATTCTTAATTTCATTTATCTCTTCTCTAATCTTTACTTCTAATAGCTTTTGCTTTAGTTTTTCTTTTTTTTTATTTCAGAATATTATGGGGGTACAAACATTTTGGTTACATAAATTGCTTTTATACTGTTTGAGTCAAAGTTATAAGTGTGCCCATCCCCCAGATAGCGTGCACTGTACCTGTTAGGGGTGAATTTACCCACTCCTTCTTCCCCCTCCACCTGCTTGATTTCTGATGAATGTTATTTCTATATGTGCACGTAAGTTTTGATTGATTAGTTCCAATTTAAAGGTGAGTTCATGTGGTGTTTGTTTTTCCATTCTTGTGATACTTGATTTAGAAGAATGGTCTCCAGTTCCATCCAGGTTAATACAAGAGGTATTAGTTCATCATTTTTTATGGCTGAGTAGTACTCCATGGTATACATATACCACATTTTATTAATCCACTCATGTGTTGATGGACACTTGGGTTGTTTCCACATCTTTACAATTGTGAATTGTGCTGCTATAAACATTCTAGTGCAGGTGTCTTTTTTATAGAATGTCTTTTTTCCCAGTAGGGGGATTGCTGAGTCAAATGGTAGTTCTACTTTCAGTTCTTTGAGGTATCTCCATACTGCTTTCTATAGAAGTTGTACTAGTTTGCAGTCCCACCAGCAGTGTATGAGTATTCCTTTCTCTCTGCATCCACACCAACATTTGTCATTTTGGGACTTTTTGATAAAAGCCATTCTCACTAGAGTTAAGTGATATCTCATTGTGGTTTTGATTTGCATTTCCCTGATGACTGAAGATGTTGAGCATTTTTTCTTATGTTTCTTGACCATTAGTCTATCTTCTTTTTAATGGAGTTGTTTGATTTTTTTCTTGCTGATTTTCCTGAGTTCTATACAGATTCTAGTTATCAGCCCTTTATCAAATGTATGGCATCCAAATATTTTCTCCCATTCTGTAGGTTGTCTATTTGCTCTAGTGATAGTTTCTTTGGCTGGGTAGAAGCTTTTTAATTTGATCAGGTCCCAGTTTCTTTGGCTGTGCAGAAGCTTTTTAATTTGATCAGGTCCCATTTATTTATTTTTGTTGTTGCTGCGATTACTTTTGGGGTCTTCTTCATAAATTCTTTGCCTAGGCTGATGTCTATAAGAGTTTTTCCAGCATTTTCTTCTAGAATTCTTATGATTTCATGCTTTAGGTTTAAGTCTCATCCATCGTGAGTAGATTTTTGTGAGAGGTGAGAGGTGTGGATCCAATTTCAGTCTTCTACATGTGGCTATCCAATTTTCCCAGCACCATTTATTAAATGGGGATTCTTTTCCCCAGTGTATGTTTTTGTCTGCTTTGTCAAAGATCAGATGGCAATATGAGGATGGTTTTATATCTGGATTCTCTGATCTGATCCATTGGACTGTGTCTCTGTTCTTGTGCTAGTACCATGCTGTTTTGGTTACTATATCCTTGTAGTATAGCTTGAAGTCATAAATTGATGCCTCCCAAATTGTTCTTTTTTCTTAAAGTTGCTTAATTTTCTTTTTCTTCCTTTATTTTTCCTAACTACCCAAATTCTTAGTATTAAGTTTGCTTTAGCTATACGGGGTCTTCTGGGGTTCCATACGAAGCATAGAATTATTTTTTCTAGATCTGTGAAAAATGTAATTTTTTCTTCTCTTTCTCTTTCCTTAACTTGTAAAGTTAGGTTGTTAATATGATATTGTTTTTAATGTAAGCATTTATAGCTAAATTCCCCTTTAGTGCTGCTTCTACTGAGTTCATAAGTTTTGGTGTGTTGTATTTTGGGTTTCATTTGTCTCCAAGTATTTTCTAATTTCTCCTGTGATTTACTCTTTGATCTATTGGTTGTTTAAGAGTTTGTTGTTTAATTTCCAAAAATTTGTGCATTTTCTGCCTTCACTTCTGCTTTATTCCATGGTTGGAGAAGAGACTTTGTATGATATATATCTTTTTCAATTTATTAAGACTTAATCTGTGGCCCGACATATGATCCATCCTGGAAAATGCCCATGTGCACTTGAGAGGAATGTATATGCTGTTGTTATGTATAGTGTTTTCTGTATGTCTGTTAGATCTAGTTGGTTTATTGTGTTAAGTCCTCTATTTTCTTACTTATCTCTTTCTGGTTGTTATGAGAGTAGGGTATTGAAGTCTCCAACTTTTGTGGTAGAAGTGTCTGTTTCTGCCTTCAATTTTGTTGGGTTTTGCTTCATTTATTTGATGGTCTGTCATTAGGTTCATAATTATTATATCTTCTTACTATATAAACTCTTATTAATATGTAATGTCCTTCTTTATCTCTTGTAATCTTGTTGATTTAAAGTCTATTTTGTTTGACAGTAGTATGGCCATTCCTGCTCTCTTTGGCTGCTATTTGTGTGTTCTTTCTTTTTCTACCCTTTCACTTTTAATCTATTTGTGTCTTGGGATCTAACGTGAGTAGCTTGTAGACGGCATGTGTTGGACATGTTTTGTCCATATTGCCAATCTCTGTCTTTTGGAGAGTTTAATCCATCTACATTGAAAGTAAGTAGTGACGAGGAGGAATGTCTGTCTTTTTGCTGTTTGTTTTTTGTTTTGTTTTATTTTATTTTATTTTATTTTTGAGACAGAGTCTTGCTCTGTTGTCTGGGCTAGAGTGCTATGGCATCAGCCTAGCTCACAGCAACCTCAGACTTCCTGGGCTCAAGCAGTCCTCCTACCTCAGTCTCCCAAGTAGCTAGGTCTACAAGTGTGTGCCACTTATACTTGACTAAGTTTTTTATTTTTTGCAGAGACGAGGTCTTGCCGTGTTGCTCAGGCTGGTCTCAAATTCTTGACCTTGAGCGAGCCTTCTGCCTTGGCCTCCCAAAGTGCTAGGATTACAGGCATTAGCCACTATGCCCAGCCTGCTATTTGTTTTCTATATGGCTTATAGTTTTTTGACCCTAGTTTCTTGCATTACTATCTTCTTTTGTGTTTAGTTAATTTTTTTGTAGAGAAACATTTAAATTCCTTTCTCATTTCCTTTTGTATCTATTATGTAGCTATTTTCTTTGTGGTTACTATGAGAATTACATTTAACAGCCTAAAGTTATAATACTCTAATTTGAATTTATACCAGCTTATCTTCAGTAACATAGAAAAAAATCTCCTTCAACAGCTTCTTCGCCCCTTTTGGTTATTGATGTCACCAAATTACATCTTTATACAAGTTGAGTATTCCTAATCTGAGAATCTATAATTTATAATACTCTAAAATTCAAAACATTTTGAACACCAACATGATGCTGAAAGGAAATGCTCATTGGAGCATTTCAGATTTTGGATTATGGATGCCCAACCAGTAAGTGTAATGTACAATATTCCAAAATCCAAAATAATCTGAAGTCTGAAACATTCTGCTCCCAAGCATTTCAGATATGGGATATTCAACCTGTACATTGTATACCCCGAAACATAAACTAATAATTCTTGTAAGTTCATTAGTTTCTTAAATTATGTGTAAAACAAAATGTGGAGTTACAAGCCAAAGTTATAATACCAACTTTTAGACTAATCACTATTTTTTTTAAAAATTATTAATCTCTTAAATCATGTAGAAAACAAAAAAATCGAGTTAAAAACTATTGTTATAATAATTCTAGCTTTTATAATGGCCCATGTATTTACCTTTATTGAGATCTTCATTTCCTCATACAGCTTCAAGTTGCTATCTGTTATCCTCTCATTTTACTCTGCAGGACTCCCTTGAGCATTTCTCAGGGCGGGTCTCATGATAATGAACTCCTTCAACTTTTGTTTATCTGGAAATGTCTTAATTTCTCCCTCACTTTTGAAGGACAGTTTGGCTATTTATGGGATTCTCAGTTGACAATTTTTTTCTTTTAGCACTTTGAATATATTGGCCACTGTCTTCTAGCCTCCAAAGTTTCTGATGAGAAATCTGATGATAATCTTATTGAGGATCCCTTGTATGTGACAGTCACTTCCCTCTTGCTACACTCAAGATTCTTTGTTTTTTGAAAGTTTGATTATAATGTGTCTTGATGTTGGTCTTGTTGAGTTCATCTTGGAGTTTCTTGTGCTTCTTGAATGTTTATAGTCATGTCTTTTATTAAATTTGGGAAGTTTTCAGCCATTATTTCTTCAAATATTCCCTTTGCCTTTTTCCCTCTCTTCTCCTTCTGGGATTCCTACAATGCATGTGTTGGTTTGCTTGATGGTGTTCCAAAGGTCCCTTAGGCTCTGTTCATTTTTTTTCAATCTTTTTTCTTTCTATTTCTCAGACTCAATAATTTTCATTATCCTATCTTCAAGTTTGTGGATTCTTTCTTCTGCCTGCTCAAATATGTCTTTGAATCCTTCTAATAAATTTTTCTTTTAGTTTTTATTTTTTCAGCTCCAGAATTTTTTTGATTTCTTTTCAGGATTTCTCTTTATTAATAATTCTATATTGTTCATACATCATTTTCTTGACTTTCTCTACATATTCCTTTAGTTCTTTGAGTATGTTTAAGATAGTTGTTTAAAAGTCTTTGTCTAGTAGTTGTGTTTAGTAGATCTGTCATCAGTCCTTTTTTAGGGACAGTTTCTGTTGATTTATTTTTTCTTCTTTGAATGGGATATACTTTCCTGTTTCTTTGTATGCCTTGTTAAATTTTTTATTGTTGAAAACTGGATGTTTAAATCTAATAATGTGGAAACTGTGGAAATCAGATTCTCCCCCTTCTCTAGGGTTTGCTGTCTTTTGTTATTGTTTTTGGTTTTGGCTTTATTTCTGTAGACTGTCACTGTGCTAAGGATAAGCATGAAATGGCAACAGGTCTTTTTGAGCCTGTGCCTTTCCCTGGGCTTGCATGTTAACTTTATAATATTCCCCATATATGCAGTTGTTTTTGACTATTCTAGTTTTTAATGTCTGGTTTCCAAAAGGGGGAAGAGACCAAAATGAAGGATGAGGGGGGGTAGTGGCCCTTTAATTCCCCTGGAAGTCACTTCAGCCAGAGGAGAAGGAGCATGCAACAATGGGGGGAGGTGCAGCAACAATGGCCACCTGTCTCTTTGTCTGCACCTCTTTGATCAGTAGGAACAATCAGTGATCAGAGCATAGATCCCTGATATTTGAAGGACAGGGTTTTTATTGCCTACCATGGCTCCCCTAAACCATGTGCAGATTGATCCAGGAACATGTACACAGCTGCCTGCCACATGGCTGAGAGTTGGGGGATATGTACCTGCTACTGTGCTAAGAGCTGAAATTGATGAAATTAACCACATTTTATTGTCCGTGCCTTCCCTTGGATGTTGTAAGACTTCAGTAGACTCCGGAGTTCCAAAACAGTTACATCAAACAGATGCTGCCGTACAGTTGTTGTCTATATGTGGGCAGACAGAGTCCTGGTGTTTCCTACTCTGCCATCTTTTCAGAATTCTGACCAGTCATTAGTTTTTTCACGATCTGTGAAAACTTAACAATGAGGTGGATTTTAGTTTTCACTAAGAAAAAATAATTCAAAGTGTATGTGTATTCATTTGGTCAAACTTTCACTAACAAGCTTTTTTCTAAAGTATAATGGTTTGCATTCTTCAGAAAAAACAATTTCTTTATGTTACGGTTTCTCTTCTTATTTTTTAGAAAATATACTGTAATGCTTAAAGGAGTATAAAGCACTTTTTAATGTTTGAGGTCAAAGCTTATTTGCCATGAGGGACTGTTTCTTAATTTATAAGGATTAGATAACTTTGATAGTGTTCAAATCAGTACCAGGGGTATAGAACCATTGATCTCTCTGATCTAGTACACTTAGAAAGGTATTGGGAATGGGAAAAGACAGCATGTCAGATGGAATGTTAAAAATCTTTAGCAACGAGACATAAATGAAGTACTGTGTCCTACTATGTGATGTCAAGCAGAACATTATAAAGACACCATTCTAGTACATCAGAAAATAGATTAGTAGGCCAGTACGTCTCAGAAAAATGGTATTATGTTTGCTCTTGACTAGTTGATGGTTATAACCTCTGTGGTGTTACTAAGTAAAAGGTAAAGTTCTTAAAATGGCCCACACTAGGTTCTTTAATACCATCTGAGCTCAACTTCTGTTGTTTCTTCTCAATCCTGCTCCCACTGCAGTGGCCTCTGTGTTGTTCCTTGACTGTAATAGGCATGTACACTCCTGCCTCAGGATCTTTGCACTGGCTGCTCCCTCTGAGGAAAACAAAAACACTCTTCTGCTAATCTGCACTGCTCACTCATTCACTTCCTCCAGTTCTTTTCTGAAGTGTCTGTCACCTTCTCTCCCTAACCTCTGTATTTAAAATTAGCCAAGCCTTCCCTAACTCCTTTGTAGTTTTTTTCCCCATAGCATTTATTGCCTTCTAATATTCAATATATACATAACTCATTTTATCTCCTCCAACAAAAAAAATATGGACTAAAAGTTTCTAAAAGGCAGGAAATTGTGTACAATATTTTTTTTGTTGTTTTTTTAGAGGCAGGGTGTCTGTCACTGAGGCCAAAGTGCAGTAGTGTCATCATAGCTCACTGCAACCTCCAACTCCTAGGCTCAAGCAGTCTCTGGCCTCAGCCTCTTTAGTAGCTGGGACTACAGGCGTGCACCACCATGGCTGGCTAATTTTTAAAATTTTTTGTAGAGACGGGGTCTCGCCATGTTGCCCAGGCTGGTCTCAAAATCCTGGCCTCAAGCAGTCCTCCCACCTTGGCCTCCCAAAGCGCTGGGATTACAGATCCAAGCATGCCCAGCCTTCTTTTTTTATTATAATGCAATATCCCTACTTTAGAACTGTTTGTGGCACATAGGAGGTACTCAATAAATACTTGTTGAATGAAATATGTGAGAGAAAGTGGAAATCTTGATTCCATAATTTCTCATGTAAATTATTGGCATATGAATAGAATTGTCGTGCTAATCTGTTTTAGGAGATAGCTTTTTGTTTTATTCCAGGCTTAAGATGCTTTTTAAATTTAATTTCTTCTTCTTTCCTGTGGTCTTGCCTGCTTATATTTAAAATTAAGATTGGTAGGGTTAGTGTGCCTTTAGATTAGTCCCATGTTCTTTGCAGCCATTGTAGGGAGGAACAGAAGCATACTGAGGGAAGGTGAATTCTCAAAAATGTTTAAGACATAGAGAAAAGTGCCAAATAACTTTCATTGATGTGAACAGGTCCATGAATGAGTCAGAATCACATCTAGCATCCATTCCTTTGTTATGGTCTCCATAAATTTATTTGTAATATGAGGGTCCTTTTAAAATTGATACATAATGTTTATACATATTTATGAGATACATGTGGTATTTCGATACATGTATACAATGTGCAGTGATCAAATCAGGCTGTTTAGGATATTTATCCTCTTGAGGATTTATCATTTCTTTGTATTGGGAACATTTCAGATCTTCTCTTCTAGTTATTTTGAAATATACAATATGTTGTTGTTAACTATAGCTACCCCACTCTGCTATCAAACACTAGAATTTATTCTGTCTATAAAATTGTGTGTTCATACGTATTAACCAACCTCACTTCATCCCCCACCCCACACCCTTCCTAGCCTTTGGTAACCATCATTCCACTTTCTACCCGCATGAGATCAACTTTTTTAGCTCCCACATATGAATGACAACATGCAGTGTTTGTCTGTGTCTGGTTTATTTTACTTAACATAATGACCTCTAGGTTCATCCATGTTGTTGCAAATGGCAGGATTTCATTCTTTTTTGTGGCTGAATGGTATCCCATTGTGTAATATATACCAAATTTTCCTTATCCATTCATCCATTGATGGACACTTAGGTTGATTCCATCTCATGGCAATTGCCAGGTATCCCTGGGCAAAGCCACATATTGGCTATTATAACCCCTGCAATAAACATAGGGGTACAGGTATCCCTTTAATATACTGATTTCCTTTCCTTTGTATAAATACCGAGTAGTGGGATTGGTATATCGTATGGTAGTTCTATTTTTAGTTTTTTGAGAAACCTCCATTCTGTTTTCCATAATGTCTGTACTAATTTACATTCCCACCAACACTATATAAGAGTTCCCTTTTCTCCACATCCTCAACAGCACTGCTTATTTTCTGTCTTTTTGATAATAGTCATTCTAATTGGGGTGACATGATATCTCATTGTGGTTTTTTTTTTGTTTTTTTTTTTGAGACAGAGTCTCATTCTGTTGCCCTCGCTAGAGTGAGTGCCATGGCATTAACCTAGCTCATAGCAACCTCAAACTCCTGGGCTCAAGTGATCCTACTGCTTCAGCCTCCTGAGTAGCTGGGACTACAGGCATGCGCCACCATGCCCGGCTAATTTTTTCTATATATTTTTAGTTGTCCAATTAATTTCTTTCTAATTTTAGTAGAGACGGGGTCTTGCTCTTGCTCAGGCTGGTTTTGAACTCCTGAGCTCAAAGAATCCGCCTGCCTCGGCCTCCCAGAGAGCTAGGATTACAGGCGTGAGCCACCGCGCCCGGCCCTTCATTGTGTTTTTGACTTGCATTTCTCTGATGATTAGTGATGGCGAGCTCTTTTTCATGTATCTGTTGGCCGTTTGTATGTCTTCTTTTGAGAAATGTCTATTCCAATCCTTTACTCACTTTTTAATGGAATTATTTGGGGTTTGTTTGTTTTGGTTTTGCTCTTGGGTTGTTTGAGTTCCTTATACATTCTGGATATTAGTCCCTTGTCAGATGAATAGTTTGCAGATATTTTCTCCCATTCAACAGGTTATCTCTTCACTCTGTTGTTTGTTTCTTTTGCTGTGCAGAAGCTTTTTAGTTTAAAAAGTCCTATTTGTCTACTTTTGTTTTTGTTGCCCATGCTTTTGAAGTCTGAGCCATAAAAATCTTTGCTTAGACCAATGTCCTGGAGTGTTTCCCCTATGTTTCCTTCTAGTAGTTTTATAGTGTTGGATCTTGCACTTAAGTCTTTATTCGATTTTGAATTGATTTTTGTATATGTTGAAGGATAGGGGTCTGCTGGTTTTATTCCTGGTTAAAACTGCACATGGATATCCAGTTTTCCCAGCATTGTTTATTGAAGAGACTACAGTATATGTCCTTGGTGCTTTTGTCAAAATCAGTTGGCTGTAAATACATAGATTTATGTTTGGGTTCTCTATTCTTTTCCATCAATTTATTTGTCTGTTTTTATACCAATATCATGGTGTTTTGTTTACTATAGCTTTGTAGTATATTTTGAAATCAGGTAGTGTGTTGCCTCCAGCTTTGTTCTTTTTGCTCAGGATTACTTTGGAAATTCAGGCTCTTTTGTAGTTTATATGAATTTTAGAATTGTTTTTCTATTTCTGTGAAGGATGTCATTGCTATTTTGATGGAGGATGTATTGAATCTGTAGATTGCTTTGAGTAGTATGGTCATTTTAACAACATTCATTCTTCCAATCCATGAGCATGGAATGTTTTTCCATTTGTTTGCATCCTCTTCCATTTCTTTCATCAATGTTTTGTAGTTTTCCTTGTAGATGTCTTTCATCTCCTTGGTTAAATTTATTTCTAGATTTTAAAATTTTTTTGTAGGTGTTATAAATGGGATTACTTTCTTTATTTCTTTTTCAGCTGGTTTCTCATTATTGTAAATGCTACTGATTTTACATGTTGATTTCGTATCCTGCAACTTGACTAAATTTCTTCATTAGTTCTAAAAGTTTTTAGTGGATTCTTTAGGGTTTTCTAGATATAAGATTATGTCATCTACAAAGAGTGACAATTTGACTTCCTCTTTTCCAGTTGGATGCCTTTGATTTCTTTCTCTTGCATAATTGTTCTGGTTAGTACTTCCAGTGCTATGTTGCATAAAAGTGGTGAAAGTGGGCATCCTTGTCTTGTTACAGTTCTTTCAGCTTTTCTTCATTCGATATGTTAGCTATGGGTTTGTCATATATGCCCTTTGTTATGTTGAGATATGTTCCTTCTACACTTAATTTGTTGAGATTTTTTTTTTATCATGAAAGGATGTTGAATTTTATCACATGCTTTCCCTGCATCTGTTGGGATGGTCATATGGGTTTCTTTCCTTTATTCTATTGATGTGATGTATCATATTTATTGATTGGTGTATGTTGAACCATCTTTGCATCCTTGGGATAAATCCCACTTGATCATGGTGTGTTATCTTTTTGTTGTGTTGTTGGATTCAGTTTACTAGTATTTTGTTGAAGATTTTTATATTTGTGTTCATCAGGGATATTGACCTGTGGTGTTCTTTTTTTTGTTGTTGTCATGTCCTTGTTTTGGTATCAGGGTAATGTTGGCTTTGTAGACCAAATTAGGAAGATTTTCTTCTTCAGTTTTCTGGAATAGTTTGAGAAGAATATCTGTTACTTCTTCTTTATAAGTTTAGTAGGATTCAGCAGTAAAGCCATGGGTATGGTCTTTTCTTTTGAGAGATTTTTCTAACTGATTCAATCTCTGTACTTGTTACTGATCTGTTCAGGTTTTCTATCTCTCCCTGATGCAATCTTGGTAAGTTGTATGTTTACAGGACTTTATCTATTTCCTCTTAGTTTTCTAATTTGTTAGCATGTAGCTGTTTGCAGTAGTCTCTTATGATCCTCTATATTTCCATGATGTCAGTTGTAATGTCTCCTTTTTGGTTTCTGATTTTATTTGGGTCTTCTCTCTTTTTCTTGGTTCATCTAGCTGGCAGTTTATCAGTTATATTTATCTTTTCAAAAACCCAACTTTTCATTTTGTTGATGCTTTTTATTGTTTTTTTAGTCTCTATTTTATTAAGTTCTGCTCTGATCTTTATTATTTTCTTTCCTTCTGCTAATTTTGAGTTTGATTTGCTCTTTTCTAGTTCCTTAAGGTGCTTTTTTAAGCTTATTTGAAATCTTTCTACTTTTTTGATATAAGCATCTATTGCCATAGACTTCCCTTTTAGCAGTGCTTTTGCTGTATCCCATAGGTTGTGGTATGTTGCATTTCGAGTTTTATTTGTTTCAAGATTTTTTTTTTTTTTTTTTTTTTGAGACAGTCTCATTGTGTTGCCCGGGCTAGAGTGCTGTGGCGTCATCCTAGCTCACAGCAACCTCAAACTCCTGGGCTCAAGCGATCCTTCTGCCTCAGCCTCCCGAGTAGCTGGGACTACAGGCATGCACCACCATGCCCGGCTAATTTTTTCTATATATTTTTTAGTTGTCCAATTAATTTCTTTGTATTTTTTTAGTAGAGACGGGGTCTCACTCTTGCTCAGGCTGGTTTCGAACTCCTGAGCTCAAACAGTCCGCCCTCCTCGGCCTCCCAGAGTGCTAGGATTACATGTGTGAGCCACCGTGCCCGGCCTATTTCAAGATTTTTAATATATAATAGATATGGGGTCTCATTTTGTTGCCCAGGCTGGAGTGCAGTGGAGTTATCATAGCTCACTGCAGCCTCAAATTCTTGGGCTCAAGTGATCCTCCCATCTCAGCCTGGGATTATAGGCATGAACCACTGTGCTCAGTTACTCAAGATATTTTTTGATTTATTCTTAATTTCTTTATTGACCCAATGGCCATTTAGGAGCATGTTGTTTAATTTCCATGTATTTGTACAGTTTCCAAAGTTCCTCTTGTTGATTTCTAGTTTTATCCCATTGTGGGCTGAGAAGGTACTTGATATGATTTCAATTTTTAAAAAATTTGTTGAGACTTGTTTTGTGGCCTAATATATGGTCTGTCTTAGAGAATATTCCATGTGCTGATGAGAATAATGTGCATTCTGCAACTGTTGGATGAAATGTTCTGTAAATGTCTGTTAGGTCCATTGGTCTGTAGTGCAGTGTAAATCCAATGTTTCTTTGTTGATTTTCTGACTAGATGTTCTGTCCAATACTGAGAGTGGAGTGTTGAAGTCCCCAGTTCTTACTGGAGTCTGTTTCTCCCTTTAGATCTAATAATATTTGCTTTATATATCTTGGTGCTTCAGTGTTGGGTACATATGTACTTAGACTTACCATATGCTCCTGTTGAATTGATTCATCATTATATAATGACCTTCTTTGTCTCTTTTTACTGTTTTTGACTTAAAGTCTGTTTTATCTGATATAAGCATAGCTACCTCTGCTTGCTTTTGGTTTCCATTTGCATGGAATATCTTTTTTGTTTCATGTGCTGTTGAGAACATCAGGCTATATGTCATGTTTTTATAGGTGAAGAGAGTTTCTTGTAGGCAGCAAATAGGTCATATTTTTTCCTTTATACATTCAGCCAGTCTATACCTTTTAAGTGGGGAATTTAATCTCTTTACATTCAAGGTAACTATTAATAAGTGAGGACTTATTCCTGTGATTTTGTTCATCATTTTCTGGTTGTTTTGTATATCCTTTGTTCCTTTTTTTCTTTCTTATTGTTTATCATTGAGGTTTGGTGGTTTTCTGTAATGGTAACATTTGGGTTCTTTCTCATTTGTGTGTCTGCTCTGTGAGTGAGTTTTATATTTTCATGTATTTTTATGATGGAAGATATTGTTCTTCTAAGTCCAGATGTAGGACTCTCTTAAGCATTTTTTATAGGGTTGGTCTAGTGATAATAAATTTCTTCAGTTTTTACTTGTCTGGGAAAGACTTTTATTTGTCCTCCATTTTTTGAAGGATAGCTTTCTTGGTATAGTATTCTTGTCCGGCACTTTATTCTTTCAGCATTTTGAATATATTATCCCATTCTCTTTTGTCTTGTAAGGTTTCTACTGAGAAATCTGTTATTAGTCTGATAGAGGTTTCCTTATATGCAACTTGATGCTTTTCTCTTACTGTTTTTTGAATTTGCTCTTTGTCTTTGACGTTTATATATAAATAAAAATAGGGACTTGCTTTGTTGCCCAAACTAAAGTGCGGTGGCATCATCACAGTTCACTGCAACTTCAAACTCCTGGGCTCCGGTGATCCACTGGCCTTAGCCTCCCAACCTGGGACTATAGGTGTGTGCCACCACATCTGGTTATTTTTTCTGTTTTTTTGTAGAGACAGAGTCTCGCTATGTTGATCAGGCGGAACTTGAACTCCTGGCCTGAAGTGATATTTCTGCCTCAGTCTCCCAAAGTGCTAGAATTACAGGTGTGAGACACTGCACCCAGCCTGTCTTTGACTTTTACAGTTTGATCGTAATGTGCTTTTGGAGAAGACTCTTTGGTTGAATCTATCTGGGAATATTTGAGCTTCCTCTGTGTGGATGTTGATATGTCTCACAAGGCTTGGGAAATTTTCATCTATTATTTTTTAAAATAGATTTTCTATGCCTTTGTTAATCTTTTCTCCTTTAAGAACACCAAAATTCACTTTATGGTATCCTATATGTTGTGTAGGATTTCTTCATTCTTTTTTATTATTTTTTCATTTTTTTTGTCTGAGTGAATTATTTCTAAAGATCTGTCTTCAAGTTCAGAAAGTCTTCTGCTAGATCTAGTTTAAACTGTGTCAGTTGTATTTTTAACTCATTAACTGCCGTGAGAGTTGTATTTAACTCACTCTAGTTTTGACCCCGGGGCCGTGTGAAGCATGGAAAAATCTTACTTGTTGATGTTCTTATTGTTACAATTAATACTGACAATTTACTTCTAAAAATGTGGATTAAATGAATAGAAGTCAATAAATTTCATTTTTGTATTTATGTTTACCTTTAAATTACACTCAAAGTTTTTATTCTATTTTCGTGATAAAACACCATGCCCCAAGGAAAAGTTTCTGATTTTTTTTGTGTGGCAATTAATGTGTTAAATTTCATTCATTGAATTATTCAGTTCCATAATATCTGTTTTTTTTAATGATATCTATCTCTGTGAAATTTCTCATACACATCATGAATTGTTTTCCTGATTTCTTTGTATTATCTATCTGTATTTTCTTGCATCTCACTAAGCTTCTTTAATATCATTATTTTGAGTTCTTTTTCAGCCCTTTAAGTTGGAATCTGTTGCTAGAGAATTATTTTGTTCCTTTGGTTGTGTCATTTTTCCTTGCTTTTTTCATATTTCTTGTTTCCGTATGTGATATCTGCACATCTGATAAAATAGTTGCTTCTTCCAATTTTTTGAATTGGCTTTTGTATGAGAAGGCTTTTTCCTATAGATGTATCTACAGTGTTGGTTGTGTAGGGTCCTTTAGCTTTGATTCTAGGTGCATGCAGTAGTGCAATCTCTGTATGATTTCCTTGGCTGTAATCAGCATCAGTGGTGTCTGTGAGTTCTTCAGTGGCTTAGGCGGGTTGTTCGTGGAGGCTACGATGAGGCTTTGCTGGGGATGGTGATGCCAGGTGGGCTGGTCCTCAGGTCTCATTGGTGGCAGCAGCAGGCTAAGTGTGCCTGTCCTTCGGCCCGTGGGTGGTGTACATTGGCATCACTGTTAGCAGGTCCAGGTGGGTCAATTCTGGGTCCTCCATCTGGCTTTCTTGGGTACTAGCTACGGCAATGGTGACCTGGTGGGTGAGCAAGTCCTCAGGCCTCTGGGTGGCATGCATGGGGTTGACAATGTCAGTAGCTGTGGCAGGCCAAACCTCTGGACCCAGGCAGTATGTGCAGGTGCAGTGGTGGTAGCAGCAGGCTGGGTGGGCCTGTCTGCAGGCTCCTGAGAGGAGTGCACAGACATTGCAGACGCTGGTGGTGGTCAACAGGGCAGGTTGATTCCCAGGGCCATAAATAGCATGTGTGGGCACCTGTAGGCTGAACAGACTTGTCCTCAGAGCCCTGGAGGGTGTGCCTGGGTGCTGGTAGCAGCAGTTGGGGTGGGTCATGAGGGTCTTTTTAGAATTGTTATTGGGTTTTGTTGTTTCTAGACTTTTTGTTTCTAGGCACTTTAAGTTAGCCTGCCTAAAATTTCTTTTGAGAAATAGCATTTAAAAAATTATGTAAGAAATTCATGCTTATTGTAGAAGATATTGGAAAATGGAGGAAAAAGTATAAAGAAAAAAAAAACACTCATAATTTCATCACCCTAAATCTGTGCTTCACAACCCCCATTCTGTGGCCTATTAGGGACCAGGCCACAGAGCTCTGCCGCACCCTCCACCCCTTCCATCCATGGAAAATTGTCTTCCGTGAAACTCAGGAATGGCGGGGGGAGCAAGTGAAGCTTTGGCTTTGCTGCTCTCCATTGCTGGCATCACCGCCTGAGCTCCACCTGCCCCCCTCTAGCCCACCCCTGTCCGTGGAAAAATTGTCTTCTATGAAACCGATCCCTGGTGCCAAAAAGGTTGGTGACTGCTGCCCTAAATGACCACTGTTAACATTGATTTTTTTTCCCCAATTTTTTTCTATTCATACTCTTCCTTTTTTGTTTTCCTTCATTAAAGTTAGAATCATTGTCTATGTACCGTTGACACATGCTGATTTTTTTTTTCGACTAACACATTTTGAGTATTTTTGTATGGCAGAAGAGTTTCTTTGAAAGCACAGTATCATCACAGGAATATAATTTAAATCATTCCACTGTTTTCCTGATGTTGAGCAGGTAGATTGCTTCTACTTTTTTGCTATATTAAAGAAATTTCTTGTTCATGGACAGTAGCCTCCACTTACATTGGGCACTCTTCCAAGCACTTCATTTATGAACTCAATCCTCACCGTAGCACTAGAAGGTCAACGTGTACTATTCATATCTCTGTTTTACAGACAAGCACTGAGAGGTTAAGCAATGTGGACAAGCAACTTAAAAGGAAGTTGCAGAGTATTTCCCCAAAGCTTTGTCTGCTTTGGAAAACTGGGTCCAAAAATATAAATATTGAGGCTATAGATATATACTAGGAAATTGTTTTAGAGGCTTAGATGGGAAATAATTTTTTGGCCTAGTCAGCAAATATATACTGGTGGCAATTATCTGGAGGCTTTTGGTATAAGAGTGACTAATTTACTGGGAAGGTACTACTGAGAAGCAGCTTCTCAGGGACCTTTAAACAGAGATAAAAATCACTATGAAAATGTTCTTCTGGGTTCTATACCTGCATTATTTCATATATGCAGCAGTGAATTGCATTTATACAGCTGTGTTGGCGAGGGCTCTGTTTTTATTTCTGGAGCTAGTAGACTTTTATCAAGGTAAGCATCTTATCCACACTAGTCCCCCCACTTCTTTACCTAATTTAATTGTGTAGCAAATCTAATGAGTATCGAAGTGTCAGTTGCTGATTCTTTGGAAGAATTAAAACCTGTGTGTCTTTGGGTAAAACTTACCCCGAAAGCTTTCTGTTCCTATATCCTTTGATAGTTTGATTCATAATTTCCTCGTTACTGCCCCTTCATAAAGCACTTGAGTAGAAAGGAAGCCTCTGGGACAGAGGAGGCTTGTTCCTTTTTACAGAGAAGGACTTCTCTGAGAACCCTATCCCATACCTTGTGGTCAAAGCTAGACTGTGGTGTGATGAGTCCACGTCCATAAACATCTGCTTCTCCACACCTAACGGTGCTGCAGGGCACAAAGGGAAGAATACTGTTTGTGGAACTTGTCCATTGCCACGTACATAACCCCTGGGAGGGCAGGCGTCCTATGCTTCCACGAGGCTTCTAAAACCCATTTTTGTATGAGAGTTTGCAAAGAATTGTGAAGATGTGAAATGTCGGGGAACATTTTGAAAGCCAGGGCAGTAGTGGGGAGGGATGTTAAGAGTCATAGTGTCTCAATGATGCGTCAACTGCGGTGGAGGTCCAGAGTCCATGGGTGAGCAGAGGGGAGAAGGCTCTGGAGACAGTCTCCTTTTTCCTTATTTGGCCCAGGCCAGAGAGTGGGGTATTTGTCTGTAGCTACCTCCTTTTCTCCAAAAAGGGAAGAATAGTGTTTTGAATCCAGTGTGGGGATTTCACAATCTTTTTTTCCTTGGTAATATGTCCCGCTTTGACATAATAACAAATCTGTTTATGCTTGCAAAGGATCAGCTATGGACCCTGCTTCTGGAGCAAAACCCAGACAAGGATTTAATAAGTCTTCTAAAAAAGATTAACTCCTAGAGGCCAGGTAAGGGAAAAAACAAAAACCAACAACCTCTAATCCAGATGTTGCTGATCATCTAATGTGCAAGATACAGCGAATGACCCTTTGAGAGAATGAATCCACAGCAGGCGAACCAGAGAGAAATGTTGGCAAACCCTGAGCTGGGTTAACAAAATGTATGTTCTCAAAACTTACTCTTCCGTTAAACATACCGTTTGAAAAGGTTATTCGGTTTTTGATTCATGGCTTAATAGGAAAGGGGAATTATTCTTCGCTTTTGACCTGGAAGGCTATTGCCTTGTCCCTTTTTCCAAACACATTACCCCAAAAAGGATAGTTCCCCGAGATTGTGAACTGTTTGTAAAACAATTAAAAATCTAAAGAGGCCTACTTAAAAACTGTCAATGTGGCAGCAATGAAGTTCTAAAGTAAATGTCTTTTCTTTCTGCTTTCAGACTGGCTCCCTGAACCTCATCAGCCTGGACGGTTGTATACCCAGGAAAATCAGCTATGGGGAAGGAACAGTAGAGGTGATGTCTGTTTACACACCTGTGACTCTTTTTGAGGCATTACTTAGAATAAGTAAAACTAGCTTCAAATTTTCTCCTTATTTGCCCCCTTCAAAAATTTCAAAACAAAACCATTAAATACATCAACCTGTATGATAATGCTTGCTTTAAAGATTTACTTGAAGGTTTTTTTTTTTTTTAATTGGACATTTAGTAGGTGTTTAGAGATAATGTTGCTTTGATACTAGAACCTTTTAGTAAAATCATGATTGGAGTACTAGCATTATTTACTGACCGGGAAGATCATTTGTAACTAGCTTCATTTTATAAAATAGCTGTGAAATCCCAGTTTTGATATTGGCATCTAATAAATATTAACTATAATTAGTTACTACATCTAATTTAAGTGCGCATCTATGTACCATGTAGAATCGTCTCACACATACCAGTCACACAGACCGTATTTTTGGGGAAACACTGAAATGGAGGAGAAAAGGTTGCAAAAACCTTCCATCCTGTTGATTCAAAGAAGTGCATTGGTGGTACAGTGGCGAGCATAGCTGCCTTCCAGAGACCTTCCATCCTGTGGAACAAATACTCTAAATGAGTTCAAGCCATTTATTTATCATGGCCAAATCAGAAGTCACCTGTTCATTTCTTTACCCATTGGTTTATACAGCTCTGTTGGGAAAAAGTGACTCAGCTATTCCTTCTGTTTGCAGTATTTAAGGGCAATGAACTTCTTTTTATAGAGTCATTTATGCTTAACTCATACTTTGTAATCCAAGAACTTTATTTCTCTTAAACTCACGCAGAAAATTTTAATTAGAAAAATTAAGCCCTCCCCCCTTTTTAGTGTAAATTTAAGTAGGAGAATCCCAGCCTACCCCCATTTGCAGTGCAGCAAACACATCTAAAATTCTCACCTCTCTTTTGTGTGTAGAATGGTGTGTTTTGTGCTTAGGAAAATCAGGTGTTTTAGATCTGACGGGAGACTGTATCTAGCCATGTAAAAGTATTTGTGGAAGCGTCTATAAATGGAGTTTTGGGTAAGGAAGCTATACTTTCTCCCCTCTTGCTCGGGAAGATTGCCCCCCTCCCCAGAGGAAAGAGGGGCTATGGGAAGGATTTAGGCAGCCCAGAGCAGTGGGTTCCTGCTGACAAAGTAACCTAGATCACTTTGTCATCTTATGTCCTCCCCTCTGGTTCAGCTGTAGTTTAAGGACTGCAGTCTGACAGCGGGTCCCATGGTTTAAGCTTCACTATGTTGGTTGCACGTGCTACAGCCCAGCCCTCGCGGCTATCGGTGTCCTAGGAACCGGGGGACAGGGTGTCTGTGCTTGGCCAGTGGGCTTCTTGGATGGTAAATGAACTCAAGGTCTCCCTTTACCTCCCTCCACCCTATTTAGAGGTAAAACAAACAGGCCTGTCAGATTTAAGGGGCATATTACTTTTGGCATATTACTTTTTAAAGAAGAAATCCCAGTAAGGAATAAGTAAATTTCTAATTTGTACTAGAAATGAATGGTAAACACCATTGTAAGACTGGATCCTGGTAGCTAACATTCTGACCTAAACATTAGAAATAAATTACATCACACTAAAGGATTTAGAATATTATAGCTAAAAATATTGTATAATTATTCTACTTGAAAAAGGTCAAGTTTCTAGAGGTCAGAGTAGTAGTTTCTGTGGGGAAGTAATGACCAGGAGGGGGCATGAGGGAGCAGAATAGGGAGCCAGAAATGTTTTCTGTCTTGATCTGAGTGTATTTGTTCATGTCGACTCAGGGATAGCTATATGAAAAGTTAATCAAGCCATACTGCAATTTTGAAAAGTTTATTATACGTAAGATACACGTTTACAGAAAAGCAAGCCTCTAAAAACAAGACAAAGGAGCTTTAGCAAAGGTTAGGTTTTACATTTTTAAAACTCATTAATATATCAAGATACCAAATTCACGAGATAGATACCAAATTCACGAGATAGATTATAGTTACGTTTTACAATGTAATCCTCTGAATAAATGCTAATGACTTAAACTGAATTACAAATGCACTATTTACTGGTGATTAACTATAACACTTAAACACAATACTTAGGAACTTAAGCACTTTGAGTAGTTGTTTAAGCTAGACAGAGCAAGAAAATTTCTTGTTTAACATATATTTTTAATTCCAGTAATATTCTTAAATTCCTGTTAAAATATAATCAATATTAAAGTCAGCAAAATGCCTTTGACTGACACCAGCACTATTTTACCACTTAGACTGGTTACACAGTGATTTTTTTTTTTTTTCTGTCATAGAGACTGACAACCAGTTTAGTCTTTAAACGAAGCGATAATTCACATTGCAGCATCTTGTGGAAAATACTGAACTACATTTAAATGCTTTTTTAAAATGGAGAAAGCTATTGTTCCACAAGAACTTGTTTACGTAAAACTATAGGTTGGCTACGGTAATAGTAACTAAACTATATCCAACCCTGAAGGTACAAACATCCCTGACAAGAAATACACAGCCTAGTTGTAATATACCACATAAAGGTTTTAGTCTTATTTTAAAAAATTCTCCCAATTTGGAGACATCCAAACCTTTCCATAGTTCCCTTCCCTAGGCAGTACCACATAAAGTTATTTAGTTAACATGATCATGGCTTACGATTCAATTCCATATGACAAACACTTACATATAGCAGCCGTCATTTTGGATGTTGGCTATGACAATATTTACAGTTTGATTAAAGAACACACGTTCATTACATTTGGTACAAAGCATGAACACACTTCACGATAGATTGGCACAATACATGTAGTTCGAGAATTCTCTCAGCTCAAGCCAGTCATCACTGAATAAACCATATTCTCAGGCTTCTTTTCCAAATCTTTCCTTGTATAACTGACGTCTGAAATGCTTCTTAAAACATCTTCCAGGATAAGAAAATACGCTTTAAAAAGCTTAGCGGAATGCGTGGTGGAAATGAGGCAGGATGGCAGGGCTGGTGCCAGTTGAGAAGACATGGGGGGCGGGGGGCAGAGGGAGCTTGGCCAGGCTCATGGTGCCCATGGCTAGTGGGGGTTCCTGCTGCTGCTGCCCCAGACAGCTTAACACATGGGGCAGAGATTCCCCTGGCCCCAGGGTGAGAGCGCTATTCCCAAAGCCATTCTGGGTAGTGGGAGGGGACAGCTGCCAGAAACCCAACAGGGAGGACAGGTCGAGAGAGGCAGGTATTGTTAGGTTCACAGCATCTGCAGGCAGCTCCCTGGGCAGGCTTATTTTACCAGCACATCCATTAGCCAGATCAAAACCTGGGCTGAGCTTGGGAGGTGACAGAGGCTCTTGCAGCGGCAAGTCCTCGCACACGTTGATATTGCAAAACCCTTTAGTATCTGCTTTGAGGGGCAGGCTTGCAAGTGAAGGGGAGTATGAGGTAGAAGTGGTGTGATTGGGCAGGGCTGGAGGACAGCCAGGAGACACCGAGGGATGCAGGGAGGCAAAGGGCTCTAGCAGCAACTGAATAGGCTGGGCAGCTTGTTCTGCGGGGCTGAGGGTGAAGGTGTGGACCTCAGCTGGCAAGCTACTTGCAAGCCCGCTCTGGGCAGACGCTCCTATGGGGAAAGGAGACAACGGGGCAGCCTTCAGTTGAAACGGAGGCGAGATGGGGTGGAAGGTGCTCAGAAGGTCTCCGGTCTGCAGACTCTCTTTCATCAGCTCCTGGGAGTGTGTCTTCTTGGTATGCCGGGTGAGGTGGTCCTTGCGCCCAAATCTCTGGGCGCAGAACTGGCACAGGAAGTCCTTGCATCCTGTGTGGACCACCAGGTGGCGTCGCACATCCTTCCGGGTGTAGAAGCATCTTTCACAGTGGTCGCATTGGTGCTTCTTTTCCTTGGTTCCACTAGGGGGCTTTTCTTCTGCGTGGGCTTTGAGGTGATCCAGCAGCACCTCGGTGCTCCCTAGCTCCAGGGCACAGACCCCACAGGTGAGGTCGCCACTGCTGGCCGCATGGAGGGCTAGGTGCCTCTTATAGCCCAGCATGGTGTTGTACTTCTTCCCACACTCACACCCAAAGGCCATTTTGTTGGGGGCATGGGTCTGGAGGTGGTTTTTCAGGTGGTCTTTTCGGTTGAACGTCTTCTTACAGTGAACACACTGGTGAGATTTCTGGGGAGAATGGGTAGCCATGTGCCTGGGGCAGATGGAAAAATTTCACAATAGAGAGTTGTTTTAAAGAAAGGTTTAGAAACAATATTATATCAAATTATATTAATAGTTTTCTCTGGGGTTTGGTATAATTTTCACTTTAAAAATACTTTTCTATGTTTTCCAAATACCTAAAAGTTTATAATTATAATTCTGTATACCGGGGGACAGGGTGTCTGTGCTTGGCCAGTGGGCTTCTTGGATGGTAAATGAACTCAAGGTCTCCCTTTACCTCCCTCCAC